>NC_092336.1:435066785-435403571 GCF_046630445.1 Rutidosis leptorrhynchoides
CATTTAACAAAATTAACCTAGTGTATCAATATCTTAATATGATTCATATGTACCTAGTAAGACGTTGTTATAACGATAATCGTTATATATATCGTTTTCGAGTTTCTTAAATTAATAGTCTCATTTTTATGTATGTAACTCATTGTTAAAATACCTAATGAGATACATACTTATAATAAAATCATGTTAACTATATATATAACCATATATATGTCATCGTATAGTTTTTACAAGTTATAACGTTCGTGAATCACCGGTCAACTTGGGTGGTCAATTGTCTATATGAAACATATTTCAATTAATCAAGTCTTAACAAGTTTGATTGCTTAACATGTTGGAAACACTTAATCATGTAAATAACAATTTCATTTAATATATATATATATATATATATAAACATGGAAAAGTTTGGGTCACTACAGTACCTACCCGTTAAATAAATTTCGTCCCGAAATTTTAAGCAGTTGGAGGTGTTGACGTATCTTCTGGAAATAAATGCGGGTATTTCTTCTTCATCTGATCTTCACGCTCCCAGGTGAACTCGGGTCCTCTACGAGCATTCCATCGAACCTTAACAATCGGTATATTGTTTTGTTTAAGTCTCTTAACCTCACGATCCATTATTTCGACGGGTTCTTCAATGAATTGAAGTTTTTCATTGATTTGGATTTCGTCCAACGGAATAGTGAGATCTTCTTTAGCAAAACATTTCTTCAAATTTGAGACGTGGAAAGTGTTATGTACAGCCGCGAGTTGTTGAGGTAGCTCCAGTTGGTAAGCTACTGGTCCGACACGATCTATAATCTTGAATGGTCCAATGTACCTAGGATTAGTTTCCCCCGTTTACCAAATCGAACAACGCCTTTCCAAGGTGAAACCTTAAGCATGACCATTTCTCCAATTTCAAACTCTATATCTTTTCTTTTACTGTCCGCGTAGCTCTTTTGTCGACTCTGGGCGGTTTTCAATCTTTGTTGAATTTGGATGATTTTCTCGGTAGTTTCTTATATTATCTCTGGACCCGTAATCTGTCTATCCCCCACTTCACTCCAACAAATCGGAGACCTGCAATTTCTACCATAAAAGTGCTTCAAACGGCGCCATCTCAATGCTTGAATGGTAGCTGTTGTTGTAGGAAAATTCTGCTAACGGTAGATGTCAATCCCAACTGTTTTCGAAATCAATAACACAAGCTCGTAGCATGTCTTCAAGCGTTTGTATCGTCCTTTCGCTCTGCCCATCAGTTTGTGGATGATAGGCAGTACTCATGTCTAGACGAGTTCCCAATGCTTGCTATAATGTCTGCCAGAATCTTGAAATAAATCTGCCATCCCTATCAGAGATAATAGAGATTGGTATTCCATGTCTGGAGACGACTTCCTTCAAATACAGTCGTGCTAACTTCTCCATCTTGTCATCTTCTCTTATTGGCAGAAAGTGTGCTGACTTGGTGAGACGATCAACTATTACCCAAATAGTATCATAACCACTTGCAGTCCTTGGCAATTTAGTAATGAAATCCATGGTAATGTTTTCCCATTTCCATTCCGGGATTTTAGGTTGTTGTAGTAGACCTGATGGTTTCTGATGTTCAGCTTTAACCTTAGAACACGTCAAACATTCTCCTACATATTTAGCAATATCGGCTTTCATACCTGGCCACCAAAAATGTTTCTTAAGATCCTTGTACATCTTCCCCGTTCCAAGATGTATTGAGTATCTGGTTTTATGAGCTTCTCTAAGTACCATTTCTCTCATATCTCCAAATTTTGGTACCCAAATTCTTTCAGCCCTATACCGGGTTCCGTCTTCCCGAATATTAAGATGCTTCTCCGATCCTTTGGGTATTTCATCCTTTAAATTTCCCTCTTTTAAAACTCCTTGTTGTGCCTCCTTTATTTGAGTAGTAAGGTTAGTGTGAATCATTATATTCATAGATTTTACTCGAATGGTGTGACGACCCGGAAATTTCCGACCAAATTTAAACTTTAATCTTTATATTATTCCGACACGATAAGTAAAGTTTGTTAAGTTAAATCTCAAGAATTTTAAAGTGTGTTCATACATTCATTATAACCTCGACCAAATTCTGACGATTCACGAACCGTTATATATAAATAGATATGTATATGTATATATATATTATAACTTGAGAATATTAATAAAGTATTAAACGTATAATACCTTACACGAACGTATTTGTTTCAATATGATTTTCGATGAAATTAAAAAATATATATTAAATGATTGAATTATCAGAAACATTGAATTATGATTACAAGTCTCTGTTGAGAGGTCCACTATGATTTGAGAAAATCTATTCCTCTTAACGATATTCAGAATAATTTGTAAAGCTATTTATAAATAAAAACAAAAAGTGTCATTTACGAAAGTTAGACAAAAGTTAGTGGAGAATTGGTTTCCATAATATTCTATTAATTTAGTTTCAAAAGTACAAAAAACGTTTTTAGTTTAAAAAGAACTTTATTATTAAAACATATATATCTTTTATAAATATCTAGAACCACTTTTGACAACTCATTACTTAACTAGTATGATAAAGATAACGATATTTATATTTTATTTTATTAAATATATATAACGATTTAAATTAATATTATATATACTTATACGCGTATTATACGTATATAGTTTTATACTTTTACTATACTTTAACTTTACATTTACTTTACTTTTATTTTACTTTAACTTTAATAATTCATACTTTAATAATTCAATTTAATAATTCATACTTTAATAATTCACTTTAATAATTCATACTTTAATAATTCACTTTAATAATTCACTTTAATAATTCATACTTTAATAATTCACTTTAATAATTCACTTTAATAATTCATACTTTAATAATTCATTTTAATAATTCATACTTTAATAATTCACTTTAATAATTCAAAAATCTGTTATAAATAGAATTCAATAGGTTTCATTATTTCATAGAAACTTGAAAATATATTTCTCTAAACTCTCTCAATCGAATTACATATATATATTTTCTTTGTATTATTTCAAGATATTATTAGTATACATAAAATATTACGACGGAGTGCTGTCCGAGTGATTTCAAAATAGTTTTTTTGAATGAGTCGAAGCTAAGGAAATTATGGGTTATAGCTATGGAGGTGATGGGTATGGTTCATGGGTATGCTCTTGAGGTCAATCTAGTGTTTATCATCTCTGTTGCGTCTACGTACTTTCCTGTAATACTGAATCTCAATATTGATACGTGAGCACTCATAACTTAACTTTTATATATCAATAGTGTATCCCCGACTAGTGCTCGAGTATATAGGATTATGCATGCTTGTACATTCGATAGTGTCCTTAGATAGGTTTGTCGAATCCAGAATTAGATACATGTGCTACTGAGATAGGGTATATGATATGCATATCATTGGAAAGCTAGCGAAAAATTAAGAACTTTTCATTTAGATATCGAATGGTTTTGATGAACGGATTAGAAGTTATAGTCAACTGAATTTTAGTATTATTGTTAAAATGATTATTATTACTATCGTCGTTATTATTTTAATAGAAATATCATTGTTATTATAAAATATCATTATTACTATTATATTAGTATTATCATTTTATCATAATACCATTTTTAGTAAATATAAATATTGTTATTTTTTTATAGAATAATAATAATTATTATTACAAAATAATACAACTTTTACTTATTATTATTATGATCAATATTATTTTATCAAATAAATAGGGGATATAAAGATATTTTTCACCACGCGTAATATAATTACATTAATAATACTTACCACTATAGTTTTACGATATTAAGTGAAGTTATAAATTTTACTATTTAAGATATATAAAAGTATATTCTATCATATATAAACGTTAATATAAATTTTTATTAATAAATGACTTTTATTATTATAAAATCTAATAAATATATTTAAATATATAAAACGACTATAGTTAAGTTATATGATAAACACGTATAAATTTTAGAAGTCATTTTGGGTCAAGTTGACTTTTGTTGACTTTTGCATATTAGTCTCGAGCATTAGGATTGTGGTACACTATGACTTTGAAATGTCCCGTTCTTATTGATTAAAAACGTTCCATATTAATTGATTTCGTTGCGAGGTTTTGACCTCTATATGAGACGTTTTTCAAAGACTGCATTCATTTTTAAACAAACCATAACCTTTATTTCATCAATAAAGGTTTAAAAAGCTTTACGTAGATTATCAAATAATGATAATCTAATATATCTTGTTTACACACGACCATTACATAATGGTTTACAATACAAATATGTTACAACAAAATAAGTTTCTTGAATGCAGTTTTTACACAATATCATACAAGCATGGACTCCAAATCTTGTCCTTATTTAAGTATGCGACAGCGGAAGCTCTTAATAATCACCTGAGAATAAACATGCTTAAAACGTCAACAAAAATGTTGGTGAGTTATAGGTTTAACCTATATATATCAAATCGTAACAATAGACCACAAGATTTCATATTTCAATACACATCCCATACATAGAGATAAAAATCATTCATATGATGAACACCTGGTAACCGACAATAACAAGATGCATATATAAGAATATCCCCATCATTCCGGGACACCCTTCGGATATGATATAAATTTCGAAGTACTAAAGCATCCGGTACTTTGGATGGGGTTTGTTAGGCCCAATAGATCTATCTTTAGGATTCGCGTCAATTAGGGTGTCTGTTCCCTAATTCTTAGATTACCAGACTTAATAAAAAGGGGCATATTCGATTTCGATAATTCAACCATAGAATGTAGTTTCACGTACTTGTGTCTATTTTGTAAATCATTTATAAAACCTGCATGTATTCTCATCCCAAAAATATTAGATTTTAAAAGTGGGACTATAACTCACTTTCACAGATTTTTACTTCGTCGGGAAGTAAGACTTGGCCACTGGTTGATTCACGAACCTATAACAATATATACATATATATCAAAGTATGTTCAAAATATATTTACAACACTTTTAATATATTTTGATATTTTAAGTTTATTAAGTCAGCTGTCCTCGTTAGTAACCTACAACTAGTTGTCCACAGTTAGATGTACAGAAATAAATCGATAAATATTATCTTGAATCAATCCACGACCCAGTGTATACGTATCTCAGTATTGATCACAACTCAAACTATATATATTTTGGAATCAACCTCAACCCTGTATAGCTAACTCCAACATTCACATATAGAGTGTCTATGGTTGTTCCGAAATATATATAGATGTGTCGACATGATAGGTCGAAACATTGTATACGTGTCTATGGTATCTCAAGATTACATAATATATAATACAAGTTGATTAAGTTATGGTTGGAATAGATTTGTTACCAATTTTCACGTAGCTAAAATGAGAAAAATTATCCAATCTTGTTTTACCCATAACTTCTTCATTTTAAATCCGTTTTGAGTGAATCAAATTGCTATGGTTTCATATTGAACTCTATTTTATGAATCTAAACAAAAAAAGTATAGGTTTCTAGTCAGAAAAATAAGTTACAAGTCGTTTTTGTAAAGGTAGTCATTTCAGTCGAAAGAACGACGTCTAGATGACCATTTTAGAAAACATACTTCCACTTTGAGTTTAACCATAATTTTTGGATATAGTTTCATGTTCATAATAAAAATCATTTTCTCAGAATAACAACTTTTAAATCAAAGTTTATCATAGTTTTTAATTAACTAACCCAAAACAGCCCGCGGTGTTACTACGACGGCGTAAATCCGGTTTTACGGTGTTTTTCGTGTTTCCAGGTTTTAAATCATTAAGTTAGCATATCATATAGATATAGAACATGTGTTTAGTTGATTTTAAAAGTCAAGTTAGAAGGATTAACTTTTGTTTGCGAACAAGTTTAGAATTAACTAAACTATGTTCTAGTGATTACAAGTTTAAACCTTCGAATAAGATAGCTTTATATGTATGAATCGAATGATGTTATGAACATCATTACTACCTTAAGTTCCTTGGATGAACCTACTGGAAAAGAGAAAAATGGATCTAGCTTCAATGGATCCTTGGATGGCTCAAAGTTCTTGAAGCAAAATCATGACACGAAAACAAGTTCAAGTAAGATCATCACTTGAAATAAGATTGTTATAGTTATAGAAATTGAACCAAAGTTTGAATATGATTATTACCTTGTATTAGAATGATAACCTACTGTAAGAAACAAAGATTTCTTGAGGTTGGATGATCACCTTACAAGATTGGAAGTGAGCTAGCAAACTTGAAAGTATTCTTGATTTTATGAAACTAGAACTTTTGGAATTTATGAAGAACACTTAGAACTTGAAGATAGAACTTGAGAGAGTTCAATTAGATGAAGAAAATTGAAGAATGAAAGTGTTTGTAGGTGTTTTTGGTCGTTGGTGTATGGATTAGATATAAAGGATATGTAATTTTGTTTTCATGTAAATAAGTCATGAATGATTACTCATATTTTTGTAATCTTATGAGATATTTCATGCTAGTTGCCAAATGATGGTTCCCACATGTGTTAGGTGACTCACATGGGCTGCTAAGAGCTGATCATTGGAGTTTATATACCAATAGTACATACATCTAAAAGCTGTGTATTGTACGAGTACGAATACGGGTGCATACGAGTAGAATTGTTGATGAAACTGAACGAGAATGTAATTGTAAGCATTTTTGTTAAGTAGAAGTATTTTGATAAGTGTATTGAAGTCTTTCAAAAGTGTATAAATACATATTAAAACACTACATGTATATACATTTTAACTGAGTCGTTAAGTCATCGTTAGTCGTTACATGTAAGTGTTGTTTTGAAACCTTTAGGTTAACGATCTTGTTAAATGTTGTTAACCCAATGTTTATAATAACAAAAGAGATTTTAAATTATTATATTATCATGATATTATGATGTACGAATATCTCTTAATATGATATATATACATTAAATGTCGTTACAACGATAAACGTTACATATATGTCTTGTTTCAAAATCATTAAGTTAGTAGTCTTGTTTTTACATATGTAGTTCATTGTTAATATAATTAATGATATGTTTACTTATCATAATATCATGTTAACTATATATATAACCATATATATGTCATCATATAGTTTTTTTACAAGTTTTAACGTTCGTGAATCACCGGTCAACTTGGGTGGTCAATTGTCTATATGAAACCTATTTCAATTAATCAAGTCTTAACAAGTTTGATTGCTTAACATGTTGGAAACATTTAATCATGTAAACATCAATCTCAATTAATATATATAAACATGGAAAAGTTCGGGTCACTACAGTACCTACCCGTTAAATAAATTTCGTCCCGAAATTTTAAGCTGTTGAAGGTGTTGACGAATCTTCTGGAAATAGATGCGGGTATTTCTTCTTCATCTGATCTTCACACTCCCAGGTGAACTCGGGTCCTCTACGAGCATTCCATCGAACCTTAACAATTGGTATCTTGTTTTGCTTAAGTCTTTTAACCTCACGATCCATTATTTCGACGGGTTCTTCGATGAATTGGAGTTTTTCGTTGATTTGGATTTCATCTAACGGAATAGTGAGATCTTCTTTAGCAAAACATTTCTTCAAATTCGAGACGTGGAAAGTGTTATGTACAGCCGCGAGTTGTTGAGGTAACTCAAGTCGGTAAGCTACTGGTCCGACACGATCAATAATCTTGAATGGTCCAATATACCTTGGATTTAATTTCCCTCGTTTACCAAATCGAACAACGCCTTTCCAAGGTGAAACTTTAAGCATGACCATCTCTCCAATTTCAAATTCTATATCTTTTCTTTTAATGTCAGCGTAGCTCTTTTGTCGACTTTGGGCGGTTTTCAACCGTTGTTGAATTTGGATGATCTTCTCGGTAGTTTCTTGTATAATCTCCGGACCCGTAATCTGTCTATCCCCCACCTCACTCCAACAAATCGGAGACCTGCACTTTCTACCATAAAGTGCTTCAAACGGCGCCATCTCAATGCTTGAATGGTAGCTGTTGTTGTAGGAAAATTCTGCTAACGGTAGATGTCGATCCCAACTGTTTCCGAAATCAATAACACATGCTCGTAGCATGTCTTCAAGCGTTTGTATCGTCCTTTCGCTCTGCCCATCAGTTTGTGGATGATAGGCAGTACTCATGTCTAGACGAGTTCCTAATGCTTGCTGTAATGTCTGCCAGGATCTTGAAATAAATCTGCCATCCCTATCAGAGATAATAGAGATTGGTATTCCATGTCTGGAGACGACTTCCTTCAAATACAGTCGTGCTAACTTCTCCATCTTGTCATCTTCTCTTATTGGTAGGAAGTGTGCTGATTTGGTGAGACGATCAACTATTACCCAAATAGTATCAAAACCACTTGCAGTCCTTGGCAATTTAGTGATGAAATCCATGGTAATGTTTTCCCATTTCCATTCTGGGATTTCGGGTTGTTGAAGTAGACCTGATGGTTTCTGATGCTCAGCTTTGACCTTAGAACACGTCAAACATTCTCCTACGTATTTAGCAACATCGGCTTTCATACCCGGCCACCAAAAATGTTTCTTGAGATCCTTGTACATCTTCCCCGTTCCAGGATGTATTGAGTATCTGGTTTTATGAGCTTCTCTAAGTACCATTTCTCTCATATCTCCAAATTTTGGTACCCAAATCCTTTCAGCCCTATACCGGGTTCCGTCTTCCCGAATATTAAGATGTTTCTCCGATCCTTTGGGTATTTCATCCTTTAAATTTCCCTCTTTTAAAACTCCTTGTTGCGCCTCCTTTATTTGAGTAGTAATGTTATTATGAATCATTATATTCATAGATTTTACTCGAATGGGTTCTCTATCCTTCCTGCTCAAGGCATCGGCTACCACATTTGCCTTCCCCGGGTGGTAACGAATCTCAAAATCGTAATCATTCAATAATTCAATCCACCTACGCTGCCTCATATTCAGTTGTTTCTGATTAAATATGTGTTGAAGACTTTTGTGGTCGGTATATATAATACTTTTGACCCCATATAAGTAGTGCCTCCAAGTCTTTAATGCAAAAACAACCGCGCCTAATTCCAAATCATGCGTCGTATAATTTTGTTCGTGAATCTTCAATTGTCTAGACGCATAAGCAATCACCTTCGTTCGTTGCATTAATACACAACCGAGACCTTGCTTTGATGCGTCACAATAAATCACAAAATCATCATTCCCTTCAGGCAATGACAATATAGGTGCCGTAGTTAGCTTTTTCTTCAATAACTGAAACGCTTTCTCTTGTTCATCATTCCATTCAAATTTCTTCCCTTTATGCGTTAATGCAGTCAAGGGTTTTGCTATTCTGGAAAAGTCTTGGATGAACCTTCTGTAGTAACCAGCTAGTCCTAAAAACTGGCGTATGTGTTTCGGAGTTTTCGGGGTTTCCCACTTTTCAACAGTTTCTATCTTTGCCGGATCCACCTTAATACCTTCTTTGTTCACTATGTGACCGAGGAATTGAACTTCTTCCAACCAAAATGCACACTTTGAAAACTTAGCGTACAATTCTTCCTTCCTCAATACTTCTAACACTTTTCTCAAATGTTCACCGTGTTCTTGGTCATTCTTTGAGTAAATAAGTATGTCATCAATGAAAACAATGACAAACTTGTCAAGGTATGGTCCACACACTCGGTTCATAAGGTCCATGAACACAGCTGGTGCATTAGTTAAACCAAACGGCATGACCATAAACTCGTAATGACCGTAACGTGTTCTGAAAGCAGTCTTTGGAATATCATCTTCTTTCACCCGCATTTGATGATACCCAGAACGTAAGTCAATCTTTGAATAAACAGACGAGCCTTGTAGTTGATCAAATAAGTCGTCGATTCTCGGTAGTGGGTAGCGGTTCTTGATGGTAAGTTTGTTCAACTCTCGGTAGTCGATACACAACCTGAATGTACCATCTTTCTTCTTGACAAACAAAACAGGAGCTCCCCACGGTGATGTGCTTGGTCGAATGAAACCACGCTCTAAAAGTTCTTGTAATTGGCTTTGCAGTTCTTTCATCTCGCTGGGTGCGAGTCTGTAAGGAGCACGAGCTATTGGTGCAGCTCCTGGTACAAGATCTATTTGAAATTCAACGGATCGATGTGGGGGTAATCCCGGTAATTCTTTCGGAAATACATCGGGAAATTCTTTTGCAATGGGAACATCATTGATGCTCTTTTCTTCAGTTTGTACTTTCTCGACGTGTGCTAGAACAGCATAGCAACCTTTTCTTATTAGTTTTTGTGCCTTCAAATTACTAATAAGATGTAGCTTCGTGTTGCCCTTTTCTCCGTACACCATTAAGGGTTTTCCTTTTTCTCGTATAATGCGAATTGCATTTTTGTAACAAACGATCTCCGCTTTCACTTCTTTCAACCAGTCCATACCGATTATCACATCAAAACTCCCTAACTCTACTGGTATCAAATCAATCTTAAATGTTTCGCTAACCAGTTTAATTTCTCGATTCCGACATATATTATCTGCTGAAATTAATTTACCATTTGCTAATTCGAGTAAAAATTTACTATCCAAAGGCGTCAATGGACAACTTAATTTAGCACAAAAATCTCTACTCATATAGCTTCTATCCGCACCCGAATCAAATAAAACGTAAGCAGATTTATTGTCAATAAGAAACGTACCCGTAACAAGCTCCGGGTCTTCCTGTGCCTCTACCGCATTAATATTGAAAACTCTTCCACGGCCTTGTCCATTCGTGTTCTCCTGGTTCGGGCAATTTCTAATAATGTGGCCTGGTTTACCACATTTATAACAAACTACATTGGCATAACTTGCTCCGACACTACTTGCTCCGCCATTACTCGTTCCGACACCATTTGTTCCTTTCGTTCTAT
Source organism: Rutidosis leptorrhynchoides (assembly GCF_046630445.1). Classification (NCBI taxonomy): domain Eukaryota; kingdom Viridiplantae; phylum Streptophyta; class Magnoliopsida; order Asterales; family Asteraceae; genus Rutidosis; species Rutidosis leptorrhynchoides. The sequence goes on from NC_092336.1 coordinate 435,077,688, forward strand.
TAACCCCTGGTCCGTAGACCTCACACTTCGCCGCGCTATGACCATTTCTTTTACACTTGTTGCAAAATTTGGTGCAGAACCCCGAGTGATTCTTTTCACACCTTTGGCATAGTTGCTTCTGATTGTTGTTGTTGTTGCGGTTATTATTGTTGTTGGGATGATTGTTGTAGTTGCTGTTGTTGTTGTTGTTGTTGTTGTTGGGCCGTTTGTTGTAGTTGCGATTGATGTTGCGATTGTTGGGATAATTGTTGCGATTATTGTTGTAATTGCTGTTGTTGTTGTATTGGTGATTCTTATCACCGTTTTCCTCCCACTTTCTTTTGACTTGCTTCACATTGGCCTCTTCAGCAGTCTGTTCTTTAATTCTTTCTTCAATCTGGTTCACTAGTTTGTGAGCCATTCTACATGCCTGTTGTATGGAGGCGGGCTCGTGTGAACTTATATCTTCTTGGATTCTTTCCGGTAATCCTTTCACAAACGCGTCGATCTTCTCTTCCTCATCTTCGAATGCTCCCGGACACAATAGGCACAATTCTGTGAATCGTCTTTCGTACGTGGTAATATCAAATCCTTGGGTTCGTAACCCTCTAAGTTCTGTCTTGAGCTTATTGACCTCGGTTCTGGGACGGTACTTCTCGTTCATCAAGTGCTTGAATGCTGACCACGGTAGTGCGTACGCATCATCTTGTCCCACTTGCTCTAGATAGGTATTCCACCATGTTAACGCAGAACCTGTGAAGGTATGCGTAGCGTACTTTACTTTGTCCTCTTCAGTACACTTACTTATGGCAAACACCGATTCAACCTTCTCGGTCCACCGTTTCAATCCGATCGGTCCTTCGGTTCCATCAAATTCCAAAGGTTTGCAGGCAGTGAATTCTTTGTAGGTGCATCCTACACGATTTCCTGTACTGCTAGATCCAAGGTTATTGTTGGTATGTAGCGCAGCCTGTACTGCGGCTATGTTTGAAGCTAGAAAAGTACGGAATTCCTCTTCATTCATATTCACGGTGTGTCGAGTAGTCGGTGCCATTTCCTTCAAAATAGTTAAATGGAACAAGTTAATCATACAGAATATTAAGAGTAGTTAATAGTATTTCGTAGCATAATATGAACTCATTTATAAAAGCTTTTTCTTCATATTAGCGTTTTATAAGTTTAAATTCGGGTAGTACCTACCCGTTAAGTTCATACTTAGTAGCTAATATACAATTCAACTACTACAATTCTATATGAAAAACTGATTATAATAATATTTCGCGTTCAAACTTTTATACAATATTTTACAAACTTACAATACCGCTTATTTTACATAAAGCATGAAATATAGCACACAATAACTTTGATACAAGATAGTTGTGAAGACAATTCTAGCTAGTACACAAGTCGTTCAGCAAAGGCAATAAATACACGTAATTCATACGTCCAGAAACAAGTCATGCATTCTGGTTTTACTAGGACTACTTCCCATCCTTGGTCTTGTGCAACATAACCGTTATGGCCGTTGATAAGACAGCGTGTTGTAACGTCATCAAAGGGACGAGGGTTACGTAATGTCCAACAGTCCCGTAATAATCTAAAAACCTCATTTCTTACCCCAATTACCGACTCCGTCACTTGTGGAAACGTTTTGTTTAATAGTGGTAGCCCGATGTTCTTGTTCTCACTTTGGTGAGAAGCGAACATTACTAATCCGTAAGCATAACATGCTTCTTTATGTTGCATGTTAGCCGCTTTTTCTAAATCACGAAGTCCAATATTCGGATATATTGAGTCAAAATAATTTCTTAACCCGTTGCGTAAAATAGCATTTGGGTTCCCCGCAATATATGCGTCAAAGTAAACACATCGTAACTTATGGGTTTCCCAATGTGATATCCCCCATCTTTCAAACGAAAGTCTCTTATAAACCAAGACATTCTTGGAACGTTCTTCGAATGTCTTACAAACTGATCTCGCCTTAAATAGTTGTGCCGAAGAATTCTGGCCGACTCTAGACAAGATTTCATCAATCATGTCTCCGGGTAGGTCTCTTAAAATATTGGGTTGTCTATCCATTTTGTATTTTTAAACTGTAAAATAGACAAGAGTTAGATTCATAAAAAAATACTTATTAATACAAGCAATTTTTACATATATCATAAAGCATAAGAACACTATATTCCATATATTACACCACACGAATACAACTATCTTATTCCGACTCGCTCGTTTCTTCTTCTTCGGTTTTGGTTCGTTTTGCCAAGTTTCTAGGGATATATGATGTTCCCCTAATACGAACCGTCGTTGTCCACATTGGTTTAGAAAAACCTGGTGGTTTAGAGGTTCCCGGGTCATTGTTACAACTTAAGGACTTCGGGGGTTGACGATACATATAAAGTTCATCGGGGTTGGAATTAGATTTCTCTATTTTTATGCCCTTTCCCTTATTATTTTCTTTTGCCTTTTTAAATTCAGTTGGGGTAATTTCTATAACATCATCGGAATTCTCGTCGGAATCCGATTCATCGGAGAATTGGTAATCCTCCCAATATTTTGCTTCCTTGGCGGAAACACCATTGACCATAATTAACTTTGGTCGGTTGGTTGAGGATTTTCTTTTACTTAACCGTTTTATTATTTCCCCCACCGGTTCTATTTCTTCATCCGGTTCCGATTCTTCTTCCGGTTCCGATTCTTCTTCCGGTTCCGACTCTTCTTCCGGTTCCTCTTCGGGAACTTGTGAATCAGTCCACAAATTATTCCAATTTACATTTGACTCTTCATTATTATTAGGTGAGTCAATGGGACTTGTTCTAGAGGTAGACATCTATCACATAATATCAAACACGTTAAGAGATTAATATATCACATAATATTCATATGTTAAAAATATATAGTTTCCAACAAAAATGTTAAGCAATCATTTTTAAAGAAAACACGGTCGAAGTCCAGACTCACTAATGCATCCTAACAAACTCGATAAGACACACTAATGCAAATTTTCTGGTTCTCTAAGACCAACGCTCGGATACCAACTGAAATGTCCCGTTCTTATTGATTAAAAACGTTCCATATTAATTGATTTCGTTGCGAGGTTTTGACCTCTATATGAGACGTTTTTCAAAGACTGCATTCATTTTTAAACAAACCATAACCTTTATTTCATCAATAAAGGTTTAAAAAGCTTTACGTAGATTATCAAATAATGATAATCTAATATATCTTGTTTACACACGACCATTACATAATGGTTTACAATACAAATATGTTACAACAAAATAAGTTTCTTGAATGCAGTTTTTACACAATATCATACAAGCATGGACTCCAAATCTTGTCCTTATTTAAGTATGCGACAGCGGAAGCTCTTAATAATCACCTGAGAATAAACATGCTTAAAACGTCAACAAAAATGTTGGTGAGTTATAGGTTTAACCTATATATATCAAATCGTAACAATAGACCACAAGATTTCATATTTCAATACACATCCCATACATAGAGATAAAAATCATTCATATGATGAACACCTGGTAACCGACAATAACAAGATGCATATATAAGAATATCCCCATCATTCCGGGACACCCTTCGGATATGATATAAATTTCGAAGTACTAAAGCATCCGGTACTTTGGATGGGGTTTGTTAGGCCCAATAGATCTATCTTTAGGATTCGCGTCAATTAGGGTGTCTGTTCCCTAATTCTTAGATTACCAGACTTAATAAAAAGGGGCATATTCGATTTCGATAATTCAACCATAGAATGTAGTTTCACGTACTTGTGTCTATTTTGTAAATCATTTATAAAACCTGCATGTATTCTCATCCCAAAAATATTAGATTTTAAAAGTGGGACTATAACTCACTTTCACAGATTTTTACTTCGTCGGGAAGTAAGACTTGGCCACTGGTTGATTCACGAACCTATAACAATATATACATATATATCAAAGTATGTTCAAAATATATTTACAACACTTTTAATATATTTTGATATTTTAAGTTTATTAAGTCAGCTGTCCTCGTTAGTAACCTACAACTAGTTGTCCACAGTTAGATGTACAGAAATAAATCGATAAATATTATCTTGAATCAATCCACGACCCAGTGTATACGTATCTCTGTATTGATCACAACTCAAACTATATATATTTTGGAATCAACCTCAACCCTGTATAGCTAACTCCAACATTCACATATAGAGTGTCTATGGTTGTTCCGAAATATATATAGATGTGTCGACATGATAGGTCGAAACATTGTATACGTGTCTATGGTATCTCAAGATTACATAATATATAATACAAGTTGATTAAGTTATGGTTGGAATAGATTTGTTACCAATTTTCACGTAGCTAAAATGAGAAAAATTATCCAATCTTGTTTTACCCATAACTTCTTCATTTTAAATCCGTTTTGAGTGAATCAAATTGCTATGGTTTCATATTGAACTCTATTTTATGAATCTAAACAAAAAAAGTATAGGTTTCTAGTCAGAAAAATAAGTTACAAGTCGTTTTTGTAAAGGTAGTCATTTCAGTCGAAAGAACGACGTCTAGATGACCATTTTAGAAAACATACTTCCACTTTGAGTTTAACCATAATTTTTGGATATAGTTTCATGTTCATAATAAAAATCATTTTCTCAGAATAACAACTTTTAAATCAAAGTTTATCATAGTTTTTAATTAACTAACCCAAAACAGCCCGCGGTGTTACTACGACGGCGTAAATCCGGTTTTACGGTGTTTTTCGTGTTTCCAGGTTTTAAATCATTAAGTTAGCATATCATATAGATATAGAACATGTGTTTAGTTGATTTTAAAAGTCAAGTTAGAAGGATTAACTTTTGTTTGCGAACAAGTTTAGAATTAACTAAACTATGTTCTAGTGATTACAAGTTTAAACCTTCGAATAAGATAGCTTTATATGTATGAATCGAATGATGTTATGAACATCATTACTACCTTAAGTTCCTTGGATGAACCTACTGGAAAAGAGAAAAATGGATCTAGCTTCAATGGATCCTTGGATGGCTCAAAGTTCTTGAAGCAAAATCATGACACGAAAACAAGTTCAAGTAAGATCATCACTTGAAATAAGATTGTTATAGTTATAGAAATTGAACCAAAGTTTGAATATGATTATTACCTTGTATTAGAATGATAACCTACTGTAAGAAACAAAGATTTCTTGAGGTTGGATGATCACCTTACAAGATTGGAAGTGAGCTAGCAAACTTGAAAGTATTCTTGATTTTATGAAACTAGAACTTTTGGAATTTATGAAGAACACTTAGAACTTGAAGATAGAACTTGAGAGAGTTCAATTAGATGAAGAAAATTGAAGAATGAAAGTGTTTGTAGGTGTTTTTGGTCGTTGGTGTATGGATTAGATATAAAGGATATGTAATTTTGTTTTCATGTAAATAAGTCATGAATGATTACTCATATTTTTGTAATCTTATGAGATATTTCATGCTAGTTGCCAAATGATGGTTCCCACATGTGTTAGGTGAATCACATGGGCTGCTAAGAGCTGATCATTGGAGTGTATATACCAATAGTACATACATCTAAAAGCTGTGTATTGTACGAGTACGAATACGGGTGCATACGAGTAGAATTGTTGATGAAACTGAACGAGAATGTAATTGTAAGCATTTTTGTTAAGTAGAAGTATTTTGATAAGTGTATTGAAGTCTTTCAAAAGTGTATAAATACATATTAAAACACTACATGTATATACATTTTAACTGAGTCGTTAAGTCATCGTTAGTCGTTACATGTAAGTGTTGTTTTGAAACCTTTAGGTTAACGATCTTGTTAAATGTTGTTAACCCAATGTTTATAATAACAAAAGAGATTTTAAATTATTATATTATCATGATATTATGATGTACGAATATCTCTTAATATGATATATATACATTAAATGTCGTTACAACGATAAACGTTACATATATGTCTTGTTTCAAAATCATTAAGTTAGTAGTCTTGTTTTTACATATGTAGTTCATTGTTAATATAATTAATGATATGTTTACTTATCATAATATCATGTTAACTATATATATAACCATATATATGTCATCATATAGTTTTTTTACAAGTTTTAACGTTCGTGAATCACCGGTCAACTTGGGTGGTCAATTGTCTATATGAAACCTATTTCAATTAATCAAGTCTTAACAAGTTTGATTGCTTAACATGTTGGAAACATTTAATCATGTAAACATCAATCTCAATTAATATATATAAACATGGAAAAGTTCGGGTCACTACAGACTTGACCAAAAATTGTTAGACAAATATTGACCAACATATAAATATATATAATTAATATAGGTTCGTGAATCCGAGGCCAACCTTGTACTTGTTAAATGACGTTATATGTATTTTTACTACGAAATACAGTATGGTGAGTTTCATTTGCTCCCTTTTATATATATTTTTGGGACTGAGAATACATGCGCTGTTTTTATAAATGTTTTATGAAATAGGCACAAGTACTAAAACTAATTCTACGTGGGTTTAAACCAGAAATATACCCTTAGCTTGGTAACATTAAACTACTTGTCTATGTACGGTAGGCGCGAATCCTAAAGATAGATCTATTGGGCCTGACAAACCCCATCCTGACTATGGGATGCTTTAGTACTTCGAGGTTATTTTAAAAACACCTGATCTGGTGTACTTCAGAGGGTAAAACATGAACGTTAAGGCTTGTTACCGGGTACCTACAACTTATAGAATACTTTTATACACTTACGAGTGTACATATATTTATAAACGGAAATCTTGTGGTCTATTAATATATTGAAATGATTGTTATGATAAACCTATGAACTCACCAACCTTTTGGTTGACACTTTAAAGCATGTTTATTCTCAGGTATTAAAGAAATCTTTCGCTGTGCATTAGCTCATTTTAAGGATATTACTTGGAGTCATTCATGGCATACTTCGAAAGACGTTGCATTCGAGTCGTTGAGTTCATCAAGATTAATATTAAGTCAATTATAGTTGGATGTAATATGAAATGGTATGCATGCCGTCAATTTTTGATGTAAAGAAAGTTTGTCTTTTAAAAACGAATGCAATGTTTGTAAAACGTATCATATAGAGGTCAAATACCTCACGATGTAATCAACTATTGTGAATCGTTTATAATGTATATGAACGGGTCCTTTCAGTTGGTATCAGAGCGGTGGTCTTAGCGAACCAGGTCTGCATTAGTGTGTCTAACTGATAGTCGTTAGGATGCATTAGTGAGTCTGGACTTCGACCGTGTCTGCATGTCAAAAGTTTTGCTCATCATTTTTGTCGGAAATTATCTGCTTATCATTCTTAGTCTAGACACATCTTATTGCATTGATTACATGAATAGTGTATAGACAAAATTCATAGCTTAGCGTATCTGCTAATTCATATCTTAGCGTATCTGTTACTGTAAACTTTGCCTGACATATTCCGTAAATTCCTCCGTAATCTACGAAACCTTTTGCTCTATATAATTAGAATACCACCTGATAGCCGCAAAATAATTTCATATCAAAAAATTCTTTATTCAATCGTACGAAATGGAATTCATCATTAGTTCAAGTCCCTCGGATTCCAAAATGGAATCCCACTCAAGTTCCGAAAGCAGTGTGACCGGAATGGATCAACCAATTAGTCATCATCTATTCTGGATGAATTGGGGATGGGTTCGTAGCCTCCTTAATCATTGGAGACAAGAAAAAGGTGATCCCTTCCATCCACCACATTGCCCTCTTGGCGAAGAACCTGAAGCACTTACCGGCGAACCTATTCGAAACACCATTTTCTCTTTCATTTCTAGAGTATCTCGTCATGATTATATACTACACCAAATTCTAGATCTTATTTATCCGCTCGTCTGAACCGACAATCACCCCGGTGTAATAGAAGAAGTCAACGAGTTTCGCGCTCGGGTAGTGGCTTTGGAGAATATGGTGCAAAGGTTACAAACACCAGCAGCAGCACCAACAACATAACCAGTACCACCATCAACAACATCAACAGTACCATTACCACCACCAACAACAACCGCATCGCAAACCTCAACTTCACAATCTGTCCCATGAGCATCGACGTCATACACCCTGTAGATACTAAGGAATACCACAACGATGAAGTATTGATTCATAACTTCATTGGGAAAACATTCTATGACGATTATGTAATTTCTAAAGTTTAGAAATTATCTATCCTAGCCTTAACCATAAATTAAGTGAGTTTAATTTAATATTAACTCATTAAATCAATATTACATCTGAAGAAATATACACATATATTTCCATAAAGACTGTAATAAAATTCTTTTGTACAAAATATTAATTGTGACAATTTTTTTTAACGGGTAGGTAATACCCGAGAGATATATAAATTCACAATTAATATGTTACATTCTTCGAATCTGATTCAGCAAATCATCCATTATACTCCCTATTTTCACAACAATATACATTCTTTTATAGAAATCAAAATAACCATACTCATTCAAATTCAATTACATATTCTGATTTTGAAATCGCAAAATTTAATTCGAGATATAGCCAAAAATCATCACTCTTAAATCCTTACATCTTTCAAAGCTATACTTTGACTTCAAAACTGTGTTAGAACATCATAGGTATATTAACGATTACAATCTGTGTCCAAACCCTTCGAAATTCCTGAAGACGCTTCAAATAATGAACAATCGAGATGATGATCCAACCACATGTTACCCACAGTATACACCTGAAAAACTCTCGAAACTAAAGTCATAGTTTAACACGTATCCGTATCAGACTCTTTGGCATTTATTAGCAAAAATGACTTTTCAATTCCTTACCAAAGTAGACAGTTGTGTCACAGCTCCACAAGTCAACTTCGACTTTTCAATTAAAACGGTCTTATTATAATCTCGATATATACGATGCCCTTTCGCCATCATTACCGGAGAACCGTTTATGTCCCATCACATTAGCAATAAACTTACCAACAATTTCACTGATCTTTGATTTTCAGAAAAATCGATATATTCATTAGAACCCTATCATATACTCATCCGCACTTTGTAACAAGAATTGCCATACCAATTATTGAGAATCAATAATCAGTATTTTGAAATCTTGCAGCATGTCTACATCAACAGTTATATATACATATAACGTCTACCTCCAAGACTTACATACTTCGAATGTGAAGTTTCTGGAAAACGCCTAAACTGCGAACTAGTTCTCGAAATTTTATAAAATACTGATGAAGCAGCAGAAACTGTCAACGATCTTAACAGTAAAAAGTTTGATGATAAAAAATAGCGTGTTGGCAAAACTCAGAAAAAGAGAAGGTTTGGAACTGGAAAACGGATTGAGCAAAGTATGAAGGAGGCTGTGGACAAATCACAAAGACTAAACCTGCCTTTAAAGAATCCAAATGATTATGTATCATCATTATCAAATACCTTGCTCCTGACTCTAACCCCTTGAGGATAATATTCTTCATCATCCTCTTATCTTAAATATTTTAAGATATCATCATATCTTTCATTATAAATATCCTCCATATTTTTGAAGATATTTTCATAACTATTGTTAACTGAAATCTTTTATCTCATCGTGACATCAGTGATATATTATAAAGGAAACTGTATTAGTTTCTAAATTCTGAAAAATTCAAATTTAAATTAAGAATGTTTTTGAAGTAGTGTTGGGAACTGAAGCATGAGTTAGTATAATATAATGACACTTGATCAACGTGATTATATTACAGTAAGTCATGCTGAGTTTCTAATGGAATGTGATGATTCACAGATTATAACGCCATCATGTGCCATGTTACACGACTCTTACATTCTACCTAATCTCCAAACATATCGAGAACATATTCTTTCTGATAATTCTATCTTTTCTCTTGAATTTTGGTAATTTGACAAATCAAGATCGTGCCATTTCAATTTTACTCTTAGAACATTAACTATGTTCATTCCGAAATTCATATTTACGAAATCTGGACCATTATATACGGTGCTTAATCGCAAGAAGAGGAAATGAAAGAATGAAGCTCTGAAATAGAAATGGGAGTATAAATCGCAGCAAATAGAATGGAGCATTAACTGTAGATGACACAGATTATAGAAGACAAAAGCAGGGACTTGGAAATATAAGGGAAGATATAAAGCCCAATGACAACCCGAAAATTATAAACCATATATATCGATGCATATAGCAGTATAAAGACACGGGAGAACTAAAAACACTATAAAACCAAGAGTGTAGTAGAAGTAAATAGATTCTTCCGGCGGCAGATGAAAAAGAAGAACGACAGATATGAAAGTGAGGAGTATATCAAGAATCAGCACTGGATGGAGCATATTGACAAATACTTTAAAATATGAGTTGAGGGAGAAAGAATAGAAGGTGTAAGGAAACGAAGATGGTGGATTTATAGTGAAGTACCAGACAGAACAATCAGGACAGATCATCGCATTTAACCAAAGAGGATTCTAATTTCCTTAATTATCGAAGAACCCAAATCTTATGACGAAGATTTCCTCTAAATCTGAAAATCAACCGTGACTACGTCACTGGTTAAAACGAATCTGCATTTATTCATTTCACTCTTTTGTGATAGCTTCACTTATACTCTTCGCGTAATCAAATTGTTTTATCTATATTACTCAATGATTATAAAACTCTATTTATCAACTCATATTCGTCATGAAACCATTTTTATGGTTAGCTGTGACGACCCGGAAATTTCTGACTAAATTTAAACTTTATCTTTATATTATTCTGACACGATAAGCAATGTTTGTTAAATTAAATCTCAAGGATTTTAAACTATTTTTATACATTCATTTAAACCTCGACCAAATTCCAATGATTCACGAACCATTAAATGAACATATATGAATATGTATGTATATGTGTATATGTTATAAATTGAAAATGTCAACAAAGTATTTAAAAGTATAATGCTTTATATGAACGTATTTGTTTCAATATGATTATCAACGAAATTAAAAAAAAATATTAAATGATTGAATTATCAGAAACATTGAATTATGATTACAAGTCTCTGTTGAGAGGTCCACTATGATTTGAGAAATCTATTCCTCTTAACGATATTCGGAATAATTTGTAAAGCTATTTATAAATAAAAATAAAAAGTGTCATTTACGAAAGTTAGACAAAAGCTAGTGGAGAATTGGTTTCCATAATATTCTATTAATCTATTTTCAAACGTACAAAAACGTTTTCAGTTTAAAAAACAACTTTATTATTAAACTTTTATAAATATCTAGAATCACTTTTGACAACTCATTACTTAACCAGTATAATAAATATAACGATATTTATATTTTATTTCATTAAATATATATAACGATTTAAATTAATAATATATATATTTATACGCGTATTATACATACATAGTTTTTATACTTTTACTATACTTTAACTTTACCTTTACTTTACTTTTACTTTACTTTAACTTTAATAATTCACTTTAATAATTCATACTTTAATAATTCACTTTAATAATTCATACTTTAATAATTCACTTTAATAATTCATACTTTAATAATTCAATTTAATAATTCATACTTTAATAATTTACTTTAATAATTTATACTTTAATAATTCACTTTAATAATTCATACTTTAATAATTCACTTTAATAATTCATACTTTAATAATTCACTTTAATAATTCAAAAATCTATTATAAATAGAATTCAATAGGTTTCATTATTTCATAGAAACTTGAAAATATATTTCTCTAAACTCTCTCAATCGATTTACATATATATATATATATATATATATATATATATATATTTGCTCTGTATTATTTCAAGATATTATTAGTATACATAAAATATTACGACGGAGTGATGTCCGAGTGATTTCAAAATAGTTTTTTGAATGAGTCGAAGCTAAGGAAATTATGGGTTATAGTTATGGAAGTGATGGGTATGGTTCATGGGTATGCTCGTGAGGTCAATCTAGTGTTTATCATCTCCGTTGCGTCTACGTACTTTCCTGCAATATTGAATCTCAATATTGATACGTGAGCACTCATAACTTAACTTTTATATATCAATAGTGTATCCCTGACTAGTGCTCGAGTATATAGGATTATGCATGCTTGTACATTCGATATTATCCTTAGATAGGTTTGTTGAATCCTAAATTAGATACATATGCTACTGAGATAGGGTATATGATATGCATGTCATTGGAAAGCTAGCGAAAAATTAAGAACTTTTCATTTAGATATCGAATGGTTTCGATGAACGGATTTGAAGTTATAGTCAACTGAATTTTAGTATTATTGTTAAAATGATTATTATTACTATCGTCGTTATTATTTTAATAGAAATATCATTGTTATTATAAAATATCATTATTACTATTATGTTAGTATTATCATTTTATCATAATAACATTTTTAGTAAATATAAATATTGTTATTTTTTTATAGAATAATAATAATTATTATTACAAAATAATACAACTTTTACTTATTATTATTATGATCAATATTATTTTATCAAATAAATAGGGGATACAAAGATATTTTTCACCACGCGTAATATAATTACATTAATAATACTTACCACTATAGTTTTAAGATATTAAGTGAACTTTATAAATTTTACTACTTAAGATATATAAAAGTATATTTTATCATATATAAACGTTAATATAAATTTTTATTAATAAATGACTTTTATTATTATAAAATCTAATAAATATATTTAAATATATAAAACGACTATAGTTAAGTTATATAATAAACACGTATAAATTTTAGAAGTCATTTTGGGTCAAGTTGACTTTTGTTGACTTTTGCATATTAGTCTCGAGCATTAGGATTGTGGTACACTATGACTTGACCAAAAATTGTTAGACAAATATTGACCAACATATAAATATATATAATTAATATAGGTTCGTGAATCCGAGGCCAACCTTGCACTTGTTAAATGACGTTATATGTATTTTTACTACGAAATACAGTATGGTGAGTTTCATTTGCTCCCTTTTATATATATTTTTGGGACTGAGAATACATGCGCTGTTTTTATAAATGTTTTACGAAATAGGCACAAGTACTAAAACTAATTCTATGTGGGTTTAAACCAGAAATATACCCTTAGCTTGGTAACATTAAACTACTTGTCTATGTACGGTAGGCGCGAATCCTAAAGATAGATCTATTGGGCCTGACAAACCCCATCCTGACTATGGGATGCTTTAGTACTTCGAGGTTATTTTAAACACACCTGATCTGGTGTACTTCAGAGGGTAAAACATGAATGTTAAGGCTTGTTACCGGGTGCCTACAACTTATAGAATACTTTTATACACTTGCGGGTGTACATATATTTATAAACGGAAATCTTGTGGTCTATTAATATATTGAAATGATTGTTATGATAAACCTATGAACTCACCAACCTTTTGGTTGACACTTTAAAGCATGTTTATTCTCAGGTATTAAAGAAATCTTCCGCTGTGCATTAATTCATTTTAAGGATATTACTTGGAGTCATTCATGGCATATTTTGAAAGATGTTGCATTCGAGTCATTGAGTTCCTCAAGATTATTATTAAGTCAATTATAGTTGGATGTATTATGAAATGGTGTGCATACCGTCAATTTTCGTTGTAAAGAAAGTATGTCTTTTAAAAACGAATGCAATGTTTGTAAAATGTATCATATAGAGGTCAAATACCTCGCGACGTAATCAACTATTGTGAATCGTTTATAATGTATATGAACGGGTCCTTTCAGTTGGTATCAGAGCGGTGGTCTTAGCAAACCAGTTCTGCATTAGTGTGTCTAACTGATAGTCGTTAGGATGCATTAATGAGCCTAGACTTCAACCGTGGCTGCATGTCAAAAGTTTTGTTTATCATTTTTGTCGGAAATTGCCTGCTTATCATTCTTAGTCTAGACACGTCTTACTGCATTGATTGCATGAATAGTGTATAGACAAAATTCATATCTTAGCGTATCTGCTAATCCATATCTTAGCGTATCTGTTACTGTAAACTTTGCCTGACATATCCCGTAATTTCCTCCGTAATCTACGAAATCTTTTGCGCTATATGTATAGATATTCTATGTAATTAGAATACCACCCGATAGCCAAAAAATCATTTCATATCAAAAAATTCTTTATTCAATCGAACGAAATGGAATTCGTCATTAGTTCAAGTCCCTCGAATTCCGATATGGAATCCCACTCAAGCTCCGAAAGCAGTGTGACCGGAATGGATCAACCAATTAGCCATCATTTATTATGAATGAATTGGGGATACGTTCGTAGCCTCCTCAATAATTGGAGACAAGAAGAAGGTGATCCCTTCCATCCACCACATTGCCCTATTGGCGATGAACCTGAAACACTTACCGGCGAACCGGTCAGAAACACCATTTTCTCTCTCATTTTCAGAGTATCTCGTCACGATTATATACTACATCAAATTCTAGATTTTATTTATCCGCTCGTCCGAACCGACAATCACCCCGGTGTAATAGAAGAAGTCAACGAGCTTCGCGCTCGAGTAGTGGCTTTAGAGAATATGGTGCAAGGGTTACAAACACCAACAAATAACGAAGTATTAATTCATAATTTCAATTTTATTGAATAAATACTCCGTAAAAGTTATGTAATTTCTAAAGTCTTTAGGGATTATTCAGTTCTAGTTTCAACCGTAAATCAAATGAGTTTAATTTAAGATTAACTCATTAAATCTATGTTACATCTGAAGAAATTATGCACATATATATTTTCATAAAGACTGTAATAAAATTCTGTTATACAAAATATTAATTGTGAAATTTTTTTTTAACGGGTAGGTAATACCCGAGAGATATATAAATTCACAATTAATATATTACATTTTTCGAATCTGATTAAGCAAATCATCAACTATACTCCCAAAATCTCACAACAATATACATTCTTGTATAGAAATCAAAACAACCATTCTCACCCAAATTTGATTACGCATTCTGATTTTGACAAATCAAAATCCAAGTCATGATTTAACAGAAGACATCACTCTTAGATTCCTACATCTTTCAAAGCTATACTTTGACTTCAAAACCGTGTTAGAACATCATATGTATATTATCGATTACAAACTGTGTTCAAACTCTCCAAAGTTTTCGAAGACACTTCAAACAATGAACAATCGAGATGATGATCCAACCACATATCACCCACATTTATGTACCTAAAAAGCTCTCGAAGCTAAAGTCATAGTTCGACGCGTATCCGTGTCAGACCCTTTGGCATTTATTAGCTAAAATGACTTTTCAATTCCTTTTCAAAGTAGACAGTTTTGTCACATCTCCAGCAAGTCAACTTCGACTTTTCAGTCGGACTAGTCTTATTATAACCTCGATAGATACGTTGCCCTTTCGTCATCTTTACTGGGGACCTTTAATATCTCGCCACCTTAGCAATAAACTTACCAACAACTTCAATTATCTTTGACTTTTCGAAAAATCATTATATTTATTGAAATCACATCATTTACTCATTCGCATCTTATAACGAGAATTGTCATACGAATCATCGAAAAACAGTAACCAGTATTTTGAAATCTCGCAGCATGTCTACGCCAACAGTTATATGTGTACGTAAAACGTCTATCTCCTGGACTTACATACTTTGAATGTGAAGTTCTGAAAAATATTTTGAACTGCAAACTAGTTCTTGAAATGCTGACGAAGCATCAAAAACTGTAAACGATCTTAACAGTAAAAAGTTTAATGACAAAGAATAGTAAGGTGGTAAAGCTGAGAAAAAGAGAAGGTTTGGAACTGGAAAACGGATTGAACAGACTATGAAGGAGGCTGTGGACAAATCACAAAGACTAAATCTGCCTTCAAAGAATCCAAATGATTCAGTGCCTGCTAAAGTCATTAACGAATATCTTACTCTTTATTCTAAACCTTTACAGACAAATCTTCATCATCATCCATCAATATTAGAAATTCTAAGATATTATCATATCTTTCATTATAAATATCCGCGATATTTATGAAGATATTTTCACAACTAATCTTATCTGAAGTCATTTATCTCTTTGCGCTATCAGTGTTACATCATATAAGAAACTATTAGTTTCTATATTCTATAAACTTTCGAGTTTAAATTATGAATGTTTTGAAGTAGTGTTGGGAACTGAAGCATGAGTTAGTATAATATAATGACACTTGATCAACGTGATTATATTACAGTAAGTCATGCTGAGTTTCTAATGGGACATGACGATTCACAGACCATGCCGTCATCATGTTCCATGTTACACGACTCTTGTATTCTATTTAATCTCTAAAAATATCAAGAATATATTTTCTTGATGATTCGGTCTTTTCAGGGTATTCTGGTAAATTAACAAATCAAGATCGTGTCATTACCATTTCCTTCTTAGAACATTAACTATGTTCATTCTGAAATTCATATCTGCGAATACTGGACCATTACAAACGTTGCTTAATCGCAAGAAGAAGAAATGAAAGGACAAAACTCCAAAATAGAAATTGGAGTATAAATCGCAGCAAATAGAAGGGAGCATTAACTGTAGATGTCAATGATTATAGAAGACAAAAGCAGGGGCTTTGAAATATAAGGGAAGATATAAAACCCAACAACCACCCAAAAATTATAAACCGTATATATCGATGCATATAGCAATATAAAGACACGGAAGAACTAAAAACACTATAAAACCGAGAGTATAGTAGAAGTAAATAGATTCTTCCGGAGGCAGATGAAAAAGAAGAACGACAGATATGAAAGTGAGGAGTATATCGAGAATCAGTACTGGATGAAGCATATTGACAAATACTTTAAAATATGAGTTGAGGGAGAAAGAATAGAAGGTGTGAGTTGTAAGGAAACGAAGGAGGTGGATTTATAGTGAAATACCCGACAGAGAAATCAAGATGGATTATCGTATTAATTCGAAGAGAATCATAATCTCCTTAATCATCGAAGCATCAAATCCAACATAGATTACAAAGATTTTCTTTAAATTCGGAGATCAATTGTGATGACGTCAAAAGATATGACGAATCACTATAATCTTATTTCCTTCATTTACGATAACTTCCCTCATACGCTTTGAGTAATTGAATTATTTTATCCATACTTCTTAGACATGATAAAACTTCATAATCGTCATATTAACATTTTCATTGTTAGCCATAACGACCTCTATCAAATTTCGGGGACGAAATTTCTTTAACGGGTAGGTACTGTGACGACCCGGAAATTTCCGACTAAATTTAAACTTTATCTTTATATTATTCTGACACGATAAGCAATGTTTGTTAAGTTAAATCTCAAGGATTTTAAACTATGTTTATACATTCATTTAAACCTCGACCAAATTCCAATGATTCACGAACCATTAAATGAACATATATGAATATGTATGTATATGTGTATATGTTATAAATTGAAAATGTCAACAAAGTATTTAAAAGTATAATGCTTTATATGAACGTATTTGTTTCAATATGATTATCAACGAAATTAAAAAAATATATATTAAATGATTGAATTATCAGAAACATTGAATTATGATTACAAGTCTCTGTTGAGAGGTCCACTATGATTTGAGAAATCTATTCCTCTTAACGATATTCGGAATAATTTGTAAAGCTATTTATAAATAAAAATAAAAAGTGTCATTTACGAAAGTTAGACAAAAGCTAGTGGAGAATTGGTTTCCATAATATTCTAATAATCTATTTTCAAACGTACAAAAACGTTTTCAGTTTAAAAGAAAAACTTTATTATTAAACTTTTATAAATATCTAGAATCACTTTTGACAACTCATTACTTAACCAGTATAATAAATATAACGATATTTATATTTTATTTCATTAAATATATATAACGATTTAAATTAATATTATATATATTTATACGCGTATTATACATACATAGTTTTTATACTTTTACTATACTTTAATTTTACCTTTACTTTACTTTTACTTTACTTTAACTTTAATAATTCACTTTAATAATTCATACTTTAATAATTCATACTTTAATAATTCACTTTAATAATTTATACTTTAATAATTCAATTTAATAATTCATACTTTAATAATTCACTTTAATAATTCATACTTTAATAATTCACTTTAATAATTCATACTTTAATAATTCACTATAATAATTCATACTTTAATAATTCACTTTAATAATTCAAAAATCTATTATAAATAGAATTCAATAGGTTTCATTATTTCATAGAAACTTGAAAATATATTTCTCTAAACTCTCTCAATCGATTTACATATATATATATATATATATATATATATTTGCTCTGTATTATTTCAAGATATTATTAGTATACATAAAATATTACGACGGAGTGATGTCCGAGTGATTTCAAAATAGTTTTTTGAATGAGTCGAAGCTAAGGAAATTATGGGTTATAGCTATGGAAGTGATGGGTATGGTTCATGGGTATGCTCGTGAGGTCAATCTAGTGTTTATCATCTCCGTTGCGTCTACGTACTTTTCTGCAATATTGAATCTCAATATTGATACGTGAGCACTCATAACTTAACTTTTATATATCAATAGTGTATCCCTGACTAGTGCTCGAGTATATAGGATTATGCATGCTTGTACATTCGATATTGTCCTTAGATAGGTTTGTTGAATCCTGAATTAGATACATATGCTACTGAGATAGGGTATATGATATGCATGTCATTGGAAAGCTAGCGAAAAATTAAGAACTTTTCATTTAGATATCGAATGGTTTCGATGAACGGATTTGAAGTTATAGTCAACTGAATTTTAGTATTATTGTTAAAATGATTATTATTACTATCGTCGTTATTATTTTAATAGAAATATCATTGTTATTATAAAATATCATTATTACTATTATGTTAGTATTATCATTTTATCATAATAACATTTTTAGTAAATATAAATATTGTTATTTTTTTTATAGAATAATAATAATTATTATTACAAAATAATACAACTTTTACTTATTATTATTATGATCAATATTATTTTATCAAATAAATAGGGGATACAAAGATATTTTTCACCACGCGTAATATAATTACATTAATAATACTTACCACTATAGTTTTAAGATATTAAGTGAACTTTATAAATTTTACTACTTAAGATATATAAAAGTATATTTTATCATATATAAACGTTAATATAAATTTTTATTAATAAATGACTTTTATTATTATAAAATCTAATAAATATATTTAAATATATAAAACGACTATAGTTAAGTTATATAATAAACACGTATAAATTTTAGAAGTCATTTTGGGTCAAGTTGACTTTTGTTGACTTTTGCATATTAGTCTCGAGCATTAGGATTGTGGTACACTATGACTTGACCAAAAATTGTTAGACAAATATTGACCAACATATAAATATATATAATTAATATAGGTTCGTGAATCCGAGGCCAACCTTGCACTTGTTAAATGACGTTATATCTATTTTTACTACGAAATACAGTATGGTGAGTTTCATTTGCTCCCTTTTATATATATTTTTGGGACTGAGAATACATGCGCTGTTTTTATAAATGTTTTACGAAATAGGCACAAGTACTAAAACTAATTCTATGTGGGTTTAAACCAGAAATATACCCTTAGCTTGGTAACATTAAACTACTTGTCTATGTATGGTAGGCGCGAATCCTAAAGATAGATCTATTGGGCCTGACAAACCCCATCCTGACTATGGGATGCTTTAGTACTTCGAGGTTATTTTAAACACACCTGATCTGGTGTACTTCAGAGGGTAAAACATGAATGTTAAGGCTTGTTACCGGGTGCCTACAACTTATAGAATACTTTTATACACTTGCGGGTGTACATATATTTATAAACGGAAATCTTGTGGTCTATTAATATATTGAAATGATTGTTATGATAAACCTATGAACTCACCAACCTTTTGGTTGACACTTTAAAGCATGTTTATTCTCAGGTATTAAAGAAATCTTCCGCTGTGCATTAGCTCATTTTAAGGATATTACTTGGAGTCATTCATGGCATATTTTGAAAGATGTTGCATTCGAGTCGTTGAGTTCCTCAAGATTATTATTAAGTCAATTATAGTTGGATGTATTATGAAATGGTGTGCATACCGTCAATTTTCTTTGTAAAGAAAGTATGTCTTTTAAAAACGAATGCAATGTTTGTAAAATGTATCATATAGAGGTCAAATACCTCGCGATGTAATCAACTATTGTGAATCGTTTATAATGTATATGAATGGGTCCTTTCATTAGTCATGACGATCTCGATCAAATTTCGGGGATGAAATTTCTTTAACGGGTAGGTACTGTGACGACCCGGAAATTTCCGACCAAATTTAAACTTTAATCTTTATATTATTCCGACACGATAAGTAAAGTTTGTTAAGTTAAATCTCAAGAATTTTAAACTGTGTTCATACATTCATTATAACCTCGACCAAATTCTGACGATTCACGAACCGTTATATATAAATAGATATGTATATGTATATATATATTATAACTTGAGAATATTAATAAAGTATTAAACGTATAATACCTTACACGAACGTATTTGTTTCAATATGATTTTCGATGAAATTAAAAAATATATATTAAATGATTGAATTATCAGAAACATTGAATTATGATTACAAGTTTCTGTTGAGAGGTCCACTATGATTTGAGAAAATCTATTCCTCTTAACGATATTCAGAATAATTTGTAAAGCTATTTATAAATAAAAACAAAAAGTGTCATTTACGAAAGTTAGACAAAAGTTAGTGGAGAATTGGTTTCTATAATATTCTATTAATTTAGTTTCAAAAGTACAAAAAACGTTTTCATTTTAAAAAGAACTTTATTATTAAAACATATATATCTTTTATAAATATCTAGAACCACTTTTGACAACTCATTACTTAACCAGTATGATAAAGATAACGATATTTATATTTTATTTTATTAAATATATATAACGATTTAAATTAATATTATATATACTTATACGCGTATTATACGTATATAGTTTTATACTTTTACTATACTTTAACTTTACCTTTACTTTACTTTTATTTTACTTTAACTTTAATAATTCATACTTTAATAATTCAATTTAATAATTCATACTTTAATAATTCACTTTAATAATTCATACTTTAATAATTCACTTTAATAATTCACTTTAATAATTCATACTTTAATAATTCACTTTAATAATTCACTTTAATAATTCATACTTTAATAATTCATTTTAATAATTCATACTTTAATAATTCACTTTAATAATTCAAAAATCTGTTATAAATAGAATTCAATAGGTTTCATTATTTCATAGAAACTTGAAAATATATTTCTCTAAACTCTCTCAATCGAATTACATATATATATTTTCTTTGTATTATTTCAAGATATTATTAGTATACATAAAATATTACGACAGAATGCTGTCCGAGTGATTTCAAAATAGTTTTTTTGAATGAGTCGAAGCTAAGGAAATTATGGGTTATAGCTATGGAGGTGATGGGTATGGTTCATGGGTATGCTCTTGAGGTCAATCTAGTGTTTATCATCTCCGTTGCGTCTACGTACTTTCCTGTAATATTGAATCTCAATATTGATACGTGAGCACTCATAACTTAACTTTTATATATCAATAGTGTATCCCTGACTAGTGCTCGAGTATATAGGATTATGCATGCTTGTACATTCGATAGTGTCCTTAGATAGGTTTGTTGAATCCTGAATTAGATACATGTGCTACTGAGATAGGGTATATGATATGCATATCATTGGAAAGCTAGCGAAAAATTAAGAACTTTTCATTTAGATATCGAATGGTTTCGATGAACGGATTAGAAGTTATAGTCAACTGAATTTTAGTATTATTGTTAAAATGATTATTATTACTATCGTCGTTATTATTTTAATAGAAATATCATTGTTATTATAAAATATCATTATTACTATTATATTAGTATTATCATTTTATCATAATACCATTTTTAGTAAATATAAATATTGTTATTTTTTATAGAATAATAATAATTATTATTACAAAATAATACAACTTTTACTTATTATTATTATGATCAATATTATTTTATCAAATAAATAGGGGATATAAAGATATTTTTCACCACGCGTAATATAATTACATTAATAATACTTACCACTATAGTTTTACGATATTAAGTGAACTTTATAAATTTTACTACTTAAGATATATAAAAGTATATTCTAACATATATAAACGTTAATATAAATTTTTATTAATAAATAACTTTTATTATTATAAAATCTAATAAATATATTTAAATATATAAAACGACTATAGTTAAGTTATATGATAAACACGTATAAATTTTAGAAGTCATTTTGGGTCAAGTTGACTTTTGTTGACTTTTGCATATTAGTCTCGAGCATTAGGATTGTGGTACACTATGACTTGACCAAAAATTTTTAGACAAATATTGACCAACATATAAATATATATAATTAATATAGGTTCGTGAATCCGAGGCCAACCTTGCACTTGTTAAATGATGTTATATGTATTTTTACTACGAATTACAGTATGGTGAGTTTCATTTGCTCCCTTTTATATATATTTTTGGGACTGAGAATACATGCGCTGTTTTTATAAATGTTTTACGAAATAGGCACAAGTACTAAAACTAATTCTACGTGGGTTTAAACCAGAAATATACCCTTAGCTTGGTAACATTAAACTACTTGTCTATGTACGGTAGGCGCGAATCCTAAAGATAGATCTATTGGGGCTGACAAACCCCATCCTGACTATGGGATGCTTTAGTATTTCGAGGTTATTTTAAACACACCTGATCTGGTGTACTTAAGAGGGTAAAACATGAACGTTAAGGCTTGTTACCGGGTGCCTACAACTTATAGAATACTTTTATACACTTGCGAGTGTACATATATTTATAAACGGAAATCTTGTGGTCTATTAATATATTGAAATGATTGTTATGATAAACCTATGAACTCACCAACCTTTTGGTTGACACTTTAAAGCATGTTTATTCTCAGGTATTAAAGAAATCTTCCGCTGTGCATTAGCTCATTTTAAGGATATTACTTGGAGTCATTCATGGCATATTTTGAAAGATGTTGCATTCGAGTCGTTGAGTTCCTCAAGATTATTATTAAGTCAATTATAGTTAGATGTATTATGAAATGGTGTGCATACCGTCAATTTTCGTTGTAAAGAAAGTATGTCTTTTAAAAACGAATGCAATGTTTGTAAAACGTATCATATAGAGGTCAAATACCTCGCGATGTAATCAACTATTGTGAATCGTTTATAATGTATATGAACGGGTCCTTTCAAATGGGTTCACTGTCCTTTCTGCTCAAGGCGTCGGCTACCACATTTGCCTTCCCTGGGTGGTAACGAATCTCAAAGTCGTAATCATTCAACAATTCAATCCACTTAAGCTGCCTCATATTCAGTTGTTTCTGATTAAATATGTGTTGAAGACTTTTGTGGTCGGTATATACAATACTTTTGACCCCATATAAGTAGTGCCTCCAAGTCTTTAATGCAAAAACAACCGCGCCTAATTCCAAATCATGCGTCGTATAATTTTGCTCGTGAATCTTCAATTGTCTAGTCGCATAAGCAATCACCTTCGTCCGTTGCATTAATACACAACCGAGACCTTGCTTTGATGCGTCACAATAAATCACAAAATCATCATTCCCTTTAGGCAATGACAATATAGGTGCCCTAGTTAGCTTTTTCTTCAATAATTGAAACGCCTTCTTGTTCATCCTTCCATTCAAATTTATTCCCTTTATGCGTTAATGCAGTCAAGGGTTTTGCTATTTTGGAGAAATCTTGGATGAATCTTCTGTAGTAACCAGCCAATCCTAAAAATTGACGTATATGCTTCGGAGTTTTTGGGGTTTCCCACTTTTCAACGGTTTTGATCTTTGCCGGGTCCACCTGGATACCTTCTTTGTTCACTATGTGACCGAGGAATTGAACTTCTTCCAACCAAAATGCACACTTTGAAAACTTAGCGTACAGTTTTTCTTTCCTCAATACTTCTAGCACTTTTCTCAAATGTTCTTCGTGCTCTTGATCATTCTTTGAGTAAATAAGTATGTCATCGATGAAAACAATGACAAACTTGTCAAGATATGGCCCACACACTCGGTTCATAAGGTCCATGAACACAGCTGGTGCGTTAGTCAATCCAAACGGCATAACCATAAACTCGTAATGACCATAACGCGTCCTAAAAGCAGTTTTTGGAATATCATCCTCCTTTACTCGCATTTGATGATATCCAGAACGTAAATCGATCTTCGAATAAATCGACGAGCCTTGTAGTTGATCAAATAAGTCGTCAATTCTCGGCAGTGGATAACGGTTTTTGATGGTAAGTTTGTTCAACTCTCTGTAGTCAATACACAACCTAAATGTACCATCCTTCTTTTTGACAAACAAAACAGGAGCTCCCCATGGTGATGTGCTTGGTCGAATGAAACCACGTTCTAATAGTTATTGCAGTTGGCTTTGCAGTTCTTTCATCTCGCTGGGTGCGAGTCTATAAGGAGCACGAGCTATTGGTGCAGCTCCTGGTACAAGATCTATTTGAAATTCAACAGATCGATGTGGAGGTAGTCCCGGTAATTCTTTTGGAAATACATCGGGAAATTCTTTTGTGACGGGAACATCATTGATGCTCTTTTCTTCGGTTTGTACTTTCTCGACGTGTGCTAGAACAGCATAGCAACCTTTTCTTATTAGTTTTTGTGCCTTCAAATTACTAATAAGATGTAGCTTCATGTTGCCCTTTTCTCCGTACACCATTAAGGGTTCTCCTTCTTCTCGTACAATGCGAATTGCATTTTTATAACATACGATCTCTGCTTTCAACTTCTTCAGCCAGTCCATGCCAACTATTACATCAAAACTCCCTAACTCTACTGGTATCAAATCAATCTTAAATATTTCGCTACCCAGTTTAATTTCTCGATTCCGGCATATATTATCTGCTGAAATTAATTTACCGTTTGCTAATTCGAGTAAAAATTTACTATCCAACGGCATCAATGGACAACTTAATTTAGCACAAAAATCTCTACTCATATAGCTTCTATCCGCACCCGAATCAAATAAAACGTAAGCAGATTTATTGTAAATAAGAAACGTACCCGTAACAAGCTCCGGGTCTTCCTGTGCCTCTGCCGCATTAATATTGAAAACTCTTCCGCGGCCTTGTCCATTTGTGTTCTCCTGGTTCGGGCAATTTCTAATAATGTGGCCCGGTTTTCCACATTTATAACAAACTACATTGGCATAACTTGCTCCGACACTACTTGCTCCGCCATTACTCGTTCCGACAATATTTGTTCCTTTCGTTCTGTTAACCCCTGGTCCGTAGACCTCACACTTCGCCGCGCTATGACCATTTCTTTTACACTTGTTGCAAAATTTGGTGCAGAACCCCGAGTGATACTTTTCACACCTTTGGCATAGCTGCTTCTGATTGTTGTTGTTGTTGTTGTTGTTGTTGCGGTTGTTATTATTGTTGGGATGATTGTTGTAGTTGTTATTGTTGTTGTTGTTGTTGTTGTTATTGTTGTTGTTGTTGTTGTTGTTGTTGGGCCGTTTGTTATAGTTGCGATTGATGTTGCGATTGTTGGGATAATTGTTGCGATTATTATTGTAATTGTTGTTGTTGTTGTATTGGTGATTCTTATCACCGTTTTCCTCCCACTTTCTTTTGACTTTCTTCACATTGGCCTCTTCATTCGTCTGTTCTTTAATTCTTTCCTCAATCTGGTTCCCTAGTTTGTGAGCCATTCTACATGCCTGTTGTATGGAGGCGGGCTCATGTGAACTTATATCTTCTTGGATTCTTTCCGGTAATCCTTTCACAAACGCGTCAATCTTCTCTTCCTCATCTTCGAACGCTCCCGGACACAATAGGCACAATTCTGTGAATCGTCTTTCGTACGTGGTAATATCAAATCCTTGGGTTCTTAACCCTCTAAGTTCTGTCTTGAGCTTATTGACCTCGGTTCTGGGACGGTACTTCTCGTTCATCAAGTGCTTGAATGCTGACCACGGTAGTGCGTATGCATCATCTTGTCCCACTTGCTCTAGATAGGTATTCCACCATGTTAACGCAGAACCTGTGAAGGTATGCGTAGCGTACTTCACTTTGTCCTCTTCAGTACACTTACTTATGGCAAACACCGATTCGACCTTCTCGGTCCACCATTTCAATCCGATCGGTCCTTCGGTTCCATCAAATTCCAAAGGTTTGCAGGCAGTGAATTCTTTGTAGGTGCATCCTACGCGATTTCCTGTACTGCTAGATCCAAGGTTATTGTTGGTATGTAGCACAACCTGTACTGCGGCTATGTTTGAAGCTAGAAAAGTACGGAATTCCTCTTCATTCATATTCACGGTGTGTCGAGTAGTCGGTGCCATTTCCTTCAAAATAGTCAAATGGAACAAGTTAATCATACAGAATATTAAGAGTAGTTAATAGTATTTCGTAGCATAATATGAACTCATTTATAAAAGCTTTTTCTTCATATTAGCGTTTTATAAGTTTAAATTTGGGTAGTACCTACCCGTTAAGTTCATACTTAGTAGCTAATATACAATTCAACTACTACAATTCTATATGAAAAACTGATTATAATAATATTTCGCGTTCAAACTTTTATACAATATTTTACAAACTTACAATACCGCTTATTTTACATAAAGCATGAAATATAGCACACAATAACTTTGATACAAGATAGTTGTGAAGATAATTCTAGCTAGTACACAAGTCGTTCAGCAAAGGCAATAAAGACAAGTAATTCATACGTCCAGAAACAAGTCATGCATTCTGGTTTTACTAGGACTACTTCCCATCCTTGGTCTTGTGGAACATAACCGTTATGGTCGTTGATAAGACAGCGTGTTGTAACGTCGTCAAAGAGACGAGGGTTACGTAATGACCAATAGTCTCGTAATAACCTAAAAACCTCATTTCTTACCCCAATTACCGACTCCGTCACTTGTGGGAACGTTTTGTTTAATAGTTGTAGCCCGATGTTCTTTTTCTCACTTTGGTGAGAAGCGAACATTACTAACCCGTAAGCATAGCATGCTTCTTTATGTTGCATGTTAGCCGCTTTTTCTAAATCATGAAGTCCTATATTCGGATACATTGAGTCAAAATAATTTCTTAACCCGTTGCGTAAAATAGCATTTAGGTTCCCCGCAATATATGCATCAAAGTAAACACATCGTAACTTATGGGTTTCCCAATGTGATATCCCCCATCTTTCAAACGAAAGTCTCTTATAAACCAAGACATTCTTGGAACGTTCTTCGAATGTCTTACAAACTGATTTCACCGTAAATAGTTGTGCCGAAGAATTCTGACCGACTCTAGACAAGATTTCATCAATCATGTCTCCGGGTAGGTCTCTTAAAATATTGGGTTGTCTATCCATTTTGTGTTTTTATACTGTAAAATAGACAAGAGTTAGATTCATAAAAAAAAAATACTTATTAATACAAGCAATTTTTACATATATCATAAAGCATAAGCACACTATATTACATATATTACACCACACGAATACAACTATCTTATTCCGACTCGCTCGTTTCTTCTTTTTCGGTTTTGGTTCGTTTTGCCATGTTTCTAGGGATATATGATGTTCCCCTAATACGAGCTGTCGTTTTCCACAACGGTTTAGAAAAACCTGGTGGTTTAGAGGTTCCCGGGTCATTGTTACAACTTAAGGGCTTCGGGGGTTGACGATACATATAAAGTTCATCGGGGTTGGAATTAGATTTCTCTATTTTTATGCCCTTTCCCTTATTATTTTCTTTTGCCTTTTTAAATTCAGTTGGGGTAATTTCTATAACATCATCGGAATTCTCGTCGGAATCCGATTCATCGTAGAATTGGTAATCCTCCCAATATTTTGCTTCCTTGGCGGAAACACCATTGACCATAATTAACCTTGGTCGGTTGGTTGAGGATTTTCTTTTACTTAACCGTTTTATTATTTCCCCCACCGGTTCTATTTCCTCCTCCGGTTGCTCCTCTTCCGGTTCTGGTTCTTCTTCCAGTTCTGATTCTTCTTCCGGTTCTTCTTCGGGAACTTGTGAATCAGTCCAATATATATTCGACTCTTCGTTATTATTAGGTGAGTCAATGAGATTTGTGCTAGAGGTAGACATCTATCACACAATATCAAACATGTTAAGAGATTAATATATCACATAATATATACATGTTAATAATATATAGTTTCCAACAAAAATGTTAAGCAATCATTTTTAAAGAAAACAAGGTCGAAGTCTAGACTCACTAATGCATCCTAACAAACTCGATAGGACACACTAATGCAAATTTTCTGGTTCTCTAAGACCAACGCTCGGATACAAACTGAAATGTCCCGTTCTTATTAATTAATAACGTTCCATATTAATTGATTTCGTTGCGAGGTTTTGACCTCTATATGAGACATTTTTCAAAGACTGCATTCATTTTTAAAATAAACCATAACCTTTATTTCATAAATAAAGGTTTAAAAAGCTTTACGTAGATTATCAAATAATGATAATCTAAAATATCCTGTTTACACACGACCATTACATAATGGTTTACAATACAAATATGTTACATCGAAATCAGTTTCTTGAATGCAGTTTTTACACAATATCATACAAACATGGACTCCAAATCTTGTCCTTATTTTAGTATGCAACAGCAGAAGCTCTTAGTATTCACCAGAGAATAAACATGCTTTAAACGTCAACAAAAATGTTGGTGAGTTATAGGTTTAACCTATATATATCAAATCGTAACAATAGACCACAAGATTTCATATTTCAATACACATCCCATACATAGAGATAAAAATCATTCATATGGTGAACACCTGGTAACCGACATTAACAAGATGCATATATAAGAATATCCCCATCATTCCGGGACACCCTTCAGATATGATATAAATTTCGAAGTACTAAAGTATCCGGTACTTTGGATGGGGTTTGTTAGGCCCAATAGATCTATCTTTAGGATTCGTGTCAATTAGGGTTTCTGTTCCCTAATTCTTAGATTACCAGACTTAATAAAAAGGGGCATATTCGATTTCGATAATTCAACCATAGAATGTAGTTTCACGTACTTGTGTCTATTTTGTAAATCATTTATAAAACCTGCATGTATTCTCATCCCAAAAATATTAGATTTTAAAAGTGGGACTATAACTCACTTTCACAGATTTTTACTTCGTCGGGAAGTAAGACTTGGCCACTGGTTGATTCACGAACCTATAATAATATATACATATATATCAAAGTATGTTCAAAATATATTTACAACACTTTTAATATATTTTGATGTTTTAAGTTTATTAAGTCAGCTGTCCTCGTTAGTAACCTACAACTAGTTGTCAACAGTTAGATGTACAGAAATAAATCGATAAATATTATCTTGAATCAATCCACGACCCAGTGTATACGTATCTCAGTATTGATCACAACTCAAACTATATATATTTTGGAATCAACCTCAACCCTGTATAGCTAACTCCAACATTCACATATAGAGTGTCTATGGTTGTTCCGAAATATATATAGATGTGTCGACATGATAGGTCAAAACATTGTATACGTGTCTATGGTATCTCAAGATTACATAATATACAATACAAGTTGATTAAGTTATGGTTGGAATAGATTTGTTACCAATTTTCACGTAGCTAAAATGAGAAAAATTATCCAATCTTGTTTTACCCATAACTTCTTCATTTTAAATCCGTTTTGAGTGAATCAAATTGCTATGATTTAATATTGAACTCTATTTTATGAATCTAAACAGAAAAAGTATAGGTTTATAGTCAGAAAAAATAAGTTAAAAGTCGTTTTTGTAAAGGTAGTCATTTCAGTCGAAAAAACGACGTCTAGATGACCATTTTAGAAAACATACTTCCACTTTGAGTTTAACCATAATTTTTGGATATAGTTTCATGTTCATAATAAAAATCATTTTCCCAGAATAACAACTTTTAAATCAAAGTTTATCATAGTTTTTAATTAACTAACCCAAAACAGCCCGCGGTGTTACTACGACGGCGTAAATTCGGTTTTACGGTGTTTTTCGTGTTTCCAGGTTTTAAATCATTAAGTTAGCATATCATATAGATATAGAACATGTGTTTAGTTGATTTTAAAAGTCCAGTTAGAAGGATTAACTTTTATTTGCGAACAAGTTTAGAATTAACTAAACTATGTTCTAGTGATTACAAGTTTAAACCTTCGAATAAGATAGCTTTATATGTATGAATTGAATGATGTTATGAACATCATTACTACCTCAAGTTCCTTGGATAAACCTACTGGAAATGAGAAAAATAGATCTAGCTTCAAAGGATCCTTGGATGGCTTGAAAGTTCTTGAAGCAGAATCATGACACGAAAACAATTTCAAGTAAGATTTCGACTCGAAATAAAGATTGTTATAGTTATAGATATAGAAATTGAATTAAAGTTTGAATATGATTATTACCTTGTATTAGAAAGATAACCTACTGTAAGTAACAAAGGTTTCTTGATCTTGGATGATTACTTGGAATGGATTTAGAAAACTTGGAAGTAAACTTGCAATCTTGGAAGTATTCTTGATTTTATGAAACTAGAACTTTTGGAATATATGAAGAACACTTAGAACTTGAAGATAGAACTTGAGAGAGATCAATTAGATGAAGAAAATTGAATAATGAAAGTGTTTATAGGTGTTTTTGGTCGTTGGTGTATGGATTAGATATAAAGGATATGTAATTTTGTTTTCATGTAAATAAGTCATGAATGATTACTCATATTTTTGTAATTTTATGAGATATTTCATGCTATTTGCCAAATGATGGTTCCCACATGTGTTAGGTGGCTCACATGGGATGCTAAGAGCTGATCATTGGAGTGTATATACCAATAGTACATACATCTAAAAGCTGTGTATTGTACGAGTACGAATACGGGTGCATACGAGTAGAATTGTTGATGAAACTGAACGAGGATGTAATTGTAAGAATTTTTGTTAAGTAGAAGTATTTTGATAAGTGTCTTGAAGTCTTTCAAAAGTGTATGAATATATATTAAAACACTACATGCATATATATTTTAACTGAGTCGTTAAGTCATCGTTAGTCGTTACATGTAAATGTTGTTTTGAAACCTTTAGGTTAACGATCTTGTTGAATGTTGTTAACCCATTGTTTATTATAAAAAATGAGATGTTAAATTTTTATATTATCATGATATCATGATATATAATATATCTTAGTATGATATATATACAGTTAAATATTGTTACAACGATAATCGTTACATATATGTCTCGTTTCGAAATCATTAAGTTAGTAGTCTTATTTTTACATATGTATTTCATTGTTAATACACTTAATAATATATTTACTTATCATTTAACATAATTAACCAAGTGTATCAATATCTTAATATGATTCATATGTACCTAGTAAGACGTTGTTATAACGATAATCGTTATATATATCATTTTCGAGTTTCTTAAATTAATAGTCTCATTTTTATGTATATAACTCATTGTTAAAATACCTAATGAGATACATACTTATAATAAAATCATGTTAACTATATATATAACCATATATATGTCATCGTATAGTTTTTACAAGTTTTAACGTTCGTGAATCACCGGTCAACTTGGGTGGTTAATTGTCTATATGAAACCTATTTCAATTAATCAAGTCTTAACAAGTTTGATTGCTTAACATGTTGGAAACACTTAATCATGTAAATAACAATTTCATTTAATATATATATAAACATGGAAAAGTTCGGGTCACTAAAAATTCACCCCTTCGTTTCCTTATTTTCCACGACTCACACCTTCTATTCTTTCTCCCTTGATTCTTACTTTAAAGCATTCATCAATATGCTCCATCCAGTCCTGATTCTTGATATACTCCTAACTTTTATATCTGTCATTCTTCTTTTTCATCTACCACCAGAAGAATCTATTTACTTCTACTATACTCTTGTGTTTATAGTGTTTCTAATTCTCCCGTGTCTCTATATTGCTATCTGCATCGATATACACGGTTTGTAATTTCAGGGTTATTATCGGAGTTTATATTCTTCATTATTTTTCAGAGCATCATGCTTTCGTTTTCTCTTCCCGACTTCGAGTCAAGCGAGTAATGGTCCGGAATTCGTAGATATGAAATTCATAATGAACATAGCTAATGCTCTAAGAAGAAAATGGTAATAGAATGATTTTGATTTGTTAAATTACCAGAATACCCTGGAGAAGACCGAGTCATCCAGAAAAATATTCTCTTGATATGTTTAGAGATTAGATAGAATGTAAGAGTCGTGTAAATGGCACATGATGACGGTACTGTGAATCATCATGCTTCATTAGAAACTCAGCATGACTTACTGTAATATAATGACGTTGATCAAGTGTCATTATATTATACTAATCCATGCTTCAGTTCCCAACACTACTTCAAAACATTCATATTTTAAACTCGAAGGTTTCAGAATTTAGAAACTAACACAGTTTCTTTTATGTTGCAGATATTACGGAGAGATAAGTGATCTCAGATAAGAATAGTTGTGAAAATATCGCCAGAAATATGGAGGATATTTATAATAGAACATACGAGAATATCTTAGAATTTCTAATATCAATGGATGATGAAGAAGATTTGTCTGTGAAGGTTTAGAATGAGAAATAAGATGTTTGCTAACGATTTCAGCAGGCACAGAATCATTTGGATTCTTTGAAGGCAAACTTATTCTTTGTGATTTGTCCACGGCTTTCTTCATAGTTTCACATAATCCGTTTTTCGGTACTAAATTTTCAATCGAGCGTTCCTAACACTCCTTTCTTTATCATCAAACTTTTGGCCATTAAGATCATCTACAACATGCTGCTTCGTCAGCATTTTCAAAGTTAACTGATCTGGGTCATCGGTTATCAAACCGAGGTAGATTCAGGAGAATTGTGTTTTTAGAATGATTAATCGCTGATGGTAATATTGTGGAATATAAAAGGTTCCCCAGTAACAATAAAGAGTACGCATATATATCGCGGTTATAATAAAGTTGTTTCGGATGAAAAGTCGGAGTTGACTTGCTGGAGCTGTGAAAAATTAGCTACTTTGGAAAGGGATTGCAAAACGATCTTCGGTAATAACAATGTCAAAGGAACTAGAACAGATGCGTGTCAAACGTTTACTCAGTTTCCGATGGTTTTTTTTTCAGGTGCATAACTATATGCATCATTCTTTTCTTCCGTAGATGAAATGCGGTTGGTTTATCCTCTTGATTGAGGTGTTTTTAAGAATCATGATAGATTTGAACGCTGATTGTAATCGTCGAGATACAATGAGGTTTAAGATGAAATCAAGTGGCAATCTTGAAGGAATGTTTAGTTTCATATGATATAATCAATATTTTAATTCATTTTAATTGTCCAATGTCATTAGTCCACAGTCGATAGTCCACAGTAACAGTTCAATAATTCATATATAGTTTAATATATAATATACAAATTAATTAATACGTGTCGTGACCCGTATACCTCTCAGACTCGATCACAACTCAAACTATATATATTATTGTAGAATCAACCTCAACCCTGTATAGAGAACTCGATCATTACTACATATAGAGTATCTATGGTGATTTCAAATAATATATATAGATGCGTCGATATGATATGTCAAAACATTGTATACGTGTCCTGATATTTAAAGTGCGTAAAATAATTACAGAAATTAAATGACGATAAATAAAAGTGCGATAATTAAATTGCGATAAATAAACTGCGATAAATAAAATGTATTCAGTTAGCTAGGAACAGTTAGCGTGGATTCTTAACAAAATTTTTCATAGTTAATTTGTTTGTTTCTAACAGATTTTATTTTGTCATATGTTTTCTTCATATGCCACTTGTTGGATTCTGGGAAGTCAAAATTCAAATATGAAATTGAATGAAAATGGTTATTCTGCGGTGAACGGATACGTATATCGGTGGTTGTAAGTAGGATAGTAAATGACTGTTGAATCAGCTTCGACGAATGTACAATGTAACTTATTAAGATGAAATCTAATTATTCCTCGGGTATTAGCTACCCGTTAAAAAAAATTTTCACCATTAATATTTTGTATAATAGAACTTTTAATTACAATCTTTATGAAAACATATATACATATATATTTTCTTCAGATGAAATCATGAATTTAATGAGTTAATATGATATTAATCTCATTTGCTTTTCGGTTTGAGCTAGAATAAGAAATCTCTAAAACTTTTTGAAACCACATATTCTTTGCAGAATATCAATGAAGTTATGGATCAATACTTCATCGTTCATTATTGTTGGTACTCCTTGGTATCTATGGTGCGTATGATGTTGATGTTTGTGGAACAGATTATGATGTCGAGACGTGTGATGCGGATGTTGTTTGTTAGTGGTGATGATGGTATTGTTGATGTTATTGATGGTGGTGCTGATTATGCTGCTGGTGCTGCTGCTGGTGTTTGCAACCTTCGCATCATGTTCTCCAAAGCCGTTACGCGAGCGCGAAGTTCGTTAACTTCTGCTAGTACACCGGGATGATTGGCGGTTGGAGCGAGCGAATGAACAAGATTTGTAATATGGGATAGTATATAATCGTGACGAGATACTCTAGAAATGAGAGAGAAAATGGTGTTTCGAATAGGTTCGCCGGTAAGTGCTTCAGGTTCATCGCCAAGAGGGCAATTTGGTGGATGGAATGGATCACCTTCTTCTTGTCTTCAGTGATTTAGTATATTACGAACCCATCCCCAATTCATCCAGAATAGATGATGGGAAATTGGTTGATCCATTCCGGTGACGCTGCTTTCGGAACCCGAATGGAAATCCATATCGGCATAACTGTCAGAATCTGAAGAATTCGAACTAGATGCGGAATCCATCTTGTATAATGGGGAAAATGAATTTTTGGTATGGAATAGATTATATGAGTTAGATTTGGTACTCTTCAATACATAATTTACATATGTATATATAATACCAAAATCCCGTAAATTACGGAGAATCTTTGAAAAGATATCAGTCAAAGTTCGCAATAACAGATATGCTAAGATAAGAATTCGTCTATACACTATCAATACAGTAAATGCAGTAAAACGTGTCTAGACTTATGAATGATAAGCAGGTAATTTCTTAAGGATGATAAGCAGATGATTTCCGACTAGAAATGATAAGCAAAACTTTTGACATGTAGACACGGTCGAAGTCCAGACTCATTAATGCATCCTAACAACTACTTGTTAGACACACTAATGCAAGACCTGGTTCGCTACTGAAATGTCCCGTTCTTATTGATTAAAAACGTTCCATATTAATTGATTTCGTTGCGAGGTTTTGACCTCTATATGAGACGTTTTTCAAAGACTGCATTCATTTTTAAAACAAACCATAACCTTTATTTCATAAATAAAGGTTTAGAAAGCTTTACGTAGATTATCAAATAATGATAATCTAAAATATCCTGTTTACACACGACCATTACATAATGGTTTACAATACAAATATGTTACATCGAAATCAGTTTCTTGAATGCAGTTTTTACACAATATCATACAAACATGGACTCCAAATCTTGTCCTTATTTTAGTATGCAACAGCGGAAGCTCTCAATATTCACCTGAGAATAAACATGCTTTAAACGTCAACAAAAATGTTGGTGAGTTATAGGTTTAACCTATATATATCAAATCGTAACAATAGACCACAAGATTTCATATTTCAATACACATCCCATACATAGAGATAAAAATCATTCATATGGTGAACACCTGGTAACCGACAATAACAAGATGCATATATAAGAATATCCCCATCATTCCGGGACACCCTTCGGATATGATATAAATTTCGAAGTACTAAAGCATCCGGTACTTTGGATGGGGTTTGTTAGGCCCAATAGATCCATCTTTAGGATTCGCGTCAATTAGGGTGTCTGTTCCCTAATTCTTAGATTACCAGACTTAATAAAAAGGGGCAAATTCGATTTCGATAATTCAACCATAGAATGTAGTTTCACGTACTTGTGTCTATTTTGTAAATCATTTATAAAACCTGCATGTATTCTCATCCCAAAAATATTAGATTTTAAAAGTGGGACTATAACTCACTTTCACAGATTTTTACTTCGTCGGGAAGTAAGACTTGGCCACTGTTGATTCACGAACCTATAACAATATATACATATATATTAAAGTATGTTCAAAATATATTTACAACACTTTTAATATATTTTGATGTTTTAAGTTTATTAAGTCAGCTGTCCTCGTTAGTAACCTATAACTAGTTGTCCACAGTTAGATGTACAGAAATAAATCGATAAATATTATCTTGAATCAATCCATGACCCAGTGTATACGTATCTCAGTATTGATCACAACTCAAACTATATATATTTTGGAATCAACCTCAACCCTGTATAGCTAACTCCAACATTCACATATAGAGTGTCTATGGTTGTTCCGAAATATATATAGATGTGTCGACATGATAGGTCGAAACATTGTATACGTGTCTATGGTATCTCAAGATTACATAATATACAATACAAGTTGATTAAGTTATGGTTGGAATAGATTTGTTACCAATTTTCACGTAGCTAAAATGAGAAAAATTATCCAATCTTGTTTTACCCATAACTTCTTCATTTTAAATCCGTTTTGAGTGAATCAAATTACTATGATTTCATATTGAACTCTATTTTATGAATCTAAACATAAAAAGTATAGGTTTATAGTCGGAAAAATAAGTTACAAGTCGTTTTTGTAAAGGTAGTCATTTCAGTCGAAAGAACGACGTCTAGATGACCATTTTAGAAAACATACTTCCACTTTGAGTTTAACCATAATTTTTGGATATAGTTTCATGTTCATAATAAAAATCATTTTCTCAGAATAACAACTTTTAAATCAAAGTTTATCATAGTTTTTAATTAACTAACCCAAAACAGCCCGCGGTGTTACTACGACGGCGTAAATCCGGTTTTACGGTGTTTTTCGTGTTTCCAGGTTTTAAATCATTAAGTTAGCATATCATATAGATATAGAACATGTGTTTAGTTGATTTTAAAAGTTAAGTTAGAAGGATTAACTTTTGTTTGCGAACAAGTTTAGAATTAACTAAACTATGTTCTAGTGATTACAAGTTTAAACCTTCGAATAAGATAGCTTTATATGTATGAATCGAATGATGTTATGAACATCATTACTACCTTAATTTCCTTGGATAAACCTACTGGAAAAGAGAAAAATGGATCTAGCTTCAATGGATCCTTGGATGGCTCGAAGTTCTTGAAGCAGAATCATGACACGAAAACAAGTTCAAGTAAGATCATCACTTGAAATAAGATTGTTATAGTTATAGAAATTGAACCAAAGTTTGAATATTATTATTACCTTGTATTAGAATGATAACCTACTGTAAGAAACAAAGATTTCTTGAGGTTGGATGATCACCTTACAAGATTGGAAGTGAGCTAGCAAACTTGAAAGTATTCTTGATTTTATGAAACTAGAACTTTTGGAATTTATGAAGAACACTTAGAACTTGAAGATAGAACTTGAGAGAGATCAATTAGATGAAGAAAATTGAAGAATGAAAGTGTTTGTAGGTGTTTTTGGTCGTTGGTGTATGGATTAGATATAAAGGATATGTAATTTTGTTTTCATGTAAATAAGTCATGAATGATTACTCATATTTTTGTAATTTTATGAGATATTTCATGCTAGTTGCCAAATGATGGTTCCCACATGTGTTAGGTGACTCACATGGGCTGCTAAGAGCTGATCATTGGAGTGTATATACCAATAGTACATACATCTAAAAGCTGTGTATTGTACGAGTACGAATACGGGTGCATACGAGTAGAATTGTTGATGAAACTGAACGAGGATGTAATTGTAAGCATTTTTGTTAAGTAGAAGTATTTTGATAAGTGTATTGAAGTCTTTCAAAAGTGTATAAATACATATTAAAACACTACATGTATATACATTTTAACTGAGTCGTTAAGTCATCGTTAGTCGTTACATGTAAGTGTTGTTTTGAAACCTTTAGGTTAACGATCTTGTTAAATGTTGTTAACCCAATGTTTATAATATCAAATGAGATTTTAAATTATTATATTATCATGATATTATCATGTATGAATATCTCTTAATATGATATATATACATTAAATGTCTTTATAACGATAATCGTTACATATATGTCTCGTTTAAAAATCATTAAGTTAGTAGTCTTGTTTTTACATATGTAGTTCATTGTTAATATACTTTATGATATGTTTTCTTATCATAGTATCATGTTAACTATATATATATATCCATATATATGTCATCATATAGTTTTTACAAGTTTTAACGTTCGTGAATCACCGATCAACTTGGGTGGTCAATTGTCTATATGAAACATATTTCAATTAATCAAGTCTTAACAAGTTTGATTGCTTAACATGTTGGAAACATTTAATCATGTAAATATCAATCTCAATTAATATATATAAACATGGAAAAGTTCGGGTCACTACAGTACCTACCCGTTAAATAAATTTCGTCCCGAAATTTTAAGCTGTTGAAGGTGTTGACGAATCTTCTGGAAATAGATGCGGGTATTTCTTCTTCATCTGATCTTCACGCTCCCAGGTGAACTCAGGTCCTCTATGAGCATTCCATCGAACCTTAACAATTGGTATCTTGTTTTGCTTAAGTCTTTTAACCTCACGATCCATTATTTCGACGGGTTCTTCGATGAATTGAAGTTTTTCGTTGATTTGGATTTCATCTAACGGAATAGTGAGATCTTCTTTAGCAAAACATTTCTTTAAATTCGAGACGTGGAAAGTGTTATGTACAGCCGCGAGTTGTTGAGGTAACTTTAGTCGGTAAGCTACTGGTCCGACACGATCAATAATCTTGAATGGTCCAATATACCTTGGATTTAATTTCCCTCGTTTACCAAATCGAACAACGCCTTTCCAAGGTGCAACTTTAAGCATGACCATCTCTCCAATTTCAAATTCTATATCTTTTCTTT
The DNA here is from genome assembly GCF_046630445.1 of Rutidosis leptorrhynchoides. NCBI lineage: Eukaryota > Viridiplantae > Streptophyta > Magnoliopsida > Asterales > Asteraceae > Rutidosis > Rutidosis leptorrhynchoides. The sequence goes on from NC_092336.1 coordinate 435,116,903, forward strand.
TAATGTCAGCGTAGCTCTTTTGTCGACTTTGGGCGGTTTTCAACCGTTGTTGAATTTGGATGATCTTCTCGGTAGTTTCTTGTATAATCTCCGGACCCGTAATCTGTCTATCCCCCACTTCACTCCAACAAATCGGAGACCTGCACTTTCTACCATAAAGTGCTTCAAACGGCGCCATCTCAATGCTTGAATGGTAGCTGTTGTTGTAGGAAAATTCTGCTAACGGTAGATGTCGATCCCAACTGTTTCCGAAATCAATAACACATGCTCGTAGCATGTCTTCAAGCGTTTGTATCGTCCTTTCACTCTGCCCATCAGTTTGTGGATGATAGGCAGTACTCATGTCTAGACGAGTTCCTAATGCTTGCTGTAATGTCTGCCAGAATCTTGAAATAAATCTGCCATCCCTATCAGAGATAATAGAGATTGGTATTCCATGTCTGGAGACGACTTCCTTCAAATACAGTCGTGCTAACTTCTCCATCTTGTCATCTTCTCTTATTGGTAGGAAGTGTGCTGATTTGGTGAGACGATCAACTATTACCCAAATAGTATCAAAACCACTTGCAGTCCTTGGCAATTTAGTGATGAAATCCATGGTAATGTTTTCCCATTTCCATTCCGGGATTTCGGGTTGTTGAAGTAGACCTGATGGTTTCTGGTGCTCAGCTTTGACCTTAGAACACGTCAAACATTCTCCTACGTATTTAGCAACATCGGCTTTCATACCCGGCCACCAAAAATGTTTCTTGAGATCCTTGTACATCTTCCCCGTTCCAGGATGTATTGAGTATCTGGTTTTATGAGCTTCTCTAAGTACCATTTCTCTCATATCTCCAAATTTTGGTACCCAAATCCTTTCAGCCCTATACCGGGTTCCGTCTTCCCGAATATTAAGATGCTTCTCCGATCCTTTGGGTATTTCATCCTTTAAATTTCCCTCTTTTAAAACTCCTTGTTGCGCCTCCTTTATTTGAGTAGTAATGTTATTATGAATCATTATATTCATAGATTTTACTCGAATGGGTTCTCTGTCCTTCCTGCTCAAGGCATCGGCTACCACATTTGCCTTCCCCGGGTGGTAACGAATCTCAAAGTCGTAATCATTCAATAATTCAATCCACCTACGCTGCCTCATATTCAGTTGTTTCTGATTAAATATGTGTTGAAGACTTTTGTGGTCGGTATATATAATACTTTTGACCCCATATAAGTAGTGCCTCCAAGTCTTTAATGCAAAAACAACCGCGCCTAATTCCAAATCATGCGTCGTATAATTTTGTTCGTGAATCTTCAATTGTCTAGACGCATAAGCAATCACCTTCGTTCGTTGCATTAATACACAACCGAGACCTTGCTTTGATGCATCACAATAAATCACAAAATCATCATTCCCTTCAGGCAATGACAATATAGGTGCCGTAGTTAGCTTTTTCTTCAATAACTGAAACGCTTTCTCTTGTTCATCATTCCATTCAAATTTCTTCCCTTTATGCGTTAATGCAGTCAAGGGTTTTGCTATTCTGGAAAAGTCTTGGATGAACCTTCTGTAGTAACCAGCTAGTCCTAAAAACTGGCGTATGTGTTTCGGAGTTTTCGGGGTTTCCCACTTTTCAACAGTTTCTATCTTTGCCGGATCCACCTTAATACCTTCTTTGTTCACTATGTGACCGAGGAATTGAACTTCTTCCAACCAAAATGCACACTTTGAAAACTTAGCGTACAATTCTTCCTTCCTCAATACTTCTAACACCTTTCTCAAATGTTCACCGTGTTCTTGGTCATTCTTTGAGTAAATAAGTATGTCATCAATGAAAACAATGACAAACTTGTCAAGGTATGGTCCACACACTCGGTTCATAAGGTCCATGAACACAGCTGGTGCATTAGTTAAACCAAAAGGCATGACCATAAATTCGTAATGACCGTAACGTGTTCTGAAAGCAGTCTTTGGAATATCATCTTCTTTCACCCGCATTTGATGATACCCGGAACGTAAGTCAATCTTTGAATAAACAGACGAGCCTTGTAGTTGATCAAATAAGTCGTCGATTCTCGGTAGTGGGTAGCGGTTCTTGATGGTAAGTTTGTTCAACTCTCGGTAGTCGATACACAACCTGAATGTACCATCTTTCTTCTTGACAAACAAAACAGGAGCTCCCCACGGTGATGTGCTTGGTCGAATGAAACCACGCTCTAAAAGTTCTTGTAATTGTATTTGCAGTTCCTTCATCTCGCTGGGTGCGAGTCTGTAAGGAGCACGAGCTATTGGTGCAGCTCCTGGTACAAGATCTATTTGAAATTCAACGGATCGATGTGGGGGTAATCCCGGTAATTCTTTTGGAAATACATCGGGAAATTCTTTTGCAATGGGAACATCATTGATGCTCTTTTCTTCAGTTTGTACTTTCTCGACGTGTGCTAGAACAGCATAGCAACCTTTTCTTATTAGTTTTTGTGCCTTCAAATTACTAATAAGATGTAGCTTCGTGTTGCCCTTTTCTCCGTACACCATTAAGGGTTTTCCTTTTTCTCGTATAATGCGAATTGCATTTTTGTAACAAACGATCTCTGCTTTCACTTCTTTCAACCAGTCCATACCGATTATCACATCAAAACTCCCTAACTCTACTGGTATCAAATCAATCTTAAATGTTTCGCTAACCAGTTTAATTTCTCGATTTCGACATATATTATCTGCTGAAATTAATTTACCATTTGCTAATTCGAGTAAAAATTTACTATCCAAAGGCGTCAATGGACAACTTAATTTAGCACAAAAATCTCTACTCATATAGCTTCTATCCGCACCCGAATCAAATAAAACGTAAGCAGATTTATTGTCAATAAGAAACGTACCCGTAACAAGCTCCGGGTCTTCCTGTGCCTCTACCGCATTAATATTGAAAACTCTTCCACGGCCTTGTCCATTCGTGTTCTCCTGGTTCGGGCAATTTCTAATAATGTGGCCTGGTTTTCCACATTTATAACAAACTACATTGGCATAACTTGCTCCGACACTACTTGCTCCGCCATTACTCGTTCCGACACCATTTGTTCCTTTCGTTCTATTAACCCCTGGTCCGTAGACCTCACACTTCGCCGCGCTATGACCATTTCTTTTACACTTGTTGCAAAATTTGGTGCAGAACCCCGAGTGATTCTTTTCACGCCTTTGGCATAGCTGCTTCTGATTGTTGTTGTTGTTGCGGTTATTATTGTTGTTGGGATGATTGTTGTAGTTGCTGTTGTTGTTGTTGTTGTTGTTGTTGTTGTTGTTGTTGTTGGGCCGTTTGTTGTAGTTGCGATTGATGTTGCGATTGTTGAGATAATTGTTGCGATTATTGTTGTAATTGCTGTTGTTGTTGTATTGGTGATTCTTATCACCATTTTCCTCCCACTTTCTTTTGACTTGCTTCACATTGGCCTCTTCAGCAGTCTGTTCTTTAATTCTTTCTTCAATCTGGTTCACTAGTTTGTGAGCCATTCTACATGCCTGTTGTATGGAGGCGGGCTCGTGTGAACTTATATCTTCTTGGATTCTTTCCGGTAATCCTTTCACAAACGCGTCGATCTTCTCTTCCTCATCTTCGAATGCTCCTGGACACAATAGGCACAATTCTGTGAATCGTCTTTCGTACGTGGTAATATCAAATCCTTGGGTTCGTAACCCTCTAAGTTCTGTCTTGAGCTTATTGACCTCGGTTCTGGGACGGTACTTCTCGTTCATCAAGTGCTTGAATGCTGACCACGGTAGTGCGTACGCATCATCTTGTCCCACTTGCTCTAGATAGGTATTCCACCATGTTAACGCAGAACCTGTGAAGGTATGCGTAGCGTACTTCACTTTGTCCTCTTCAGTACACTTACTTATGGCAAACACCGATTCAACCTTCTCGGTCCACCGTTTCAATCCGATCGGTCCTTCGGTTCCATCAAATTCGAAAGGTTTGCAGGCAGTGAATTCTTTGTAGGTGCATCCTACACGATTTCCTGTACTGCTAGATCCAAGGTTATTGTTGGTATGTAGCGCAGCCTGTACTGCGGCTATGTTTGAAGCTAGAAAAGTACGGAATTCCTCTTCATTCATATTCACGGTGTGTCGAGTAGTCGGTGCCATTTCCTTCAAAATAGTTAAATGGAACAAGTTAATCATACAGAATATTAAGAGTAGTTAATAGTATTTCGTAGCATAATATGAACTCATTTATAAAAGCTTTTTCTTCATATTAGCGTTTTATAAGTTTAAATTCGGGTAGTACCTACCCGTTAAGTTCATACTTAGTAGCTAATATACAATTCAACTACTACAATTCTATATGAAAAACTGATTGTAATAATATTTCGCGTTCAAACTTTTATACAATATTTTACAAACTTACAATACCGCTTATTTTACATAAGCATGAAATATAGCACACAATAACTTTGATACAAGATAGTTGTGAAGACAATTCTAGCTAGTACACAAGTCGTTCGGCAAAGGCAATAAAGACACGTAATTCATACGTCCAGAAACAAGTCATGCATTCTGGTTTTACTAGGACTACTTCCCATCCTTGGTCTTGTGCAACATAACCGTTATGGCCGTTGATAAGACAGCGTGTTGTAACGTCATCAAAGGGACGAGGGTTACGTAATGTCCAACAGTCCCGTAATAATCTAAAAACCTCATTTCTTACCCCAATTACCGACTCCGTCACTTGTGGAAACGTTTTGTTTAAAAGTTGTAGCCCGATGTTCTTGTTCTCACTTTGGTGAGAAGCGAACATTACTAATCCGTAAGCATAACATGCTTCTTTATGTTGCATGTTAGCCGCTTTTTCTAAATCACGAAGTCCAATATTCGGATATATTGAGTCAAAATAATTTCTTAACCCGTTGCGTAAAATAGCATTTGGGTTCCCCGCAATATATGCGTCAAAGTAAACACATCGTAACTTATGGGTTTCCCAATGTGATATCCCCCATCTTTCAAACGAAAGTCTCTTATAAACCAAGACATTCTTGGAACGTTCTTCGAATGTCTTACAAACTGATCTCGCCTTAAATAGTTGTGCCGAAGAATTCTGGCCGACTCTAGACAAGATTTCATCAATCATGTCTCCGGGTAGGTCTCTTAAAATATTGGGTTGTCTATCCATTTTGTGTTTTTAAACTGTAAAATAGACAAGAGTTAGTTTCATAAAAAAATACTTATTAATACAAGCAATTTTTACATATATCATAAAGCATAAGAACACTATATTACATATATTACACCACACGAATACAACTATCTTATTCCGACTCGCTCGTTTCTTCTTCTTCTTCGGTTTTGGTTCGTTTTGCCAAGTTTCTAGGGATATATGATGTTCCCCTAATACGAGCCGTCGTTGTCCACATTGGTTTAGAAAAACCTGGTGGTTTAGAGGTTCCCGGGTCATTGTTACAACTTAAGGACTTCGGGGGTTGACGATACATATAAAGTTCATCGGGGTTGGAATTAGATTTCTCTATTTTTATGCCCTTTCCCTTCTTATTTTCTTTTGCCTTTTTAAATTCAGTTGGGGTAATTTCTATAACATCATCGGAATTCTCGTCGGAATCCGATTCATCGGAGAATTGGTAATCCTCCCAATATTTTGCTTCCTTGGCGGAAACACCATTGACCATAATTAACTTTGGTCGGTTGGTTGAGGATTTTCTTTTACTTAACCGTTTTATTATTTCCCCCACCGATTCTATTTCTTCATCCGGTTCCGATTCTTCTTCCGGTTCCGATTCTTCTTCCGGTTCCGACTCTTCTTCCGGTTCCTCTTCGGGAACTTGTGAATCAGTCCACAAATCATTCCAATTTACATTTGACTCTTCATTATTATTAGGTGAGTCAATGGGACTTGTTCTAGAGGTAGACATCTATCACATAATATCAAACACGTTAAGAGATTAATATATCACATAATATTCATATGTTAAAAATATATAGTTTCCAACAAAAATGTTAAGCAATCATTTTTAAAGAAAACACGGTCGAAGTCCAGACTCACTAATGCATCCTAACAAACTCGATAAGACACACTAATGCAAATTTTCTGGTTCTCTAAGACCAACGCTCGGATACCAACTGAAATGTCCCGTTCTTATTGATTAAAAACGTTCCATATTAATTGATTTCGTTGCGAGGTTTTGACCTCTATATGAGACGTTTTTCAAAGACTGCATTCATTTTTAAAACAAACCATAACCTTTATTTCATAAATAAAGGTTTAGAAAGCTTTACGTAGATTATCAAATAATGATAATCTAAAATATCCTGTTTACACACGACCATTACATAATGGTTTACAATACAAATATGTTACATCGAAATCAGTTTCTTGAATGCAGTTTTTACACAATATCATACAAACATGGACTCCAAATCTTGTCCTTATTTTAGTATGCAACAGCGGAAGCTCTCAATATTCACCTGAGAATAAACATGCTTTAAACGTCAACAAAAATGTTGGTGAGTTATAGGTTTAACCTATATATATCAAATCGTAACAATAGACCACAAGATTTCATATTTCAATACACATCCCATACATAGAGATAAAAATCATTCATATGGTGAACACCTGGTAACCGACAATAACAAGATGCATATATAAGAATATCCCCATCATTCCGGGACACCCTTCGGATATGATATAAATTTCGAAGTACTAAAGCATCCGGTACTTTGGATGGGGTTTGTTAGGCCCAATAGATCCATCTTTAGGATTCGCGTCAATTAGGGTGTCTGTTCCCTAATTCTTAGATTACCAGACTTAATAAAAAGGGGCAAATTCGATTTCGATAATTCAACCATAGAATGTAGTTTCACGTACTTGTGTCTATTTTGTAAATCATTTATAAAACCTGCATGTATTCTCATCCCAAAAATATTAGATTTTAAAAGTGGGACTATAACTCACTTTCACAGATTTTTACTTCGTCGGGAAGTAAGACTTGGCCACTGTTGATTCACGAACCTATAACAATATATACATATATATTAAAGTATGTTCAAAATATATTTACAACACTTTTAATATATTTTGATGTTTTAAGTTTATTAAGTCAGCTGTCCTCGTTAGTAACCTATAACTAGTTGTCCACAGTTAGATGTACAGAAATAAATCGATAAATATTATCTTGAATCAATCCACGACCCAGTGTATACGTATCTCAGTATTGATCACAACTCAAACTATATATATTTTGGAATCAACCTCAACCCTGTATAGCTAACTCCAACATTCACATATAGAGTGTCTATGGTTGTTCCGAAATATATATAGATGTGTCGACATGATAGGTCGAAACATTGTATACGTGTCTATGGTATCTCAAGATTACATAATATACAATACAAGTTGATTAAGTTATGGTTGGAATAGATTTGTTACCAATTTTCACGTAGCTAAAATGAGAAAAATTATCCAATCTTGTTTTACCCATAACTTCTTCATTTTAAATCCGTTTTGAGTGAATCAAATTGCTATGATTTCATATTGAACTCTATTTTATGAATCTAAACAGAAAAAGTATAGGTTTATAGTCGGAAAAATAAGTTACAAGTCGTTTTTGTAAAGGTAGTCATTTCAGTCGAAAGAACGACGTCTAGATGACCATTTTAGAAAACATACTTCCACTTTGAGTTTAACCATAATTTTTGGATATAGTTTCATGTTCATAATAAAAATCATTTTCTCAGAATAACAACTTTTAAATCAAAGTTTATCATAGTTTTTAATTAACTAACCCAAAACAGCCCGCGGTGTTACTACGACGGCTTAAATCCGGTTTTACGGTGTTTTTCGTGTTTCCAGGTTTTAAATCATTAAGTTAGCATATCATATAGATATAGAACATGTGTTTAGTTGATTTTAAAAGTTAAGTTAGAAGGATTAACTTTTGTTTGCGAACAAGTTTAGAATTAACTAAACTATGTTCTAGTGATTACAAGTTTAAACCTTCGAATAAGATAGCTTTATATGTATGAATCGAATGATGTTATGAACATCATTACTACCTTAATTTCCTTGGATAAACCTACTGGAAAAGAGAAAAATGGATCTAGCTTCAATGGATCCTTGGATGGCTCGAAGTTCTTGAAGCAGAATCATGACACGAAAACAAGTTCAAGTAAGATCATCACTTGAAATAAGATTGTTATAGTTATAGAAATTGAACCAAAGTTTGAATATGATTATTACCTTGTATTAGAATGATAACCTACTGTAAGAAACAAAGATTTCTTGAGGTTGGATGATCACCTTACAAGATTGGAAGTGAGCTAGCAAACTTGAAAGTATTCTTGATTTTATGAAACTAGAACTTTTGGAATTTATGAAGAACACTTAGAACTTGAAGATAGAACTTGAGAGAGATCAATTAGATGAAGAAAATTGAAGAATGAAAGTGTTTGTAGGTGTTTTTGGTCGTTGGTGTATGGATTAGATATAAAGGATATGTAATTTTGTTTTCATGTAAATAAGTCATGAATGATTACTCATATTTTTGTAATTTTATGAGATATTTCATGCTAGTTGCCAAATGATGGTTCCCACATGTGTTAGGTGACTCACATGGGCTGCTAAGAGCTGATCATTGGAGTGTATATACCAATAGTACATACATCTAAAAGCTGTGTATTGTACGAGTACGAATACGGGTGCATACGAGTAGAATTGTTGATGAAACTGAACGAGGATGTAATTGTAAGCATTTTTGTTAAGTAGAAGTATTTTGATAAGTGTATTGAAGTCTTTCAAAAGTGTATAAATACATATTAAAACACTACATGTATATACATTTTAACTGAGTCGTTAAGTCATCGTTAGTCGTTACATGTAAGTGTTGTTTTGAAACCTTTAGGTTAACGATCTTGTTAAATGTTGTTAACCCAATGTTTATAATATCAAATGAGATTTTAAATTATTATATTATCATGATATTATCATGTATGAATATCTCTTAATATGATATATATACATTAAATGTCTTTATAACGATAATCGTTACATATATGTCTCGTTTAAAAATCATTAAGTTAGTAGTCTTGTTTTTACATATGTAGTTCATTGTTAATATACTTTATGATATGTTTTCTTATCATAGTATCATGTTAACTATATATATATATCCATATATATGTCATCATATAGTTTTTACAAGTTTTAACGTTCGTGAATCACCGATCAACTTGGGTGGTCAATTGTCTATATGAAACATATTTCAATTAATCAAGTCTTAACAAGTTTGATTGCTTAACATGTTGGAAACATTTAATCATGTAAATATCAATCTCAATTAATATATATAAACATGGAAAAGTTCGGGTCACTACAGCTACGACCACCGCTCTGATACCAACTGAAAAGACCCGTCCTAATCCACCTGGACGAAGTCATCAACATTTGGTCCCATTGCGATGATCGGCTCCAAGTAATGTCCTTATATTGAGCAAATGCATAGCGGAAGACTTAATTCGTACCTGAGAATAAACATGCTTTAAAGTGTCAACCAAAAAGTTGGTGAGTTCATAGGTTTATCATAACAATCATTTCAATATGTTAATAGACCACAAGATTTCATAATCATAAACATAATACACTCGCAAGTGTATGTAAAGTATTCTAAGTGGTTGAGCACTTGGTAACCATACTTAACATTTAATCAATGTCGCATATTCCCTTTATTATGAAATCTCACTACACCGTACCAAGTGTAGTCACCAAAACAAAGTACTGTGCAACCGTTGAATACTGGTCGTCCAGTCCGGTTGGGGTTGTCAGGCCCGATAGATCTATCAACAGGATTCGCGTTTACAATACCCATGTAAATAGTAGTTACCAAGCTACAGGGAAATATGCCAGTGTTACAACTCAACGTAGAATATATTTTTAAGTACTTGTGTCTATTTTGTAAACATTTATAAAAGCAGCGCATGTATTCTCAGCCCAAAAATATATATTGCAAAAGCAATTAAAAAGGAAGCAAATGAAACTCACTTTTGCCTTGAAGGTATTTAATTCGACTTGGTCTCCGATAGATATCATGAACCTAATCATATATATAATATATCAACATATTTTCTTTTTAAGTAATCGTTACATATATATATACTTTTAATACTTTTAATATTTTCTTAGTCTGTAGTTAGCAGTCCGATGTTAGTGGTCCACAATTAGTTGCTTAAATAAAATAAATAAAGACCCCATCGTATTCGTATTGATCAGAATTAATCTCGACCCATGGTACCATGTTGTCAAATGACGTGTTGCGTACATAAAGTACCGTATTGTCAAATGACGTGTTGCGTACAATCATGAGGTCTTATGATTAATCTTCTCGTGTTGTTTACGGGTGGTCCTGAAATATATAAAATCAAATCATAAGTAATTATATATAAAATATCATATTAATTAGAAAAGATATGATTAATTTACTTGTTCTCCAAATATTTTCGTAGCTAAACTAGCTTCGGATACCCAATCTTGTTTTAGTCGTAGTTTCTTCATTACAACTCCGTTTTTGTTGGTTCAACTTGCCACTTCCTTGGATCGAATCAAATTTTAAGAATATGAACTGAAAATACCTTAGGTTTTATTCAAAATCATAGGTTATAGGTCAAACTTTGGTGAAACTTATGAAAGTGATCATTTTCTATCATAAAAACAACATTTATTGATCATTTTTCTAAAAATACTTACACTTTGAGTTAAACCATGAAATTTTTATGTGTTAACATATTCATAAGAAATATAATTTTTCTAGAACATGAACTTCCAATTCAAAGTTCAAGATGGTTTTTAATTATCCAACCCAAAACAGCCCCCGGTTGCACTCCGACGACGTAGATTCAGTTTTTAAGATGTTCTTTGTAAAACCAAGTTATATCTTGTTAGGTTAGCATATCATTATGATATATTACAGGTCTTGAAGTGTTTTAAAAGTTAAGTTAGAAGGATTTATTTAGTTTGCGAACAAGTTTGAAATCATTCAAACTATGTTCTTGTTGTTAAAATTTTATACCACAAAATAAGATAGCTATATGAATATGAATTGAATAAGATTATGAACAAGGTTACTACCTCAAGTTACTTGGACAAAGTTACTGCAAAAGATAAGAAATAATCTTGGAATCAAAGAGTGGTGGAGTTAGATCAAAAGGTTGGAAGTAAACTTCTTCAAATGGGTGGTTATTTTGATGTGTTCTTGAAAGAGTTTTATTATGGTGTTTAAGGCTTGTAATTGAAGCTAAATGATGGGGAAAATGCTTGGAGATGATCAAGTATGAAGTTAGGAGTATTTTGAGAGAGAAATTAGGGTGTAGGTATGAGAAAATGGAGTGAAGAAATGGTGTTCATTTATAAAAAAGTTTTTAGTTTATAAAGAAAGAAAAGGATTCCTAATTTTGTTTTCTTACTAATAATTCATACTACTTGACAAATTCTAGTTACCTCATATCTAGGGCAGTAATAATGTTGATTAAGATGTTGATTTGATGTGTATATACCAATAGTAAATACGTATAGAAGCTGGGTATGATACGGGTACATATACCCTAGATATACGTATAGAAATCTTGAGGAAACGGAATGAGAATTCAAATATAGCTATCTTTTGTGAATATACTTATATTGTTTTATGTATTTAAGTCCTTAAAAAGTGATTAAATACATTATATATACGATACATGTATAAGCATTATAGATTATAAGTATATATATCAAAGAATGTTACGTATAGTTATCGTTTTGAAAACTTAAGTTAGTAGTTTCAAAATATACTTATAACTCATTGTCATTAGTACACAATGAGATGTTAAACCATCCTTAGATCATGTTAAATATATATAAATACACATATATACACAAACGTATAATTATCGTATGTTATATAGTTCGTGATATCATCGGTCATATTGGACGGTCAAACGTTGTGTAAAACTCTTTTCAAAAACACAAGTCTCAACAATTTGGATTGCTTATCATGTTGGTATGGTTTAATTTATGTAAATATTAATCTCATAAGTATAATTTGGTCGGAAAATTCCGGGTCATTACAAAAATCTCTACTCATATAGCTTCTATCCGCACCCGAATCAAATAAAACGTAAGCAGATTTATTGTCAATAAGAAACGTACCTGTAACAAGCTCTGGGTCTTCCTGTGCCTCTACAGCATTAATATTGAAAACTCTTCCGCAGCCTTGTCCATTCGTGTTCTCCTGGTTCGGGCAATTTCTAATAATGTGGCCCGGTTTTCCACATTTATAACAAACTACATTGGCATAACTTGCTCTGACACTACTTGCTCTGCCATTACTCGTTCCGACACCATTTGTTCCTTTCATTCTATTAACCCCTGGTCCGTAGACCTCACACTTCACCGCGCTATGACCATTTCTTTTACACTTGTTGCAAAATTTGGTGCAGAATCCCGAGTGATACTTTTCACACCTTTGCCACAGCTGCTTCTGATTGTTGTTGTTGTTGTTGCGGTTGTTATTGTTGTTGGGATGATTGTTGTAGTTGCTGCTGTTGTTGTTGTTATTGTTGTTGTTGAACCGTTTGTTGTAGTTGCGATTGATGTTGCGATTGTTGGGATAGTTGTTGCGATTATTGTTGTAATTGTTGTTATTGTTGTTGTATTGGTGATTCTTATCACCGTTTTCCTCCCATTTTCTTTTTACTTGCTTCACATTGGCCTCTTCAGCCGCCTGTTCTTTAATTCTTTCCTCAATCTGGTTCACTAGTTTGTGAGACATTCTACATGCCTGTTGTATGGAGGCGGGCTCGTGTGAAATTATATCTTCTTGAATTCTTTCCGGTAATCCTTTCACAAACGCGTCGATCTTCTCTTCCTAATCCTCGAACGCTCTCGGACACAATAGACACAATTCTGTGAATCGTCTTTCGTACGTGGTAATATCAAATCCTTGGGTTCGTAACCCTCTAAGTTCTGTCTTGAGCTTATTAACCTCGGTTCTGGGACGGTACTTCTCGTTCATCCAGTGCTTGAATGCTGACCACGGTAGTGCGTAAACATCATCTTGTCCCACTTTCTCTAGATAGGTATTCCACCATGTTAACGCAGTACCTGTGAAGGTATGCGTAGCGTACTTCACTTTGTCCTCTTCAGTACACTTACTTATGGAAAACACCGATTCGACCATCTCGGTCCACCATTTCAACCCAATCGGTCCCTCGGTTCCATCAAATTCCAAAGGTTTGCAGGCAGTGAATTATTTGTAGGTGCATCCTACACGATTTCTTGCGCCGTTAGCTGCATTGCTAGATTCGGAGTTATTGTTGGTATGTAGCGCAGCCTATACTGCTGCTATGTTTGAAGCAAGAAAGGCACGAAATTCCTCTTCGCTCATATTCAAGGTGTGTCGAGTAGTCGGTGCCATTTCCTTCAAAATAGTCAAATGAAATGAGTTAATCATATAGAATATCAAGAGTAGTCAATAGTATTTCGTAGCGTAATATGAACTTATTTATAAATGCTCTTTCTTCATATTAGCGTTTTATACTCTTTAATTCGGGTAGTACCTACCCGTTAAGTTCATACTTAGTAGCTAACATACCATTTTAACTACTACAATTCTATATGAAAAACTAATCACAAACAAAATATCATATTCAAACCTTTATACAATAACTTGCAAACTTACAATACCGCTTTTTTTTACATATAGCATGAAATATAGCACATAAAACTTTGATACAAAGTAGTTGCGAAGATAATTCTAGCTAATAAATAAGGCGTTCAGCAAAGGTAATAAAGACACGTAATTCATACGTCCAGAAACAAGTCATGCATTCTGGTTTTACTAATACCACTTCCCATCCTTGGTTTTGTGGAACATAACCGTTGTGACCGATAGTAAGACAATGTGTTGTAACGTCGTCAAAAGGATGAAAGTTACGTAATGACCAACAGTCTCGTAATAACCTAAAAACCTCATTTCTTACCCCAATTACCGACTCCGTCACTTGTGGGAACGTTTTGTTTAATAGTTGTAGCCCGATGTTCTTGTTCTCACTTTGGTGAAAAGCGAACATTACTAACCCGTAAGCATAACATGCTTCTTTATGTTGCATGTTAGCCACTTTTTCTAAATCACGAAGTCCTATATTCGGATATATTGAGTCAAAATAATTTCTTAACCCGTTGCGTAAAATAGCATTTGGGTTCCCCTCAATATATGCGTCAAAGTAAACACATCGTAACTTATGGATTTCCCAATGTGATATCCCCCATCTTTCAAACGAAAGCCTTTTATAAATCAAGGCATTCTTGGAACGTTCTTCGAATGTCTTACAAACTGATCTCGCCTTAAATAGTTGTGCCGAGGAATTGTGACCGACTCTAGACAAGATTTCATCAATCATGTCTCCGGGTAAGTCTCTTAAAATATTGTGTTGTCTATCCATTTTGTGTTTTTATACTGTAAAATAGACAAGAGTAAGATTCATAAAAAAAATACTTATTAATACAAGCAATTTTTACATATATCATAAAGCATAAGCACACTATATTACATATATTACACCACACGAATACAACTATCTTATTCCGACTCGCTCGTTTCTTCTTCTTCAGTTTTGGTTCGTTTTGCCAAGTTTCTAGGGATATATGATGTTCCCCTAATACGAGCCGTTGTTTTCCACATTGGTTTAGAAAAACCTGGTGGTTTAGAGGTTCCCGGGTTATTGTTACAACTTAAGAAATACGGGTGTTGACGATACATATAAAGTTCATCGGGTTTGGAATCAAATTTCTCTATTTTTATGCCCTTTCCCTTATTGTTCTCTTTTACCTTATTAAATTGTGATGGGGTAATTTCTATAACATCATCGGAATCCTTGTCGGGATTCGATTTATCGGAGAATTGGTAATCCTCCCAATACTTTGCTTCCTTGGAGGAAACACCATTGACCATAATTAACTTTGGTCGGTTGGTTGAGGATTTTCTTCTACTTAACCGTTTTATTATTTCCCCCACTGGTTCTATTTCTTCTTCCGGTTCCGATTCTTCTTCCGGTTCCGACTCTTCTTCCGGTTCCTCTTCAGGAACTTGTGAATCAGTCCAGGAATCATTCCAATTTACATTTGACTCTTCATTATTATTAGGAGAGTCAATGGGACTTGTTCTAGAGGTAGCCATCTATCACATAATATCAAACACGTTAAGAGATTAATATATCACATAATATTCACATGTTAAAAATATATAGTTTCCAACAAAATTTGTTAAGCAATCTTTTTTTTTCAAGTAAACACGGTCGAAGTCCAGACTCGCTAATGCATCCTAACAAACTCGATAAGACACACTAATGCAAAATTCTGGTTCTCTAAGACCAACGCTCGGATACCAACTGAAATGTCCCGTTCTTATTGATTAAAAACGTTCCATATTAATTGATTTCGTTGCGAGGTTTTGACCTCTATATGAGACGTTTTTCAAAGATTGCATTCATTTTAAAACAAACCATAACCTTTATTTCATCAATAAAGGTTTAAAAAGCTTTACGTATATTATCAAATAATGATAATCTAAAATATCCTGTTTTACACACGACTATTACATAATGGTTTACAATACAAATATGTTACAACGAAAAAAGTTTCTTGAATGCAGTTTTTACACAATATCATACAAGCATGGACTCCAAATCTTGTCCTTATTTAAGTATGCGACAGCGGAAGCTCTTAATAATCACCTGAGAATAAACATGCTTAAAACGTCAACAAAAATGTTGGTGAGTTATAGGTTTAACCTATATATATATATATCAAATCGTAACAATAGACCACAAGATTTCATATTTCAATATACATCCCATACATAGAGATAAAAATCATTCATATGGTGAACACCTGGTAACCGACATTAGCAATATGCATATAAGAATATCCCCATCATTTCGGGATCCTCCTTCGGACATGATATAAATTTCGAAGTACTAAAGCATCCGGTACTTTGGATGGGGCTTGTTGGGCCCGATAGATCTATCTTTAGGATTCGTGTCAATTAGGGTGTCTATTCTCTAATTCTTAGATTACCAGACTTAATAAAAAGGGGCATATTCGATTTCGATAATTCAACCATAGAATGTAGTTTCACGTACTTGTGTCTATTTTGTAAATCATTTATAAAACCTGCATGTATTCTTATCCCAAAAATATTAGATTTTAAAAGTGGGACTATAACTCACTTTCACAGATTTTTACTTCGTCGGGAAGTAAGACTTGGCCACTGGTCGATTCACGAACTATAACAAATATGTACATATATATCAAAGTTGGTTCAAAATATATTTACAACACTTTTAATACATTTTGATGTTTTAAGTTTATTAAGTCAGCTGTCCTCGTTAGTAACTACAACTAGTTGTCCAACGTTTGATGTACAGAAAAAAAATTGATATATATTATCTTGAATCAATCCACGACCCAGTGTATACATGTCTCAGGCTAGATCACAACTCAAAGTATATATATTTTTGGAATCAAC
Source organism: Rutidosis leptorrhynchoides (assembly GCF_046630445.1). Lineage (NCBI taxonomy): Eukaryota > Viridiplantae > Streptophyta > Magnoliopsida > Asterales > Asteraceae > Rutidosis > Rutidosis leptorrhynchoides. Next base: position 435,133,442 of record NC_092336.1, read on the forward strand.
CTCAACCCTGTATAGCTAACTCCCACATTACTACATATAGATTGTCTATGGTTGTTCCAAATAATATATACACATGGGTCGATATGATATGTCAAAACATTTGCATACGTGTCTATGGTATCCCAAGATTACATAATATATTAGAATACATGTATAATACAATATTAGTTAGCTAGGATATGATTAATATAGATTTGTTACCAATTTTCACGTTGCTACAACAAGAAAAATTATCCAATCTTGTTTTACCCATAACTTCTTCATTTTAAATCCGTTTTGAGTGAATCAAATTGCTATGGTTTCATATTGAACTCTATTTTATGAATCGAAAAAGTATAGGTTTATAGTCGAAAATATAAGTTACAAGTCATTTTTGTAAAGGTAGTCATTTCAGTCGAAAGAACGACGTTTAGATGACCATTTTAGAAAACATACTTCCACTTTGAGTTTAACCATGATTTTTGGATATAGTTTCATGTTCATAAGAAAAATCATTTTCCCAGAAGAACAACTTTTAAATCAAAGTTTATCATAGTTTTTAATTAACTAACCCAAAACAGCCCGCGGTGTTACTACGACGGCGTATGTCCGGTTTTACAGTGTTCTTCGTGTTTCCAGGTTTTAAATCATTAAGTTAGCATCTCATATAGATATAGAACATGTGTTTAGTTGATTTTAAAAGTCAAGTTAGAAGGATTAACTTTTGTTTGCGAACAAGTTTAGAATTAACTAAACTATGTTCTAGTGATTACAAGTTTAAACCTTCGAATAAGATAGCTTTATATGTATGAATCGAATGATGTTATGAACATTATTACTACCTCAGGTTTTCTGGATAAAGCTACTGGAAATGAAAAAAATGGATCTAGCTTCAAAGGATCCTTGGATGGCTTGAAAGTTCTTGAAGCAGAATCATGACACGAAAACAAGTTCAAGTAAGATTTCCACTCGAAATAAGATTGTTATAGTTATAGAAATTGAATCAAAGTTTGAATATGAGTATTACCTTATATTAGAAAGATATATTATTGTAAATAAGAAAGGTTTCTTGAGGTTGGATGATCACTCTACAAGATTGGAAGTAAGCTAGCAAACTTGGAAGTATTCTTGATTTTATGAAACTAGAACTTGTAGAATTTATGAAGAACACTTAGAACTTGAAGATAGAACTTTAGAGAGATCAATTAGATGAAGAAAATTGAAGAATGAAATTGTTTGTAGGTGTTTTTGGCCGTTGGTGTATGGATTAGATATAAAGGATATGTAATTTTGTTTTCATGTAAATAAGTCATGAATGATTACTCATATTTTTGTAATTTTATGAGATATTTCATGCTAGTTGCCAAATGATGGTTCCCACATGTGTTAGGTGACTCACATGGGCTGCTAAGAGCTGATCATTGGAGTGTATATACCAATAGTACATACATCTAAAAGCTGTGTATTGTACGAGTACGAATACGGGTGCATACGAGTAGAATTGTTGATGAAACTGAACGAGGATGTAATTGTAACCATTTTTGTTAAGTAGAAGTATTTTGATAAGTGTCTTGAAGTCTTTCAAAAGTGTATGAATACATATTAAAACACTACATGTATATACATTTTAACTGAGTCGTTAAGTCATCGTTAGTCGTTACATGTAAGTGTTGTTTTGAAACCTTTAGGTTAACGATCTTGTTAAGTGTTGTTAACCCAATATTTATAATATCAAATGAGATTTTAAATTATTATATTATCATGATATTATGATGTACGAATATCTCTTAATATAATATATATACATTAAATGTCGTTACAACGATAATCATTACATATATGTCTCGTTTCATAATCATTAAGTTAGTAGTCTTGTTTTTACATATGTAGTTCATTGTTAATATACTTAATGATATGTTTACTTATCATAATATCATGTTTACTATATATATAACCATATATATGTCATCATATAGTTTTTACAAGTTTTTAACGTTCGTGAATCACCGGTCAACTTGGGTGGTCAATTGTCTATATGAAACCTATTTCAATTAATCAAGTCTTAACAAGTTTGATTGCTTAACATGCTGGAAACACTTAATCATGTAAATAACAATTTCATTTAATATATATATAAACATGGAAAAGTTCGGGTCACTACATCTACGTGGTGCCAAACACATCCTTCGAAAATTTCACTACATACGTGAAGTTATAGAGAGAGGTGACTTACGTATTCAAAAGGTTCAAATAGAAGACAATCTAGCTGACCCGTTCACAAAGCCAATGTCTTGTACCAAGCATGTCGAGAATTCTAGGAACATTGGGCTTAGACCAGTTAATAGTTTTATGTAATTTTAGTATTTGGATAATTGGAACATAAAAGCAGTTTTTATTTGTAATGAATTGATATATTGTGATATGATCGGTTTTTTCCATAACTACTGTGTTCTATATTTGCATGTTTAAATCCGTGAATAATGACTTATTCTAAATTTTCCATTATCGATTGATGATACGGGAGTAACATCAAACCAAGACAAATGTGAGTGTTTGATATGGTGTAATGTATTACTATCAAACTCACATGTATTCATCGGATGAATATTGGAATGACCCAACCTTCGAGATTTCACTGCATGGATCAGCGTCAATAGTGAACCTCGCAAGTGGTTATGTCATAATATCCTTCGACTTGAGATGCACGCCGGTTTCGATGTGTGAAGCATTATACTTTGCTATGGTTAAACGTTGTCCTGAATAAGGCTGTTATAAAAGCCATTATTGGGTGTAATGTGAAGCTCGTGACAGACACGTGTAGGCAAAATAGGATTTGTTCCTCCAGCCTATTTGGAGTTAGATACTTTTGAGCTCCTCGATGAATGAATAAGATATTTATGTGGCCGCACCCAAATGTAATTGAGATGATACTTAATTAGTTTGGTGATCTAATTCATTTCTAAGAATCGGGAAACAAAATTGTAAAACAAATGAGAATGACTGATGATCCATGTCTCAAGTTGAACTAAAGTATCTGAAACAAAGGGATAAATGACATTAACACTTACTATGAGTAGTTTTGAGAAACTACCCTCACATGAATTTAGGGACGATGGCGTGTTGCTAGACGCTAACCATTGTTTGTATAGTTACTTGGTGTTGTGTCGTGCACAAGTGGGAGTCTGTAGGATTAATGCGCAAGGTACAACACATAACTATATGGCTGAATTCATGTGAGCCTTCGGGGTCACACACATATACACCTAGAAGTCAATTAATAATATATATGTAATATATATATATATATATATATATATATATATATATATATATATATATATATATATATATATATATATATATATATATATATTATATCTTGGTTCTTGCTACGATGAAATAAAATAAAAACCCTCACGAATTCTTTCAGTGCACTATTACAAAACCCCAAAGTGTTTTAGTTTTATTTGTACGCAAAAGAAAAAAAAAATCCATAAATTTGAAGCATTTGTTTTCGACGGCTAATAATTTTATTTGTTTTCGTAAACCAAAAAGGACTTCATACGTTTGTTCTTTTCGACGAGCTACGAATATTTTTTTTGGTTCTTGAATATTAATCAAGGGTTGATTAATTAATTACTTGAGTTGGGACTAGCACATCCGCTTGACGTTGTTCGAAGTGTAGTGTGGACTACCCTAGCGCCAATCATTCTTTTGGTTGTTAGTTTCTCTTCCACCAATCCGGTTCTTCAGGAAAGGTATAAAATTCGATCACTCTCTTATTATTTATTTATTTAACCGTATAAATCATATGGATCCGTTTTTGGTGATTTATTTAATTCAATATAATTAATACGCTTCCGCTTAAAGTTATTGTTATTATATGTATGTACATGATAATAATTAATTGGAAAATTGTTTTCTTAAAACACTACAACAAATCGGGTCAAATACGGCGACAAGAAGTCGCCACAATAGACCAGTATGTTGCCACAGTTGTCCAATTGCGGCGACAAATGCGTCGCAAACATGTCGTCGCATTAGATACGCCGGTTTTGATATTTTGCGTCGATTTTTTGCGGCGACGATGGTGGGACCCACAATCTTCTTAAAGAAAAGGAAAAAGAAAAGCAAAATTCGCATTTGTGACGCCTTTTTGCGGCGACGATGGTGGGACCCACAATCTTCTTTTTTATTTATTTGCAAATCTTAAAAATGCATTTTGTGGCGACTGTTTGCGGCGACAGGTCGCCAAAAATTGTGTACTTCTGCTTTTAAAGCTGCTGTTTTCCTGCTTTCCACCCAAAATTGTCGGGTTTTCTTCCAGCATACAAAACCTGTTATAACATGTTTTCTAAGATATTAATCAACAATCAAATCAACTACAAACTAAAGATTTACTAAAAACACACGAATTACGAACATTCAACATCCTAGTCACGAATTACAAACATTCAACATCTAAGTTACGGATTACATCCATGTTCAAAATATCAAAATTTTTAAACCTACGAATTACATACCAAAGTCCAAACACCAAAGTCACGATGATGGACCCGATCCATCATGGTCATCATTTTCCCAATAGTCCTCTTCACCAAAGTCACGCTCTATGTCGTCCTCAGAATCAACATACACATATGGCTCTTATAAATATAACCTCCAAATCGTGGAGTAGGGTAGTCTTATAAATTGGATCAACTTTTTCCCAAGATTCGTAGTAAGCTGGAATCGGCTCAACTAAAGTGCCAAGTTTTGAGCTCCATTGATTTCCATAGTCACCAACGGCTATAAAAGTGGCACCACAGCCCGACTCAAAATCGATGGGCAAAGGCACACCATTTCGGGCCTCCAGTAGCTCCCTCAAATGTTTGTTGCGGTTTTTACCTCGTGGTTTTCTCGGAGCTACAAATTTACACACATATCGTAAATACACATAAACAAATTAGATTCAAATAAAACAACATAATTTATTCATACTTTTGCCCTGACAGTTAGAAGGTAGATGCCGACCACCACCACCCTCAGGAGGATCACCGCTACCACCGCCGTACGAACGTGCTACATCAGCCATCTGTTCAAAAAATACAAGTATACGAAAATATCCCAAAACGATCATTAAAGTTTGTATATAAATAGCAATAAAAGATAAAGACATAAAACTCATCAGTTCAGTTTCGGTCAATTAAACGTCATATAATATAGATATATAGATTAGGCATGGGAAGTTGGTTAAGATAGTAAATACATAAGCCTAAGCTTGTTATTGTTTGCCTTGTGCAGTTGGTTTTCAGGTGTACACAAGTGCACACCAATAAATAAGTGAAGCTAATGATTGTAAGCTGGAGATGAACGAATTGAAAGTTCGTTTGAGTTCATAAGCAGCACATTAATACAATTAGAATTCGGATCCAAACTGAAAATTTCCAGTACCGAACCGAAACCGGTATTGATTTGTTTAATCGGTACGGTATTCGGTTCTTGAAATTCCTAATTTCAGTTTTGATATTAGTGGTGTCGGTATGTAACGGTTCCCGAACCGGTATCATCCCTAATATAGATATGTATCCTAATATGGATATGTATAGATTTTGTATATACTACAAAGAAATTGAAACACACTTGCATTACCAAACAAACAAATAGAAGTGTGATGCAAACTAATTTAACCCATCGAAGCCTTACAAAATAAATATGGAGTACAGAGTATGTAACTGACATTTACAGACAAATAAAACTAAAAAATTAATTATATTGAATATTTAAGATATATGTATACATATACATACAACAAACATTTGTCAGTGAGATACAAACTAATTTAACCCACTACAATACAGTAGATATATACATAAAACAAACAAATGTAACTATCTGACACTAACCTTAATACGAAATTCAAGAAACTTGTTGAAGATTTAGAATTAATCAACTAGAATGTGTGTTAGGGTTTGGTGAGAAAGAAGAGAGTGACAATAATTTGGGGGAAAAAATCTACAGAGATTCCTTTTATATTTATTTTATTTTATTTTATATTTAATATTAATAAATAATAATAATTGTCCTAGCTAATGCCATTTCGTGCACTTTTTCCCTCCGGCGCCAAATGAAAAATTCCAATGAAATATAGTTTGTGAAAAATTCCATAAATTGTCTGGCGCGAAACTCTCCCGCCACTTCGTGCACTTTTTGCAGCTTGGAGGGAAACATTTAGGGAAACATTAATTGGAAAGGAAATAATAAATATCAATTGTGGCGACTTTTAGTGGCGACATGTTGCCACAACTAAAATTTTCAAACTTTGACAGTGTTTCTTTTTGAGAAATAGGAAAAGTAAATGGAAAATTACATTTGTGGCGACGTTTATGACGACATGTCGCCACAAATAACAACAACCGACTCAAAAAGTCAAAAAGTGAAAGTTTTTTGGCATTTAGCGGTCCTTTTGCGACGTTATATGTGTCGCCACAAATTGCTTCGTGGCAAAAGGGCAGATTTCTGGTAGTGAAACCCTAAATCACCAACACTTCCCAGGACTAAACTCAGGACTAACCACTCACAACAATGACGTACCTCCTCAAATAAATTGGAACCACTTAAATTATTTAATTAAAGATGTTACAAGCTTTAATGTTAATGGTACAAGTAATATATGCATGTATATCCGTCCATCCGTCCACAAATGTGCTGAAAAAGGACCAAACCAAGGGCGATGGGGCTGGGCGAGACCTGGGCGGCCTCCGTGCCATCGGCGCCCAGGCTGGGCTAAGGTGGGCGAGATTTGAGGGCGGACCATTGGGAGCACTCTTAGAAACGTAATATAATACGTAGCCATGAATTTATTTAAACTAACTATGGGTGAAATCAAATTCGCTATGTATCCACGTATAGATAATAGTACAAAATAGATGTGTGGATTGAAAGAGTAGGATGTCACACTTGTTTAAGCTAGCCACATGTAAATTACTAATTAATTGCGTACAAATTAATTCCGTGAAGCAAGCCGCAATACTTTAATGAAAGTATGCACGCGCATGTACTATAATTCGCATATAGTGTAAGTCATCGGAGTTGCTGTCGCACAAAGATGAACATGCTGATAGAATTCAGGTTTCATGCATCAACTCAGTTCTATATAAAAGTCAGTTAGATGACTTCATTTATAATTCTTCAGTGTCACCAACCAAGAAATTAGTTATGCATATTTATAATGTGGCATGTCAATGGTGATGCGTTTGTGATCAGGCGCAAGTGCAATTGAGCATAGTTAACTTTAAAGCAATCAAACGCTAATTATGCATACGTTTTTAGCGAAGTTTGCGGACAGCCGGGTAATTTAGGGGCATCCGGGACATGAAGCACCCGAGATGTAATCGAACGCAAATACATTACTTAAAAGTTATTGCGAGAATAAAATTAAAATAATATCCCAAGATTTAGCTGCCGCTATTTCAAGAATGTCACTAATTTATTTGTTTTGAAACTGTAGAGACCAACACTGCTTAATTATGATCATGATTAATTATGATCTTACTCTAAAATTCCGAATTATATGACACGTAAATCACTCCCATAATCAGATACCGTTTCTTTTATATTAATTAAAGAATAATCGAATTGTTTAGATGGGGATTTTTGTATGCCTACCAAAATTGCAAGCGAATCCCGAACTAACTAAAATATCGATACAAAATATGTATGTTAATTGTAAGCATTATTCGGCTGTCAATAATAATCATTTAATTCAATCGAATATCATCTAATATTGGAAAGTCGAGACATTGTTGATGAAGTCAGGTTACCCTTTATAAAAGGAATTGATATTTAATATTAAACGTATCATTCGATATGTTGATCACCATACTCTTCGAACAAAATTGTTAAATATATTATAGCCAGTAGCCATTAAATGCCATCAAATTGTCACCATTCCTTACCGCATATAAGCAATTTTTAGTGAAGATCCATAATTTATGAATATAAATCATCGTTGTATTAAAAAATTTGTTCGATTTAGAAATACAATATATTAATTGCAAGCACGTCGTCAGTGCTTTACATATGGAAACAACATATTTGCAAATAAAAATCATATATGCGGGATCTGTGATATATTTCATAAAAGTCGTATTGGGAATTCGAGTCGCCATACCTTTAAGGTAACAGCAATTTTATATATAAAAAACATTAGGTTTTTTGGGCGCCACTTTTTCAGACAATTAAAAATCAACGCCGATCCCATTCGACATGATGTCAGGATATAGTTCAATCTCTTGGGAGATAAATTGTAAGAATTAATTACTTCACAACCCACGTGATGTCCGTCCCATAAAACACATCATAATCATGTATTGATATTTGCACGATTTTCTTTACGTATTCCATTATTTAAACATTTATCCTCTTACGTTGGTCTATTTTTCATAGACACGAATTAATAAAAATTAATGTATTAATTTCCAGATATGTTCTGGTGATTTTTTTATATTAAAGAAAACAATATGATCTTTCGTTTCTTTTTATATATATGTGAGCCAGAATCTATCTCGTACACACATATCAATACATATAATTCTAAAAAGATTCAATGATAACTGGAAGTAAAGAAATCTCACAGGCATCGCAGATCGACTTCTTTCTAGATGATTGAGGACATAAGATTGCTTGTTGTAGGTCCCACGGATGACGCCAAATGATCAAACATATTTCCACTGAATGCTAGAGATACGCTTGAGTGCAATAGATGAGAGTTTGTTATGTACAGCGGCTTTAACCTCCGGTCCGGTTACCGTGATAACCCTAGCTGAGATGATGATTTCAAGATGTGTGTTTTTAGGGTAAAAGTCCTACCTTTATTTATAGAGGCATATTAGGGTTTTGAGGGGAAAAGGCCAATGGGCCGCTAACGGGCCAGGCTCAAGCACAAGACCAAATAATAGCCCGATGCGCTATGCGGATCATCAGTCCAGAATTCGTAGGTATGGAGTTTCGAATAAACATGACTAATGTTCTAAAAACGAAATTGAAATGGCACGATCTTGATTTGTCAAATTACCAGAATATCCTGGAAATATAGATTCATCAAGAAGATATGATCTTAATATGTTTGGAGATTAAGTAGAATTTAGAGTCGTGTAACATGGCACATGATGACGTTATGGTCTGTGAATCATCATGTTTCATTAAAAACTCAGCATGACTTACTGTAATATAATCACGTTGATCAAGTGTCATTATATTATACTAACTCATGCTTCAGTTCCCAACACTACTTCATAAAAACATTCATATTTTAAACTCGAAGGTTTCAGAATTTAGAAATTAAAATAGTTTATTTTATGATGTAACACAGTTAGCGCGAAGGAGTAAATGATTTCGGATAACAATAGTTATGAAGATATCTCCAGAAATATTGAGGATATTGATAATGAAAGATACGATAATATCTTAGAATTTTAGAATCAAATTGTGAACAATGATTTAGAACAATTAAGAAGCAAGGTATTTGATAATAACTTCGGCAGATACTGAATCATTTGGATTCTTTGAAGGCAGGTTTAGTATTTGTGATTTGTCCACAGCCTCTTTCATGATTTGCTCAACCCGTTTATCAGTTCAAACTTTTCTGAGCTTTGCCAATATACTATTCTTCATCATCGAACTTTTGACTGTTAAGGCCGTTTACAGTTTTTGCTGCTTCATTCAACATTTTCAACATTCCGAGTATTTATTCGTAGATTGGGTGTTTTTCAGAATTTCAGAATGAAAAATTATAATTCTAAGAGATAAAGGTTATATGTATACATATAACTGCTGATGTAGAAATGCTGCGAGATTCAAAATACTGTTTGTTGATTCCCAGTAATTGGTATGGAAATTCTCGTTACAAGGTGCGAATGAGTATATGATAGGATTGTAACGAATATAATGATTTTTCTAAAAATCAAAGATCAACACAGTTGTTGGTAAGTTTACTGCTAATGTGGTGGAATGTAAACGGTTCCCCGGTAATGATGACGAAAGGTAAACTAATATATCAAGGTTATAATAAGGCTAATCCAAATGAAAGTCGAAGTTGATTTGTGGGAGCTGTGACAAAATTGGCTAATTTGAAAAAGAATTGCAATGTTATTTTCGGTAATAACAATGCCAAAGGAGCTATCACAGATACGTGTTAAACGTTTACTCAGGTTCCGAGTGTTTTCAGGTGCATAACTATATGCATCAATCTTTTCTTTCGTAGATGAAGTGCGGTTGGTTCATCCTCTCGATTGAGGTGTTTTCAAGAATCATGAAAGGTTTGAATGCAGATTGTAATCGTCAATATACAAACGAGGTTTAAGATGAAATCAAGTGGCAAACTTGAAGAGATGTTTAGTTTCATATGTTATAATCAATATTTTAATTCATTTTAATTCTCCAATGTTGGTAGCCCACAGTTAGTAGTCCACAATTAGTAATTCAATAATTCATATATAATATTCGAATTAATTAATACGTATCGTGACCCATTGTATACATGTCTCAGACTCGATCACAACTCAAAGTATATATATTATTGTAGAATCAACCTCAACTCTGTATAGCTAACTCCAGCATTACTGCATATAGAGTGTCTATGGTTATTCCAAACAATATATATAGATGACGTCGATATGATATGTCAAAACATTGTATACGTGTCCCGATATTTAAAATACGTAAATAACAGTAATTAAATGATGATAAATAAAGTTCGTAAAATAAATAACATAAATTAAATGACGATAAATAAAATTGCGAGAATTAAAATTGCGATAAATAAATTGTGATAAATAAATGTGATAAGGAATTAACAGTTAGCTAGGAACAGTTAGCTAGGATTTTGTTAGCGTGGTTTCTTAACAAAATTTCTCATAGTTAATGTGTCTGTTTCTAACAAATTTTATTTTGTCAAATATTTTCTTCATTATGTCACTTGTTGGATTCTGATAGATCAAAATCCAAATATGAAATTGAATGAAATTGGTTATTCTGCGGTGAACGTATACGTATATTGGTGGATGTAAGTAGGATAGTAAATGACTGTTGAATCAGATTCGAAGAATGTACAGTGTAACTTATTAATGTGTAATCTAAATATTCCTCGGGTATTACCTACCCGTTAAAATATTTTCACCATTAACGGTTTATACAAAAGAATTTTAATTACAATCTTTATGAAAACATAGGTACATATATATTTTCTTCAGATGTAATCATGGATTTATGAGTTACCCTGGTGAAAATATCATATTAACTCATTAAATCCATGATTACATCTGAAGAAAATATATATGTACCTATGTTTTCATAAAGATTGTACTTAAAAATTCTTTTGTACAAACTGTTAATGGTGAAAATATTTTAACGGGTAGGTAATACCCGAGGAATACTTAGATTTCACATTAATAAGTTACGTTGTACATTCTTCCATTCTGATTTAACAGTCATTTACTATCCTACTTACATCCACAGATATACGTATCCGTTCACCGCAGAATAACCATTTTTATTCAATTTCATATTTGAATTTTGACCTATCAGAATTCAACAAGTGGCATAATAAAAAAAACATTGGACAAAAATAAAAATTGTTAGAAACAAACAAATTAACTATGAGAAATTTTGTTAAGAATCCACGCTAACAAATCCTAGCTAACTGTTCCTAGCTAACTGTTAATTCCTTATTACATTTTATTTATCGCAATTTATTTATCGCAATTTTAATTCTCGCAATTTTATTTATCGTTATTTAATTTCTGTTATTTATTTTACGCACTTTAAATATCATCGGGACACGTATACAATGTTTTGACATATCATATGTACGTCATCTATATATATTATTTGAAATAACCATAGACACTCTATATGCGGTTGTGACGATCGCTCCAAATCCATATGGACGAACACGTCATTCATTGATTTCATTGCGAGGTATTTGACCTCTATATGATACGTTTTGTAAACATTTCGTTCTTTTGAAAAGGCACACCATAAATGAATATTTAAATCAAAGGTTTTCGACATCTGATGATTTCTACATATAGACAATCACCATAAATAATAGTTTACAACAGTACTTCCGTTGACAATGCAGTCAAAATAAGATACATGGCGATGATTTGGTGAATGCAACGTTTCCTTGAAAAATATGTCATGTAAGACTCCATGCACATAGCTTGTCTAACATCTAAGCAAACAGCGGAAGACTTCTAGGAAACCTGAGAATAAACATGCTAACAAGTGTCAACACAAAGGTTGGTGAGTTCATAGTTTTAATGTTTCGTATAATCTGTATATAAAGGTGGATCACAAGATTTCAGTTGTTTCATCCAGAAACGTCTATCAAAATATTCTACAAGATTGAGCACCCTGGTAACTAAGCTTTAACGTTATAATAAGTACCCCTGTTTTAACATACATACAACCAACATGTACAATACACGTAATCCAACATGTACTAAACTCAAATAGCATACGTCTGTTTTCTAGTTCAGGCTAGGGTCTCTATACCTGGAACAGACGGGGATGTCAAACCCTATGGATCCATATACTACTACTCGCGCCCACCAGTTCTTATAACCGGCAGTTACTAGTTACCAAAGCAAAGGGATTTGCGGTTCAAACTCAGTATAGAATTTAGTATGTACTTGTGTCCATTGTTTAAAATAAAGTGCATGTATTCTCAGCCCAAAAATATATATTGCAAAAGCATTTAAAAAGGGATCAATGAAACTCACCTTATCAGCATATAAAGTCGTTCATCGTAATGTGATCGAAACTCAGAGTATCGAATAACCGTAGATCTCAACGTATCAATATTGAGATTCAATATTGTAGAAAAGTACGTAGACGTAACGGAGATGATAAACACTAGGTTTGATTCACAAATATACCCCCGAACATTACCCATAACCTCCTTAGCAATAACCCATAATTTCCTTAACTCTAGCTTGCTCGTAAACTCGTTTTGAAATCGTTTGGACATAACCTCGTCGTAGTATTTTATGTATAATACTAATAATATTACTAATAAAAATAATAAGATTAATAATAATAATATTAATCTTAATAATAATAATATATATATATATATATATATATATATATATATATATATATATATATATATATATATATATATATATATATATATATATATATATATATATATATATATATATATATTTGAGAGACAGAGAGATTTTGAGAAGAAAAAGTAAATAAATCCGAAAAAAAACTGCGAGCTTTATAGACCTGGCCTGGTTTCCACTGCCATGCGATCGCATGGCTGGGTAGAAGGATTCCCATGCGATCGCATGGGGTCCTTTTCCAGCTCACAAAACTTTTGTTTCAACGTTTGTCGACATAATTTTATATTAATATATAATTTATAATTTATATAATTAATTATATATGATATTAAATTCACGTGCATAGTTGACTTGAAATTTTTTTTTCGATAAGTCGTACGTCATTACTCGACTTATGTCCCGGTTCCACGTCCTTTCGTACACTGAGAAAACTGGCACTTTACCTTTCGTGACTCGTACATTTGTCAAAATATAGCCTTAAATTATCCCTAAATTATATCACTCAAAGTGTATCTTAAACTTTCGAGTGTTTTGGTCATTTACTTCTATAAATCATCGTCTCGTAGTATATATATATATACATATATACATTTTTAATTTATTTTGAAATAGTGTTTTCCTGTAGCAAAGTTACTGTAGCAAAGTCAATTTTTATTGTAGCAAATAGTGATTTTCAAAAACACTGTAGCATTTTGGGTACTGTAGCAATTCGAAAATACTGTAGCAAATTAGTGTTTTACTTGTTTATTTTAAACGTTTTAGTTCACTTATCTAAATATCAATCGAATTAACAAACGAATGTTACTATCGTTTACTAAATAACTTGAAATCATATATATATATATATATATATATATATATATATATATATATATATATATATATATATATATATATATATATATATATATATATATATATATATATATATGCACATTAAGTTATATATATATATTGTTTGTGAATCATAGAGAACAGTCAAAAAATAATTGATTATATGAATATAGTTCCAAAACTGTCGTGACTCAATATTACAGACTTTGCTTATCGTGTCGGAAATGTTAATCATACAAAGATTAAGTTTAAATTTGGTCAGAAATTTCCGGGTCATCACAGTACCTACCCGTTAAAGAAATTTCGTCCCGAAATTTGAGTGAGGTCGTCATGGCTAACAATAAAAATGTTTTAATGACGAATATGAGTTGATAATAGAGTTTTATCTATATTTGAATAATATGGATAAAATAATCCAATTACTCGAAGCGTATGAGAGAAGTTATCGTAATCAAGTGAAATGGAGAATAGAGATGCGTCTTATCTCTTGATGTAGTAACGATTGATTTCCGGATTTTAAGGAATGGAAAATCTTCATAATTTAAATAAGATTTGATTTTTCAAAATTTGCGGAAATTAGGATTTTCTTTGATTAAATGTGTAATCTGCCTCTATTGCTGCATCCGATATTTTGCTATAAATTGACCTCTTCCGTTTCATTATTTTCACTACTCTACATCTTCTTCCTCATTTCATACTTTCAAAAGATTGTGAAATGCTTCATCCAGTTCTGATTCTTGATATACTCCTAACTTTCATATATGTCATTCTTCTTTTTCATCTACCACCAGAGGAAGTTATTTTCTTCTACCATTACCTTGGGGTTATAGTGTTTTTCATTCTCCCGTGTCTTTATATTGCTATACGCATTGATATACACGGTTTGTAATTTATGTGTTGTCATCGGACTTTATATCTTTCCTTATTTTTCAGAGTCCCTGCTTCTGTCTTTTTATAATCATTTGTAACATCCCGCATTTTTTTTTCCGTTAAATTATTTTAACGACCGTCTTTTTTTTTTATAATATCTTCCGTTATCTAAATTCGTAGTTTCCGATGACTAACGTTCATAATATTTCCGTTATTTAATTATAACATCACTCGTTTACTCGAGCGTTTTCAAAATATTCGTTTGGCTAATTCCCGCACCCATCTCATCCATTCATTTTCACCAACACTTTCACCTTCTTCCTCCCTTTTTCTCTCTACTTCCCTTTTATGAACACAAAACCCTCAAACACAAATTCATCATCTAAAACCGAATCATGGAGCAAACATCAAAACAAATTACATTTTCGTGATCCTCTCTTCATCCTCTACATTTTGATACCAATTTCATCTCATTTGGGTAACTTTCTAAAATCACTAATTTTCTTTAAATTCGTGTTTTTGACTTGAAATTGTGTTAGTTAGTGTCTATGGCTCGTGTATAACATGAATATATGTTTTGTTTGCTCGATTTGTTGATTTAGAGTAACTAGTATGAACTTTGAAATGGGTGTGCTTAATCTTTGATTTTGGATGATTAAATGTTGTTTAATTGTTAAAGTTCATGTATTAAATATGTTACTAGCATCATTAGCTTCAATTTGATGTGTAGGTTGATTAAGAAAACTTCAAAAGCATGATTATTGATTTTGAGATGTTTGACTAGGGTTTGATAGTTCTTGACATGAATTTTTGGATGCTTGAATGCCATGGAATGTTAATTGTTAGTGTTTAGTTGTAATGTATGCTTCATTACCTTCAAAACGGCATATCATATGTGAGAATTGGATTCCCGAAACTCAAAATGCATTTGAGGAACTTGAAAATTTGAAAATAGACTTTTATTGATCACTTGACGAGAAATCGGTTGTTGAAAATGATGTTTTTGATTGATGATATGTGGTTAGTTGTATTCCTCGTCAAAATACCTTTTCAACGATATATGATAGGCATTATAAGTGTTTGCGGGTTAAGAGTTGGGTTGGAAAATGTTTTGGTCCGTGCATACTTTGAAAAACAGAAAAGTGTCTGCCCAGATGGTGGCGCGGCGCGCCCCATCCCCGCGCGGCGCGCGGATTGGCCTGGCCAGATTCTGCTTTGTTTGGCGCATTTCACGCGAAATGTTTGACTAGCTATCGACCTCCGATTCACATGAAACTTGTTTTAATATACTTGTATATGAATAATTAGCATAGAAAAATAGTCCGGGGCCCGACCCGAACATGTTGACTTTTTCGTTGACTTTGACCAAGTTTGACTTTTAGTCAAACTTAACCAAACTTTTATGAAAACGTTCTAACATGCTTTTATACGTGATTCTTGCATGAAACTTGACAACGTGATTCACATGCTATACTATTCGAGTCGTAACGAGCCATAGGACTAATTGAACACATTTCACCCGACCTTGTATCGTAACCTGTTAATTGACACAACTTACTTGTTTAGGTCAAGGCTAAGCAACTTTCATGCATACGTTACTTTGTGAAGTACTTTTATACTCGTGCACTCGAGGTGAGATCATAGTCCCACCTTTTCAACAACTTTTATTCTTTTAAATCGTGGGCTGAGAAACATATACATTACATACTTATATACATTTCACATGTATATATACTTTTCATACTTTTATACTTTGAACACAAATACGAATACAAAGATACAGACGAGTTAGAACAAAAGTCCTCAATCCAATTATCATTAGTTCCACTTGCATGGTGTAAGTGTAAGCGAGTGATTATGTTGTGTGGCCATACGGGTTTAACGAACCCTCATTCAGACGGTTCGCTACCATTAGTGGATGAAATATAATTTCAACGTGCATAGTGTATGTTCTAACACTATATTCAAAATTCAGAGGGAAGATTCAGTTGAGCTTTGGTAATTGGGTGCTCGCAATACAAACTACATTCTTCGGAATAAATACGATTTGGATAATCATCTATACAAACTATTGTGGTTCAAAATATACTTTTACAAATACATTTTTGATCTCACCAACGTTTTTCGTTGACAGTTTTCTACATGTTTTCTCAGGTTCATACTTGGCTACTTGATACATGCTTCCGCACTCTTTGATTACTTGATTGGAGTCAACCATGCATGCATACGCTAGGGATAGCACTTTTGGATTCAAACTTTTGTTTACATACTTACGCTATTTATAGCAACTGTGTTTTTAAACTAATTATGTCGCAAGTTATTTCATTTATACTTTATGACTTTTGTAAACTTAGACTTGTTGTCGAACGGTTTAGTAAACTAAACTTGCAAGTCTTGTACCTTTCAAATGAATGCGGCATAATTTTGGTCAAACGAGTCTCATATAGGGACTACGACCACGCAACGGGACCTAAGTTAACGGCGCCGTCAATAACGGTTTTGGTCGGGTCGTTACAAGTGGTATCAGAGCGTTGGTTGTAGGGAACTAGGACGTGCATTAGTGTGTCTAACAGAGTCATTAGGATGCATTAGTGAGTCTAGACTACAACCGGATAGTTAGCATTTGCATTCTGACATACATTTGCTATAGATAGCACTTACTTGACTACTTGTGCATTATACTTGAATCATTCTTAGGCAAACTTTTTAATGGTACCCAACCTTCTTCCTACGAACTCGTATTCCACCACTTTTTGGTAACACACGTAAATTCATGATTCATACACGTATGGATGACGACGACTTCATTAGTCACACTTGTTCGGGAACTCTGTCTCCCGGATTGTTATTTGCCACCGTTTCAACTTACTATCGGTTTCCCGCTGGTGTTTCTTACTATCTACTTTTTGGTGTTACTACCATCACTACTCTAGGTGAGTATCGTCATCAACATTTATCACTACGGTTGCGTGCTACTCGTTATCATGACTCGTTACTCTTTTCATACCTGAATACCTTATTGTCTGACTCGAACCACATTGACGTGAACAATCATTTATACACTTCCCTCGGGGAACGCTTCTTTATAGTTGCACTAATTCTTTCGATTCAATACGAGTCACGTTAGAGACGTCGTTACACTTTGTTTATTTTAAACTTCACGATTACACGAACTTGAATCTATAGAGTGATGTGGGAATGGAGGTATGAGTTAGCGTAATATAACGACACTCGATCAACGTGGTTATATTACGGTAAGACATACCAAAGTTCTAGTGACACGTGATGGTGGTTAGACTCGATCAACCTAAACACCACCATGAGCCATGTACATGACTTCATCTATTCATGTTGGACATCTGAAAACTCCGAGAATATTGATAACAACCATACCGGGGACACACCTTCGATTTTTGTCGAACTATACTTATGCTTCTGAATGAATTACCGATTCCTTTCGACTTCAACCGTATGTTACACGTGTATACTATCTCGTCCTCGCACAGTCTTATTGACTAACTACAACTTACTCGTTATGCTCGCATCGAGGCGGAAACTTCTCTCGCCTTACACTCGTAATTCCGGTTCAGGAAATCTTTTATTTTAAATTCTCAATGGAGAGAGACTCTTCACGTTATACTAGTATTCGCCTAGAGGGTGAATAGTCTCGACGAACGTATTTGGAAACCGATAAATCTTCCGCGACGCGAATTTTCTTGAGAAACTTGTCCTAACAAACTTGTTCAAATATACCTTACGGAATGTACTTTGTTTCGGATCGAGATCCTCGTTTCACTTCTAGATTTCGGAGTGCCTTACAAAAAGCCTCGGGACCACGTTTAGACATGAGTACCGCGTACCATCCAAAACCCGACGGACCGAACAAACATACGATTTAAACCTTGGAAACCGTAATACGAATTTGTGTTACCAACTTCAAACCACTTGAGAAAAGTCTTGCCTTTAACCAGAATCTCTTACCACGATAGTTATCATTCGAGTTTTAACGTCACACCTTTTGAAACCACATGTGACCGGAAACGTCATCCTCCTTTTTGTCGAAACCAAGTAAACGATGATCAATTCACCGGGGCCAAGTTTATTCATGAGCAACTGAGAAAATTTATTCATATTCAAGAAAGACCCAACACGACTCGTAGTCGCCCAGAGAGCTTGCCAATGTTAGACGTAAACCTTTCGAGTTCCATGTGGGAAACCGCGTCACGTTAGAAGTCGCACCTTGAGGAGGTGTAAACCGTTTCGGGAAACATAGGAATGCTAAATCCGCGATATACTAATCCTTTTTGAAACCATGGAGCGTATTGTACCCGTTGCTTGTCATCTAGATTTTCCGACTCATTTGAGTCTCTGTTCATCCTACATAGAACCTGAAGACGTAACTTGCTATTCCCTTCGATGAGCTTGCTATCGATGGTACACTCCACTTCCTAGGAGAACCGGTTGAAATTATGAATCGTGAAACCAAACTTCAACCCAACGTAAAAATCCCGACCGTCGAAGTTTGTTGAAATGCTCAAGGACGTACCTTCACTTATCCGTAGAATTTACAACGCAAGATCTCGAGGAAGATTCAACAACTACTACTTCCAACTAAATTTCGGGACGAAATTTCTTTTGAGGTGTGGATAATGTAACATCCCGCATTTTTTTTTTCGTTAAATTATTTTAACGACCGTCTTTTTTTTTTGATAATATCTTCCGTTATCTAAATTCGTAGTTTCCGTTGACTAACGTTCATAATATTTCCGTTATTTAATTATAACATCACTCGTTTACTCGAGCGTTTTCAAAATATTCGTTTGGCTAATTCCTGCACCCGCTTTGAAACCTGAGGGACCAAAGTTGCAAAGGGGCGTAACTAGTGACTAGGTCAACTAGTCAAACCCCATCTCATCCATTCATTTTCACCAACACTTTCACCTTCTTCCTCCCTTTTTCTATCTACTTCCCTTTTTTGAACACAAAACCCTCAAACACAAATTCATCATCTAAAACCGAATCATGGAGCAAACATCAAAACAAATTACATTTTCGTGATCCTCTCTTCATCCTCTACATTTTGATACCAATTTCATCTCATTTGGGTAACTTTCTAAAATCACTAATTTTCTTTAAATTCGTGTTTTTGACTTGAAATTGTGTTAGTTAGTGTCTATGGCTCGTGTATAACATGAATATATGTTTTGTTTGCTCGATTTGTTGATTTGGAGTAACTAGTATGAACTTTGAAATGGGTGTGCTTAATCTTTGATTTTGGATGATTAAATGTTGTTTAATTGTTAAAGTTCATGTATTAAATGTGTTACTAGCATCATTAGCTTCAATTTGATGTGTAGGTTGATTAAGAAAACTTCAAAAGCATGATTATTGATTTTGAGATGTTTGACTAGGGTTTGATAGTTCTTGACATGAATTTTTGGATGCTTGAATGCCATGGAATGTTAATTGTTAGTGTTTAGTTGTAATGTATGCTTCATTACCTTCAAAACGGCATATCATATGTGAGAATTGGATTCCCGAAACTCAAAATGCATTTGAGGAACTTGAAAATTTGAAAATAGACTTCTATTGATCACTTGACGAGAAATCGGTTGTTGAAAATGATGTTTTTGATTGATGATATGTGGTTAGTTGTATTCCTCGTCAAAATACCTTTTCAACGATATATGATAGGCATTATAAGTGTTTGCGGGTCAAGAGTTGGGTTGGAAAATGTTTTGGTCCGTGCATACTTTGAAAAAGAGAAAAGTGTCTGCCCAGATGGTGGCGCGGCGCGCCCCATCCCCGCGCGGCGCGCGGATTGGCCTGGCCAGATTCTGCTTTGTTTGGCGCATTTCACGCGAAATGTTTGACTAGCTATCGACCTCCGATTCACATGAAACTTGTTTTAATATACTTGTATATGAATAATTAGCATAGAAAAATAGTCCGGGGCCCGACCCGAACATGTTGACTTTTTCGTTGACTTTGACCAAGTTTGACTTTTAGTCAAACTTAACCAAACTTTTATGCAAACATTCTAACATGCTTTTATACGTGATTCTTGCATGAAACTTGACAACGTGATTCACATGCTATACTATTCGAGTCGTAACGAGCCATAGGACTAATTGAACACATTTCACCCGACCTTGTATCGTAACCGGTTAATTGACACAACTTACTTGTTTAGGTCAAGGCTAAGCAACTTTCATGCATACGTTACTTTGTGAAGTACTTTTATACTCGTGCACTCGAGGTGAGATCATAGTCTCACCTTTTCAATAACTTTTATTCTTTTAAATCGTGGGCTGAGAAACATATACATTACATACTTATATACATTTCACATGTATATATACTTTTCATACTTTTATACTTTGAACACAAATACGAATACAAAGATACAGACGAGTTAGAAACAAAAGTCCTCAATCCAATTATCATTAGTTCCACTTGCAGGGTGTAAGTGTAAGCGAGTGATTATGTTGTGTGGCCATACGGGTTTAACGAACCCTCATTCAGACGGTTCGCTACCGTTAGTGGATGAAATATAATTTCAACGTGCATAGTGTATGTTCTAACACTATATTCATAATTCAGAGGGAAGATTCAGTTAAGCTTTGGTAATTGGGTGCTCGCAATACAAACTACATTCTTCGGAATAAATACGATTTGGATAATCATCTATACAAACTATTGTGGTTCAAAATATACTTTTACAAATACATTTATGATCTCACCAACGTTTTTCGTTGATAGTTTTCTACATGTTTTCTCAGGTTCATACTTGGCTACTTGATACATGCTTCCGCACTCTTTGATTACTTGATTGGAGTCAACCATGCATGCATACGCTAGGGATAGCACTTTTGGATTCAAACTTTTGTTTACATACTTACGCTATTTATAGAAACTGTGTTTTTAAACTAATTATGTCGCAAGTTATTTCATTTATACTTTATGACTTTTGTAAACTTAGACTTGTTGTCGAACGGTTTTGTAAACTAAACTTGCAAGTCTTGTACCTTTCAAATGAATGCGGCATAATTTTGGTCAAACGAGTCTCATATAGGGACTACGACCACGCAACGGGACCTAAGTTAACGGCGCCGTCAATAACGGTTTTGGTCGGGTCGTTACATCATTGACATCCACAGTTAATGCTCCCTCCTATTTGCTGCGATTTATACTCCAATTTCTATTTCGGAGCTTTGTCCCTTCGTTTCTTCTTCTTGCGATTAGACATCTCTTGTAATGGTCCAGAATTCGTAGGTATGGAGTTTTGGATGAACATAGTTAATGTTCTTCGAAGGTAATCGTAATGGCACGATCTTGATTTGTCAAATTACCAGAATATCCGGAAAAGACCGAATCATTAAGAAAAATATTTTCTTGATATGTTTAGAGGTTAAATAGAATAAAAGAGTTATGTAACATGGGTCATGATGAGGGTGTGATCTGTGAACATTTATCAAGTTCCATTAGAAACTCAGCATGACTTACTGTAATATAATCACGTTGATCAAGTGTCATTATATTATACTAACTCATGCTTCAGCTCCCAACACCACTTCAAAAATATTCATATTTTAAACTCGAAGGTTTCAAAATTTAGAAACTAAAATAGTTTCTTTTATGATGTTACACAGATATCGCAAGGAGAAAATTGATTTCCGATAAGAATGACTATGGAATTATCTCCAGAAATATGGAGGATATTTATAATGAAAGATACGATGATATCTTAGAATTTCTAATATCAGAGGATGATGAAGAATATTGTCCGCAAGGGTTTAGATTCGGAGGCAAGGTATTCGTTAATGGCTTCAGCAGATACTGAATCATTTGGATTCTTTGAAGGCAGGTTTATTCTTTGTGATTTATCCACAGCCTCCTTCATACTTTGCTCAATCCGTTTTCCAGTTCCAAACCTTCTATTTTTCTCAGCTTTACCACCATACTATTCTTTATCATCAAAATTTTGACTGTTAAGGTCGTTTACAGTTTTTGCTGCTTCATCAACATTTTTCTGAAATTCAGAGAACTAGTTTCGTAGTTTGGGGTGTTTTTCGGAAATTTCACATTCGAAGTATGTAAGTCCAGGAGGTAGACGTTATATGAACACATATAACTGTTGGCATAGACGTGCTACAAGATTTCAAAATACTGCTTGCTAATTCCCGATATTTGGCATGGCAATTGCTGTTACAAGATGTGGATGAGTACATGATACGGTTTCAATGAGTATAAGGATTTTTCGGAAGGTCAAAGATCAATGAAGTTGTTGGTAAATTTACTGCTAATGTGGTGGAACATGAAAGATTTCCCGATAACAAAAATGTATATGCCAAAGTTATAAGTCTGAAAGGTCGTCGTTGACTGGTTGAACGGTTGATAATACTGGATACTTTGAAAATAAATTGCAAGGTTATTTTCAGTAATAACAATGCTAAAGGATCTTTCACATTTTTGAAGTCAAAGTATAGCTTTGAAAGATGTTGAGATCTAAGAATGATGTCACCCGTTAAATCTTGACTTGGATTCTGATACGTCAATATCAGAATATGTAATTGAATTTGTATGGAAACGATTGTATATCGCTGTGAGCATAGTTAATAATTTTTTAATCAAAGTTGAAGAATGTACAGTATAACGTATTAATTGTGAACTTATATATTTCCTGGGAATTACCTACCCGTTAAAGATTTCACAAGTAATATTTTGTACAAAAGAATTTTTATTACCGTCTTTATGAAAATATATGTATGTATATTTTCTTCAGATGTAATACAGATTTGATGAGTTAATATCATATTAAGCTCATTTGATTTTTGACTTGAATTAGATAAGAATAATCTCTAAAACATTAAAGATTTAATAATCTTTACGGAGTATTTCACTAATGAAATCAATACTCGGTTTTATTGATATTTTCTCAGTGAATCATGTTGGTGCTCATGGAACTCTTGCTAACTTCGCAAGGTACGAATGATGTTTTCTAGAAAGTTTCGAATACATCGAAGATGAAAGTATAAAATCAACCATATAATTGAATAATATACTTAGTTTATTATGAACTGGAATTCATTGAGTTGGAAACAGAGATTGTAGTTAACGATGGTTAAGTCATTAACGAAGGATGTACATCATATCATATTAGTAATATGAATTAACCGAGTAGTACCTACCAGTTAAGATTCACACGTAATAACTTGGTACGAAAAGATTTATTTTGTTTTCAAAATTCATGTATATTAAATATACATAAAATTTCTTCAGGGGAAATGAGTTAATACTTCATCGGTTATTGTTGCTGGTATTTTTTGGTAACTACGCTGCGTATGACGTTGATGCTCGTGGAACAGATTGTGAAGTTAAGGTTTGCGATGCGGATGTTGTTGGTGGTGGTAATGGTACTGTTGGTGTTGTTTTCGGTGGTACTGTTGATGCCGGTGATGCTGCTGGTGCTTGTAACCTTTGCACCATATTCTCCAAAGCCACTACCCGAGAGCGAAGCTCGTTGACTTCTTCTACTACACCGAGATGATTGGCGGTTAGGACGAGCGGATGAATAAGATCCAGAATTTGAGAGAGTATATGATCATGACGAGACATTCTGGAGATGAGAGAGAAAATGGTATTACGAACAGGTTCGCCGGTAAGTGCTTCAGGTTCTTCGCCAAGAGGGCAATGTGGTGGATGGAAGGGATCGCCTTCTTCTTGTCTCCAATAATTAAGTAGGCTACGAACCCATCCCCAATTCATCCAGAATAAATGATGGCTAATTGGTTGATCCATTCCGGTTACACTTTCTTCAGAGTTCAGGTGAATATCCATATCGGAATAGCTGTCAAAATTTAAGGAATTTGAATTGGATACGGGATCCATCTTGTATAATTAGATAGATGATTTTTGATATGAAATAGATTATAGAATTTAGATTGGTACTCTTCAATACATAATTTACGTATGTATATATAATACCAAAATTCCGTAAATTACAGAGAAATTTTCGAAAGATGGCAGTAAAAGTTTATAGTAACAGATACGCTAAGATATGAATTTTGTCTATACACTATTCATGCAATCAATGCAGTAAAACGTGTCTAGACTTAAGAATGATAAGCATGTAATTTTTGACAAGAAATGATAAGCAAAACTTTTAACATGCAGACACGGTCGAAGTCCAGACTTACTAATGCATCTTAACAACTATCAGTTAGACACACTCATGCAAGACCTGGGTCGCTAGGACCAACGCTCTGATACCAACTGTGACGATCGCTCCAAATCCATATGGACGAACACGTCATTCATTGATTTCATTGCGAGGTATTTGACCTCTATATGATATGTTTTGTAAACATTGCATTCTTTTGAAAAGGCACACCATAAATGAATATTTAAATCAAAGGTTTTCGACATCTGATGATTTCTACATATAGACAATCACCATAAATAATAGTTTACAACAGTACTTCCGTTGACAATGCAGTCAAAATAAGATACATGGTGATGATTTGGTGAATGCAACGTTTCCTTGAAAAATATGTCATGTAAGACTCCATGCACATAGTTTGTCTAACATCTAAGCAAACAGCGGAAGACTTCTAGGAAACCTGAGAATAAACATGCTAACAAGTGTCAACACAAAGGTTGGTGAGTTCATAGTTTTAATGTTTCGTATAATCTGTATATAAAGGTGGATCACAAGATTTCAGTTGTTTCATCCAGAAACGTTTATCAAAATATTCTACAAGATTGAGCACCCTGGTAACTAAGCTTTAACGTTATAATAAGTACCCCTGTTTTAACATACATACAACCAACATGTACAATACACATAATCCAACATGTACTAAACTCAAATAGCATACGTCAATTTGCTAGTTCAGGCTAGGGTCTCTATACCTGGAACAGACGGGGATGTCAAACCCTTTGGATCCATATACTACTACTCGCGCCCACCAGTTCTTATAACCGGCAGTTACTAGTTACCAAAACTAAGGGATTTTCGATTCAAACTCAGTATAGAATTTAGTATGTACTTGTGTCCATTGTTTAAAATAAAGTGCATGTATTCTCAGCCCAAAAATATATATTGCAAAAGCATTTAAAAAGGGAGCAATGAAACTCACCTTATCAGCATATAAAGTCGTTCATCGTAATGTGATCGAAAATCAGAGTATCGAATAACCGTAGATCTCAACGTATCAATATTGAGATTCAATATTGTAGAAAAGTACGTAGATGTAACGGAGATGATAAACACTAGGTTTGATTCATAAATATACCCCCGAACATTACCCATAACCTCCTTGGCAATAACCCATAATTTCCTTAACTCTAGCTTGCTCGTAAACTCGTTTTGAAATCGTTTGGACATAACCTCGTCATAGTATTTTATGTATAATACTAATAATATTACTAATAAAAATAATAAGATTAATAATAATAATATTAATCTTAATAATATATATATATATATATATATATATATATATATATATATATATATATATATATATATATATATATATATATATATATATATATATATATGTATGTATATATATATATATTTGAGAGACAGAGAGATTTTTAGAAGAAAAAGTAAATAAATCCGCAAAAAAACTGCGAGCTTTATAGACCTGGCCTGGTTCCCACTGCCATGCGATCGCATGGCTGGGTAGAAGGATTCCCATGCGATCGCATGGGGTCCTTTTCCAGCTCACAAAACTTTTGTCTCAACGTTTGTCGACATAATTATATATTAATATATAATATATAATTTATATAATTAATTATATATTATATTAAATTCACGTGCATAGTTGACTTGAAATTTTTGTTCCGATAAGTCGTACGTCATTACTCGACTTATGTCCCAGTTCCGGTTTTTCGAACGTCCTTTCGTACACTGAGAAAACTGGCACTTTACCTTTCGTGACTCGTACATTTGTCAAAATATAGCCTTAAATTATCCCTAAATTATATCACTCAAAGTGTATCTTAAACTTTCGAGTGTTTTGGTCATTTACTTCTATAAATCATCGTCTCGTAGTATATATATATATATACATATATACATTTTTATTTTATTTTGAAATAGTGTTTTCCTGTAGCAAAGTTACTGTAGCAAAGTCAATTTTTATTGTAGCAAATAGTGATTTTCAAAAACACTGTAGCATTTTGGGTACTGTAGCAATTCGAAAATACTGTAGCAAATTAGTGTTTTACTTGTTTATTTTAAACGTTTTAGTTCACTTATCTAAATATCAATCGAATTAACAAACGAATGTTACTATCGTTTACTAAATAACTTGAAATCATATATATATATATATATATATATATATATATATATATATATATATATATATGTATATATATATATGTATACATATATATATGTATATATATATATATGTATATATATATATATATACATATATATATATATACATATATATATATATATATACATATATATATATATATACATATATATATATATATACATATATATATATATATATATATATATATATATATATATATATATATATATATATATATGCACATTAAGTTATATATATATTGTTCGTGAATCATAGAGAACAGTCAAAGAATAATTGATTATATGAATATAGTTTCAAAACTGTCGTGACTCAATATTACAGACTTTGCTTATCGTGTCGGAAATGTTAATCATACAAAGATTAAGTTTAAATTTGGTCAGAAATTTCCGGGTCATCACAGCGGTAATGCTCGAGTTAGCTATACAGGGTTGAGGTTGATTCTCAAATAATATATATACTTTGAGTTGTGATCGAGTCTGAGACTTGTATACAATGGGTCACGACACGTATTAATTAATTCAAATATTATATGTTAAACTATATATGAATTATTCAACTATTAACTGTGGACTACTAACATTGAACAATTAAAATAAATAAAATATTAATTATAACATATGAAACTAAACATTTCTTTAAGGTTGCCACTTGATTTCATCTTAAACCTCATTTGTATCTTGACGATTACAATCCGCGTTCAAACCTTTCATGATTCTTGAAAACACACCAATTGAGAGGATGACCCAACCGCACTTCGGCTACGAAAGGAAAGATTTATGCATATAGTTATGCACCTGAAAACACTCGGAACCTGAGTAAACATTTAACACATATCTGTGCTAGCTCCTTTGGCGTTGTTATTACCGAAAATAACTTTGCAATCTCTTTCCAAATTAGCCAATTCTGTCACAGCTCCAGCAAGTCAACTTCGATTTTCCAGTCGGACTAACCTTATTATAACCTTGATATATACGTTGTCTTTTTGTCTTCGTTATCGGGGAACCTTTTATGTTCCACCATATTACCAGCAGACGTACCAGCAACCTCGTTGCTCCTTGGCTTAAATCTCTCCGACAAATCACTATATTTATCTATTGAAGTCTATTCATGAACTCATCGGCATCTTGTAACGATAATTACCATACCAAATACCGGGAGGCATCAATCGATAATCTCGAATTTCTCAGCGAGTCCATGACAACAATTATATATATATATATATATATATATATATATATATATATATATATATATATATATATATATATATATATATATATATATATATATATATATATATAACTTATATCTCCTGGATTTACGAACTCCAATTCTGAATTTTTGAAAGGCGTTTTAGCCTAGGAAACAGTTTTCTGAGTTGAAAAAGCTAATGAAGCAATGAAAACTGAAGACTGCCTTAACAGTCAAAAGTTTGATGATAAAGAATGGAGTTTTGAAAAAGCTCAAAGATTTTGATACTGAAAAACGAATTGAGCAAACCATAAAGGAGACTCTGAACAAATCACAAGGACTAAACTTGTACATAAAGAATCCAGATGATTCTGTTTCTGTCGAAATCTTTATCGAATACCTTGCTCCTTACTCTAAACCCTCACGGACAATATTCTTCATCATCCTCTGATCTTAGATATTCTAAGATATCATCGTATCTTTCATTATAAATATCCTCAATATTTCTGAAGATATCTTCATAAATATTCTTGTCCGATATTAATTATCTCTCTGCGCTATCTGTGTTATATCATAAAAGAAAACTGTTTTAGTTTCTAAATCTCTGAAAACTTAGAGTTTGAATTATGAATGATTTTGAAGTAGTGTTGGAAATTGATGCACGAATTAGTATAATATAATGACACTTGATCAACGTGATTATATTACAGTAAGTCATGCTGAGTTTCTAATGGAATGTGATGATTCACAGATCATAACGTCATCATGTGCCGTGTTACACGACTCTTACATTCTATCTAATATATAAACATATCAAGAACATAATTTCTTGATAGTTCTATCTTTTCTCTTGAATTATGGTAATTTAACCAATCAAGATTGTACTATTACAATTTCGCCCTTAGAACATTAGCCATGTTCATTCGAAACTTCGTAGGGAAGAGAAAACAAAAGGATGGAACTCCAAAATATAAAGGAAACGAAGGGAATATGTTTATAGTGAAATATTCGACAGAGCAATCAAAACAGATCATCGCATTTAACCAAAGAGGATCCTAATTTCCTTAATTCCCGAAGAACCAAATCTTATTACGAAGATTTTCTCTAAATCCATTGAATTCCGAAAATTAACCGTGACTACGTCACCGGTTAAGACGAACCTACATTTACTCATTTCACTCTTTTGTGATAGCTTCACTTATACTCTTCGCGTAATCGAATTGTTTTATCCATATTACTCAATGATGATAAAACTCTATTTATCAACTCATAATCGTCATGAAAACATTTTTATTGTTAGCCATGATGACCACGATCAAATTTCGGGAAGAAATTTCTTTAACGGGTATGTACTGTGACGACCCGTAAATTTCCGATCAAATTTAAACTTAATCTTTATATGTTTCCGACACGATAAGAAAAGTCTGTAATGTTGAGTCACAAATTTTTGGAACTGTTTACATGAATTCATTTGTCCTTCGACTGTTTCTGATGATTCACGAACCATTGTGTAAATAAATATGTGTATATATATATATATATATATATATATATATATATATATATATATATATATATATATATATATATATATATGTATATATATATATATATATGTATATATATATATATATATATATATATATGTATATATATATATATATATATGTATATATATATGTATATATATATATATATACATATGGATATTACTTATAAACATATAATGATATTAAATTTAATGGTTAAAATATAAATAATGTATTCAACTATGAACTATGTAATAAAACTTGATATCATTATAGTTATTGTAATTTGAAAATACATTATAAAACCATTAAATATTACATAATTATAAATTGTAATATGAATAAATGTAATTACAAGTAAAAATATAGTTATTACATTAATAATGTTACCATTACTTTCATTAAAATAAATATTAATATTAATATCAGTATTATGAATATTATTATTTAATGCTATATATAAATATAAAAATGTAATATATATGATATTCATATTACTATTAGTATTTTAAAAATCAATAATATTATTAGAAAATAATACAAAATATTAATATTATCATTAGTATTATAATTATCTATTATTATTAATATAATTATTATATTTATTTTTATTATTATTATTATTATTATTATTATTATTATTATTATTATTATTATTATTATTATTATTATTATTATTATTATTATTATTATTATTATTATTATTATTATTATTATTTATATAATTATTAATTATTAATATTAATTTTAATTAGGAAAAATTATACATAATCAACTTTCAGTTTGATGTCTCTATCAATAATGTGTTAATTTCTTGTTTCAGATTTAAACTGGAGTACACATCGAATTTAATCACAGGAATAATCCAAAATCAGTTAGAAATCGTATTCATCTTTATTTATTTTATTTATTTTTCTGTACTAATGGATTCCTCCTGTCTACTCAAATTGCCATTATAAATTAATCAATTTCAGTGTTAAGGGAATGCATTCGACCTACTACTACTTCTATCAATCACACAAAGTCATTTACAGCCTATAATTTAGTCGAATTAAAAAAAAGGAAGAACAGATACTGCTCTGTTCGTGTACAATTTATTTGTTTCTTCAAATTTTTAACAAATTTAAAAATCTATTAATGCATATATGTTATAAATCTTTCGTATAAACTATCTGGAAAGTTTCAAGGTCCACTTTTTCTTATCACGTTGGAATTTTGGAGTCAAAGTTGATTTTCTAAAAGTCAAACTATCTGTCCTTGGTAAAATTCAAAATTAGTTTGATGATTTGAGTTAAATTGAGGATCCAGATAGTTTCTAGGGGGTATTTGAAACATATTTCATGTTGTGATCGTGGTCTAAAACACCCTACAAATTCGAGTTTGATTTTAAGTTTATACGTATTTTTTAAAACCTGTTACAGCTTCTTTTATTTCGTTTTTCTGTTTTAAAATAATTTGATCATTGAATAAATGTTTCTGTATACGTTTTAAATCCGAATAAGTTGGTTATTTACTGGTTTCAATCCCTGGTCGACTGATTTTTATTTTTGGGTAAGAAGATGAAATAAACAGAAGAGATTACGGGTTAAAAAAATTATTAATGGTATTAAAACAGATAAACAAACACAGCCGAATGGTTAAGGAGGGTTACGGGTTATCGAGAGGTCTTGGGTTCGATTCCTGCTGGTGACAAGTTTTTTGTAAAACACTTTATGAGGTAGCTCTATTTTTCTAAAAATTATTATTATTATTATTGTTATTATTATAAATATTAAAATTATTATTATTGTCATTTATCAATTATTATTATTATTACAAGTATAGTAATTATAATTAGTATTAATATTATTATAACTAATATCATTATCATTAACAAGTATTATTATCATTATTATTATTATTGATTAGTATTATGGTATTAATAATTAGTATCAATATTATTATTAATAACATGATTAATAAAATTATTAACTTTAATATAGTTTATATTATTATCATTACTAGTATTATTATTAGGTAGCTTTATACTTAATATTATCAGTAGTATTATTATAAATATTATTAATACTATTATTATTATTATTATTATTAAATTTATCATTTTAAGTATTATTATCATTATTATGATTATGATTATTATTATTATTATCATTTTATAAATATTAGAACTCTTATTTTTAACATAAGTATTATTATTTATATTATCATGAGTATTATTATTATGTAATTACTAAAATCAGTATCATAACTATCATTAACAGTAAAATTAATATTTTACATTTATTATCATTAATAACATTATTACTATCATTAATAGAATCTTTAATGTTATTATCTTATTAATAATATTAAGTATTATAATCATTTTTACCACTAATAATATTATTTTTGGTATTATTATAACTTTTATTATTAATATACAAATGATATATTTAATACATATAACATAACAAAAACTAATATTTTTATATACAAAATGAATATATGAAACATATATATACTATTAATATAAAAAGGATATAACTAATAAATTTATATATATATTTGTTTGATTTCAATTATGTATATTAATAGATATACAAATGATATAGGTTCGTGAATCCGAGGCCAACCCTGTATTGTTCAGTATCGTCGTATGAATATTTTTACTACAAAATATTGTATCGTGAGTTTCATTTGCTCCCTTTTTAAATGCTTTTGCAATATATATTTTTGGGACTGAGAATACATGCGCTGCTTTTATAAATGTTTTACGAAATAGACACAAGTAATCGAAACTACATTCTTTGATTAGATTATCGAAATCGAATATGCCCCTTTTTAGCTTAGTAGCCTAAGAATTGGTGTTTATGATAATTGCCATCAATTGATGCGAATCCTAAAGATAGATCTATAGACCTCGACAAGTCCCATTCGGGTTACGAATGCTTTATTACTTAGATTATCATATCCGATGAGAGTCCCGGAATGATGGGGATATTCTATATGCATCCTTTTAGTTCGGTTATCAAGCGTTTACCATATGAATGATTTTTAATTCGCGGGTTACGCGTATTATTTTATGCTCGGGTTACGTGTACAATTAAATATATGAAATCTTGTGGTCTATCAAAATGATAAATTTTATTGTTTTACGATAAACCTATGAACTCACCAACCTTTTGGTTGACACTTGAAAGCTAATTTTAGAGATATTACTTGGAGTCATTCATGACATATTTCAAAATACGTTGTA
Source organism: Rutidosis leptorrhynchoides (assembly GCF_046630445.1). Lineage (NCBI taxonomy): Eukaryota > Viridiplantae > Streptophyta > Magnoliopsida > Asterales > Asteraceae > Rutidosis > Rutidosis leptorrhynchoides. Next base: position 435,166,563 of record NC_092336.1, read on the forward strand.
TTCGAGTCATTGAATTCATCAAGATTATTATTAAGTCAATTATAGTTGGATATATTATGAAATGGTATGCATGCCGTCAACTTTCGATGTAAAGAAAGATTGTCTTTTAAAAACGAATGCAATGTTTGTCAAATGTATCATATAGAGGTCAAATACCTCGCAATGAAATCAACTATCGTGAATCATTTATAATCGGTATGAACGGGGCATTTCACATGGCTCGACGTCAACAACGGTCGATGTTTCAATAAACCGATGGACTAAAAGTCATCCAGTTGATCTTATCATTGGTGATGCTACTGCTCCAGTATCAACTCGAAGGGCTACTCGGAATATGTGTTTGTTAGTCCACAATTAGGGTGTTTGATCTGTTCTTGATAGTGTTAGTGGGTTTTGAGAGTGTTTCTTGTAGAGAGATGCTAGTGAGATAAAGTAAAGTGATATTAATGACTAGCTCCATTACAATGGTGGGGAGCTTGCTTTATATAGTAGCAAGCTCCCAAGTTACAAACACATGGTAAACACTAAGTTACCATGGTAAATAGCCTATTCTAGACTATTACAATAATAGGACTAAAACGCACATGCCACTAGATTAATACAAGACATAAGCCACACGACATTAAATATTACAATAAATATTGTCAACAATCTCCCCCTTGTCATGGGGTTTTGGATTACGACCTTTGTTGAAACACCTCCTCAGTGCGTGTACTTGCACTCTTCACCTAGGAGTGTTATGGTTGTGTAATCCGTGAGATTTTCAACAATCTTCCCTCTTGATAGGGTTCATTAATCTTTCTTCTTTGAAAGGTGCGATCATGTCTTCGTCTTTTTGTCTTTTTGAAGTGGCATGGGTTCTTCATATATAGCACCTCCCGTGACTCTTGTAGATTCTTTTGGATTCTTCATCTGAGAGTGTTATATTTACAAACATTAACACCTCCTATGATCATTTTCGTGCGGTTTCTTGTGCGGCCTTCTTCTGGGCTTTGGTTTCAGTTTGAAGCTATGAAGCTTTTGATGCTATCAACCTTGAACATGAACATTTGCACATATGAAGAGCTGATCCGTGAATGTTATGTTTGATTTGATTTATCTCCTTCTTGGGTTCAGATAAAGAGGTCTTGAAAGTGGCTTGATATGATCTTTCTTAGTTGTGAAGACCTCTTTTTCTCTCCCTCAAATGTTGAGTCGTCTTTTTCATGATCGTGATTGGTTTGATTTTGACTCATGTGTCATTCTCCCCGCATGATGAATATGGTGTACCATGTTCAGCATGTGTATAATGAATATGGCATCCCGTGTTCATCGCAAAATAGCAGAGAGAGAATATATGTTTATCGCCAGAGTGGGAATGTGTACCTGCTAAGAAAAGACAAAGAGGTTAAGGTTAAACTTGATCCTTAGAGAAAACAGGATCTTCAGAAACCGTTTATGGTTTTGAAAAAATCAAGCTAGTTGTTACACTAGACAGGTTTAAATCAGGCATGCTAGTTGTTACACTAGACAAGTTTTCTGAAACCAAAACTGTTTCCGGATTTGGGGACCTCACCGGTATTGGTAGGTCCAAGTTTAACCTCGGTGGATGTTGAGGATGACTGGTCACCGAAGTTTCAGTCGACGTTAGCAATCTATCCACCTCTATGATTAAAGTATCATGTGACTTTTGTGCGACTTTGCCGCTCTTGGTTATACTAAGTCTTCCAACTGTACCTAACACCACATTGGTGTCGGTCGAAATAGATGTAATGTAGGAAGATGTTACATCGAGTCCTAAAGTCATTGATATGTCATGAGGTGACACATCTCTTTCATTTGTTGAACTCTCTAAGGAGTGTGTGTAGTCAGGATTAAATGCTGACTGATTGTTTGTGTCATTCCACATTTGAGGCAGTCATCTAGACACATCCTTCTGAGGTAGTCACTATGACACATCCCCTGTCATTTTTTGACTATTGTAGTTGAGGCAGTCATCTAGACACATCCTCCCGAGGCAGTCACAAGGACACATCCTCCGTCATTACTGACATTTGAATCTTTAAAATCCCCCTTGATAGTTGCACGTTTTGGGTGAGTTTGATGTGAAAGGCCGGTTTTTAAAGTGTTATGTGTGCAAAAGCCGTTTTGATGTTTAACACCACTTTAAAGTGTGTTTGACACCACTTTGAGAAGCGGGTTCTACACAGAAGTATGTAGAAGCCATCAGATTTTGCAAAAATTCGTTTTTTCTCCCTCTCAAAATATATTTTACTTTGTGAAAACTTATTTTGAAAAATAAATTTTGCAAATTTAGGTTTTAGAAAGCATTATTTGAAGATCAAGTCTCATAACGAGTGTATGGAACTCATTTAGGTTTAATCATGTTATCCTCCCCCTCAAAATATGACGTGTCAAATTTTGATAAAGCCTTTATTTTCTTGGTCTTTTTCTCCCCCTCAAAATATGATTTATTTGGAATTAAAACATATTTTGATAATTTGCTACACAAAGAATATAGGTTTTGATGAAAAAGAGTGGAAGGCAATTGAAACGCTAGATATTTGAGGTTTTGGTGAAAACCTTCTTTGGAGTGTGGTTTAATCCTGATACCAGTTGTTAGTCCACAATTAGGGTGTTCGATCTGTTCTTGATAGTGTTAGTGGGTTTTGAGAGTGTTTCTTGTAGAGAGATGGTAGTGAGATAAAGTAAAGTGATATTAAAGACTAGCTCCATTACAATGGTGGGGAGCTTGCTTTATATAGTAGCAAGCTCCCAAGTTACAAACACATGGTAAACACTAAGTTACCGTGGTAAATATCCTATACTATACTATTACAATAATAAGACTAAAACGCACACTCCACTAGATTAATACAAGACATAAACCACATGACATTAAATATTACAATAAATATTGTCAACAGTGTTTATATATTGTCTTTCTTAGTAAGGTTGAACCAACTTCGGTTGCTCAAGCTTTACTTGATCCAAACTGGGTGATAGAAATGCAAGAAGAAATAGGTCAATTCGAACATTGAAGGTGTGGCGTTTAGTTCCAAGACCAGCGGGTCAATGACCAATCGGGGTTAAGTGGATTTTCAAGAACAAGAAGGATCCTGATGGGGTTGTGGTAAGACATTTGCTCTGGTTGCAAGGATTGAGGCTATTCATCTTTTCCTTGCTTTTGCTTCTCATAAGAAGTTCACGGTGTTTCAAATGGATGTCAAAACCACTTTTTTGAATGGTACTCTTTAAGAGGAAGTTTATGCTAATCAACCAGAAGGCTTTGTCGATCCTATTCATCAGAACCATGTTTATTATTTGGAGAAAGCTTTGTATGGTCTAAAGCAAGCACCGCCTGCATGGTACGAGACCTTAACAAAGTATTTGCTGGAAAATGGCTTTTCTCGTGGAACGATTGATACAACGCTCTTCATCTGTAAAAACCACGGTCACATTCTCTTGGTTCAAATTTACGTTGATGATATTATTTTTGGTTCCACGTCCCCAGCCTTATGCAAAGAATTTGGTGACCTTATGGCCAACAAATTCGAAATGAGCATGCTTGACCAGCTCAATTTCTTCTTGGGGTTACAAGTCAAACAATTACCAAATGGAATTTTTATCAATCAAACAAAATACATTAAGGATACGCTAAAACATTTTAAAATGACTAATTTGAGAACGATGTCAACCCCAATGAGGAAATTGCTGGATGCTGATGAAAAAGGGGAACTCTTTGATATAACTCTTTATCGAAGCGTGGTTGGCTCTTTAATGTATTTAACTGCTAGTAGACTAGACATTACACTTGATGTAACTATTTGTGCCCGCTTTCAGTCCAACCCTAAGAAATCACACTCTAAAGCGGTGGTTAGGATTTTTTAGTACCTAAAAGGTACTCCTAACCTTGGAATCTGGTATCCTCATGGATCTGATTTCACATTCACTGCTTATACGGAAGAGGATGGCAGTTGCCATGTTGATAGAAAAAGCACATCTGGATCAATTCAGATGTTGGGGAATAGGTTAGTTGGTTGGTCATCCAAGAAACAAAAATGTGTTTCATTGTCAACAGCTGAGTCTGAGTATATTGCTGCAGCTCACTGTTGTTCTCAAGTTTTGTGGATGCAAACTCAACTATTAGACTATGGACTTAAGATCTCTAAGACCCCGATATACCGTGATTCACAAAGTGCAATTACAATTACTGGCAACCCGGTCTAACATTCTAAGACTAAACACATAGGTATTCGTTATCACTTTATCAAGGACCATGTAGATAAGGAAGATGTAGAATTATACTTCGTGCCTACCAAAGTGCAATTAGTCGACATGTTCACTAAACCTTTATATGAAGTTAGACTAAAGTTCTTGATTCGGCAAATAGGCATGGTGGAGTATAGTGATTAAATTCCTTAGTTTACTGGGGCCTTGTTCCTGGGATCTTGTGTTTAGGGGGAGCATATTCTTTCTAGGGGGAGTAACTACGTGCTTTAGAGATTATCTTTCTAGGGGGAGCTATTGCCTTTATGTTAACTCCTTATGCTTATATTTCAATAGTTACGATACAGGGATGTAACTGATTGATGTCTAGTTTCAAGGGGGAGTTATTAAATTTTCTTTTGGGAAGATCAAAATGGTGATTTATTCAAGTCTATATCACATTTTGAGGGGGAGAAATGGAGAAAATGAAAACGAAAATTGATTTTGAAAAGTGAATTCATAAAAATTTATGTTTTAAATTGATAAAAAAATTTCACTTTGGCTTGTATACATCTCAGTATGCAACCCCTTTTAACAATTGGTATCACTGAAGATTTGTGCTTTGTACATAATTCAAATTTTTTTAAGTACAAATCTTTATTTTAGAAAATCCATAAAAAATTTGAAAAGTTAAAATCCAAAAAGATTTGAATTTTTCATGAGTAAATGCCATTTTTAGCATCATACCGAATCTGACAACAAAAAGTCCAGATTCGGCAAGTCTCAAAATACTCAAAATTCACTCAATCTTGAATTTTAATGAAAATATAATAAACTTGTGAATTTCCTGATGTTGATTTGTGAAAGTTTGAAGTTAGATTGTTTATAATTTGAAATGGGACTGCATTCGGTATCTTAGGCCCATTCGGTAAGGCCCAATCTTGAATCATTTTCAGTATCTATAAATAGTAGAGTCAAAGTCAAAGACTATTACGTTTTCTTAAGCTTATACCGAATCTGATTATCTTACTGAGTCTGTGCTAATCTACCGAGTCCGTTCTTTAAAACTTCAAATTCTTTGGTAATTTCCTCTTTTAATCAAGTTTGTGATATAAATATTATAGATCTGAGTTGAATGAAAGCATAGAAATCAGAAAAGATCTCATCTTACATGATTTAGACCTTTAATTTGTAAAAATTTTTAATTCTGATTCATGTGATTAAATGCTATGAAATAAAGTTTATTCAGTGATTGAGATGTTGATCTATCAAAGAAGCGAGTCTGATTGCATGATTAATTGATGTTTTAATAGATTCAATACATACCTAATGTGTTCTTGCTACAGTACCGAGTCTTTTAAACAATTAACATGATTATCCGATTCTCTTGAGCTTTAAATTTGGTTATGAACTTGAATGTGATATGACTAGAAATGCATGTTAAAGGTATAAAATATGAAAATTGAAGATACCGAATATGATCTATGGTCTAGATACCGAGTCTGTTATTTGGTAGATTAAATTTTCATGATTTGAATTTGAAAGTTTGCATGCCTAATCTAGTTCATTAAAGTGAAAAGAAAAGCATATTTAGTAACCGAGTCTGCAATATTTCATGGTTACCGAATCTGCTCATGTTTTAAAAAATAACTAAGTGTTGATTGGATTTTTGGTGTTATTGTTGATTAATCATGATACTTGTTTTAATTGTTTGAATGCTGAAATTGGATATCATGTTTGTCAAATACTTGTGAATAATTTGAATAAATGATTTTTATAACTTATAAAAATCATAAAAATTATAAAATTGAAAAATTTAAAGGACTTCAAAGGAAATAAGAATAGAGATATATGCTTACTGTTAACAAAGTGGGGTCTTCTATTTCTTGTTACAATAGCTAAATGTCGAACAATCACTTCATCAACTCTGAAACAAACATACCCTGCAACTACTGACTAGCTATTCTGGAAAGGCACACCTTATGGGGTGCATTGAGCAATACTATCAATGTACCTGAGGCAGATTTGAGACTTCTGAATAGAACTATCAAATTTGTTGAAGCTACACAACCCACTGCTATTAATCCACAGGGAGAACCTACAAGATTTGAGTTTGAACTCAGAGGTGTGAATGGTTTAAGGAGAATCGCTAAGGCCGATTTCAGGAGGATTTTTTAGCTACCTCTTGTGAACAATGCTCCTGCATTCCCCTCCACTCAACAAATGATGAATTCTATCTTCCAACTCGGATATAGTGGAGATACTAATGTTACACTGGCTAAGTTTCAAAAGAAGTATCTACACTTCCGGTGGTATGTGATCTTATTGATCATTAACAGGTGTTTTCTGATCACTAGAAGTGGATCTGATAGCTTGACGGTCCTGATGCTGAAGTTGTTCTAGTCTTTCACAAGGGTAGAACACCTAGATTAATGCTGAGATCTTGTGGGATCTGGTTCAGGCACAAGTTGATAAAACAAGGAGTGCATATATTCCCCGTGAAAGGTTTTCCTATATTTTTATTCATGATGCTTTAAATAATTGCAGAAATGCCAATATTCTTGTTCCGGGTACACAGGGTATGCAGATGGTACGTTTTGGGGAGGTGAAGATGAACACCCCTGTGATTTTTGACAATCCTTTCACAGCACCAATACTGGAGTGGTTGGTGAGGTTGGCTAATCCCTTAGATGCCAGAATCCATGTATATTATGAGGCAGTAGGGATACCTCTACCGAACCCAGTACAACAAGAACCAGTTGAACTCGTCGTGGTTCCAGTCCCAGAGGTTGAAGCAGAACCTATAGCTCAACCTGGACCAACTTCCACCTCACTTAGGGTTAACCTGAAATTCCCTACGGTTATCCGCTCTACTCAACCCGTAAGGATCAGAGAGCCAAGTCCATTTAAGATTGAACCTACCCTTTTAACTACACCTGAGGGGAGTGACACTTATTCTTCAGCAACTGAGTCATCTCCCGAACTAAAGAAGAAGAGGAAATGTTATATCCCTGATGAGATGATTCAGACTCTGCCAACCCAACGAGTAACTAGATCTAGGACTTTGACTCCTATCTTTCGCCAAATAGTTACTCAAACCATTGGTGATACGGATCAAGACTTAGAGTCAACTAGGTCACCCTCACCCATCTTCGTATCACATCCAATAATAACAATTATTCCTACACTAAATGAGGCTTCGGCTTTGGTAGGCAAGAGAGCTGAAAGCACGGATGGTAAAAATACCAATCAGCCCATCTATAGTGACCCGAACTTTTTCATGTTTATATATTAATTGAGATTGATATTTACATGACTAAATGTTTCCAACGTGTTAAGCAATCAAACTTTTTAAGACTTGATTAATTGAAATAGGTTTCATATAGACAATTGACCACCCAAGTTGACCGGTGATTCACGAACGTTAAAACTTGTAAAACTATACGATGACATATGTATGGTTATATATATAGTTAACATGATTTTATTATAAGTAAGTATCTCATTAGGTATTTTAACAATGAGTTATATACATAAAAATGAGACTATTAATTTAAGAAACTCGAAAACGATATATATAACGATTATCGTTATAACAACGTCTTATTAGATACATATGAATCATATTAAGATATTGATACACTTGGTTAATTATGATTAAATGATAAGTAAATATATCATTAAGTGTATTAACAATGAACTACATATGTAAAAATAAGACTACTAACTTAATGATTTCGAAACGAGACATATATGTAACGATTATAGTTGTAACGACATTTAACTGTATATATATCATACTAAGATATAATATATATCATGATAATGTAAAAATTTAACATCTCATTTGATATAATAAACAATGGGTTAACAACATTTAACAAGTTCGTTAACCTAAAGATTTCAAAACAACATTTACATGTAACGACTAACGATGACTTAACGACTCAGTTAAAATGTATATACATGTAGTGTTTTAATATGTATTCATACACTTTTGAAAGACTTTAAGACACTTATCAAAATACTTTTACTTAATAAAAATGCTTACAATTACATCCTCGTTCAGTGTTATCAACAATTCTACTCGTATGCACCCGTATTCGTACTCGTACAATACACGGCTTTTAGATGTATGTACTATTGGTATATACACTCCAATGATCAGCTCTTAGCAGCCCATGTGAGTCACCTAACACATGTGGGAACCATCATTTGGAAACTAGCATGAAATATCTCATAAAATTACAAAAATATGAGTAATCATTCATGACTTATTTACATGAAAACAAAATTACATATCCTTTATATCTAATCCATATACCAAAGACCAAAAACACCTACAAACACTTTCATTCTTCAGATTTCTTCATCTAATTGATCTCTCTCAAGTTCCATCTTCAAGTTCTAAGTGTTCTTCATAAATTCCATAAGTATAGTTTCATAAAAATCAAGAATACTTCCAAGTTTGCAAGTCTACTTCCAAGCTTTCTAATCCATTCCAAGTAATCATCTAAGATCAAGGAACCTTTGTTATTTACAGTAGGTTATCTTTATAATTCAAGGTAATATTAATATTCAAACTTTGATTCAATTTCTACAACTATAACAATCTTATTTCGAGTGAAAATCTTACTTGAACTGTTTTCGTGTCATGATTCTGCTTCAAGAACTTTCAAGCCATCCAAGGATCCTTTGAAGCTAGATCCATTTTTCTCATTTCCAGTAGTTTTATCCAGAAAGCTTGAGGTAGTAATGATGTTCATAACATCATTCGATTCATACATATAAAGCTATCTTATTCGAAGGTTTAAACTTGTAATCACTAGAACATAGTTTAGTTAATTCTAAACTTGTTCGCAAACAAAAGTTAATCCTTCTAACTTGACTTTTAAAATCAACTAAACACATGTTATATATCTATATGATATGCTAACTTAATGATTTAAAACCTGGAAACACGATGAACACCATAAAATCGGATATACGCCGTCGTAATGAAACCGGGGGCTGTTTTGGTTTGGATAATTAAAAACTATGATAAACTTTGATTTAAAAGTTGTTCTTCTAGAAAAATGATTTTTCATATGAACATGAAACTATATCCAAAAATCAAGGTTAAACTCAAAGTGGAAGTAAGTTTTCTAAAATGGTCATCTAGACGTCGTTTTTTCGACTAAAATGACTACCTTTACAAAAATGACTTGTAACTTATATTTCCGACTATAAACCTACAATTTTTCTATTTAGATCCATAAAATAGAGTTCAATATGAAACCATAGCAATTTGATTCACTCAAAACAGATTTAAAATGAAGAAGTTATGGGTAAAACAAGATTGGATATTTTTGATCTTTTTAGCTACGGGAAATGTTTAACAAATCTATACAAATCATATCCTAGCTAACTTATATTGTAATATACATGTATTCTAATATATTATGTAATCTTGGGATACCATAGACACGTATGCAAATGTTTTGACATATCATATCGACCCATGTATATATATTATTTGGAACAACCATAGACACTCTATATGCAGTAATGTTGGAGTTAGCTATACAGGGTTGAGGTTGATTCCAAAAATATATATATTTTGAGTTGTGATCTAGCCTGAGACATGTATACACTGGGTCATGGATTGATTCAAGATAATATATATCGATTTATTTCTATACATCTAACTGTGGACAACTAGTTGTAGGTTACTAACGAGGACATCTGACTTAATACACTCAAATCTTTAAAACATAATAAAAATGGTTGTAATTATATTTTGATCATACTTTGATATATATGTACATATTTGTATAGGTTCGTGAATCGATCCGTGGCCAAGTCTTATTTCCGAGGAAGGAAATATCTGTGAAAGTGAGTTATAGTCCCACTTTTAAAATCTAATATTTTTGGTATGAGAATACATGCAGGTTTTATAAATGATTTACAAAATAGACACAAGTACGTGAAACTACATTCTATGGTTGAATTATCGAAATTGAATATGCCCCTTTTTATTAAGTCTGGTAATCTAAGAATTAGAGAACAGACACCCTAATTGATGCGAATCCTAAAGATAGATCTATTGGGCTTAACAAACCCCATCCAAAGTACTGGATGCTTTAGTACTTCAAAATTTATATCATATCCGAAGGGTGTCCAGGAACAATGGGGATATTCTTATATATGCATCTTGTTAATGTCGGTTACCAGGTGTTCACCATATGAATGATTTTTATCTCTATGTATGGGATGTGTTGAAATGTCCCGTTCTTATTGATTAAAAACGTTCCATATTAATTGATTTCGTTGCGAGGTTTTGACCTCTATATGAGACATTTTTCAAAGACTGCATTCATTTTTAAAACAAACCATAACCTTTATTTCATAAATAAAGGTTTAAAAAGCTTTACGTAGATTATCAAATAATGATAATCTAAAATATCCTGTTTACACACGACCATTACATAATGGTTTACAATACAAATATGTTACATCGAAATCAGTTTCTTGAATGTAGTTTTTACACAATATCATACAAACATGTACTCCAAATCTTATCCTTATTTTAGTATGAAATAGCGGAAGCTCTTAGTATTCACCTGAGAATAAACATGCTTTAAACGTCAACAAAAATGTTGGTGAGTTATAGGTTTAACCTATATATATCAAATCGTAACAATAGACCACAAGATTTCATATTTCAATACACATCCCATACATAGAGATAAAAATCATTCATATGGTGAACACCTGGTAACCGACATTAACAAGATGCATATATAAGAATATCCCCATCATTTCGGGACACCCTTCGGATATGATATAAATTTCGAAGTACTAAAGCATCCGGTACTTTGGATGGGGTTTGTTAGGCCCAATAGATCTATCTTTAGGATTCGCGTCAATTAGGGTGTCTGTTCCCTAATTCTTAGATTACCAGACTTAATAAAAAGGGGCATATTCGATTTCGATAATTCAACCATAGAATGTAGTTTCACGTACTTGTGTCTATTTTGTAAATCATTTATAAAACCTGCATGTATTCTCATCCCAAAAATATTAGATTTTAAAAGTGGGACTATAACTCACTTTCACAGATTTTTACTTCGTCGGGAAGTAAGACTTGGCCACTGGTTGATTCAAGAACCTATAACAATATATACATATATATCAAAGTATGTTCAAAATATATTTACAACACTTTTAATATATTTTGATGTTTTAAGTTTATTAAGTCAGCTGTCCTCGTTAGTAACCTACAACTAGTTGTCCACAGTTAGATGTACAGAAATAAATCGATAAATATTATATTGAATCAATCCACGACCCAGTGTATACGTATCTCAGTATTGATCACAACTCAAACTATATATATTTTGGAATCAACCTCAACCCTGTATAGCTAACTACAACATTCATATATAGAGTGTCTATGGTTGTTCCGAAATATATATAGATCTGTCGACATGATAGGTCGAAACATTGTAAACGTGTCTATGGTATCTCAAGATTACATAATATATAATACAAGTTGATTAATTTATGGTTGGAATAGATTTGTTACCAATTTTCACGTAGCTAAAATGAGAAAAATTATCCAATCTTGTTTTACCCATAACTTCTTCATTTTAAATCCGTTTTGAGTGAATCAAATTGCTATGGTTTCATATTGAACTCTATTTTATGAATCTAAACAGAAAAAGTATAGGTTTATAGTCGGAAAAATAAGTTACAAGTCGTTTTTGTAAAGGTAGTCATTTCAGTCGAAAGAACGACGTCTAGATGACCATTTTAGAAAACATACTTTCACTTTGAGTTTAACCATAATTTTTGGATATAGTTTCATGTTCATAATAAAAATCATTTTCCCAGAATAACAACTTTTAAATCAAAGTTTATCATAGTTTTTTTAATTAACTAACCCAAAACAGCCCGCGGTGTTACTACGACGGCGTAAATCCGATTTTACGGTGTTTTTCGTGTTTCCAGGTTTTAAATCATTAAGTTAGCATATCATATAGATATAGAATATGTGTTTAGTTAATTTTAAAATTCAAGTTAGAAGGATTAACTTTTATTTGCAAACAAGTTTAGAATTAACTAAACTATGTTCTAGTGATTACAAGTTTAAACCTTCGAATAAGATAGCTTTATATGTATGAATCGAATGATGTTATGAACATCATTACTACCTCAAGTTCCTTGGATAAACCTAATGGAAATGAGAAAAATAGATCTAGCTTCAAAGGATCCTTGGATGGCTTGAAAGTTCTTGAAGCATAATCATGACACGAAAACAATTTCAAGTAAGATTTCCACTCGAAATAAGATTGTTATAGTTATAGAAATTGAATTAAAATTTGAATATGATTATTACCTTGTATTAGAAATATAACCTACTATAAGTAACAAAGGTTTCTTGATCTTGGATGATTACTTGGAATGGATTTAGAAAACTTGGAAGTAAACTTGCAATCTTGGAAGTATTCTTGATTTTATGAAACTAGAACTTTTGGAATTTATGAAGAACACTTAGAACTTGAAGATAGAACTTGAGAGAGATCAATTAGATGAAGAAAATTGAAGAATGAAAGTGTTTGTAGGTGTTTTTGGTCGTTGGTGTATGGATTAGATATAAAGGATATGTAATTTTGTTTTCATGTAAATAAGTCATGAATGATTACTCATATTTTTGTAATTTTATGAGATATTTCATGCTAGTTGCCAAATGATGGTTCCCATATGTGTTAGGTGACTCACATGGGCTGCTAAGAGCTGATCATTGGAGTGTATATACCAATAGTACATACATCTAAAAGCTGTGTATTGTACGAGTACGAATACGGGTGCATACGAGTAGAATTGTTGATGAAACTGAACGAGGATGTAATTGTAAGAATTTTTGTTAAGTAGAAGTATTTTGATAAGTGTCTTGAAGTCTTTCAAAAGTGTATGAATACATATTAAAACACTACATGTATATACATTTTAACTGAGTCGTTAAGTCATCGTTAGTCGTTACATGTAAATGTCGTTTTGAAACCTTTAGGTTAACGATCTTGTTGAATGTTGTTAACCCATTGTTTATTATAACAAATGAGATTTTAAATTGTTATATTATCATGATATTATGATATATAATATATCTTAGTATGATATATATACAGTTAAATGTCGTTACAACGATAATCGTTACATCTATGTCTCGTTTCGAAATCATTAAGTTAGTAGTCTTATTTTTACATATGTATTTCATTGTTAATACACTTAATAATATATTTACTTATCATTTAACATAATTAAACAAGTGTATCAATATCTTAATATGATTCATATGTACCTAGTAAGACGTTGTTATAACGATAATCGTTATATATATCGTTTTCGAGTTTCTTAATTTAATAGTCTCATTTTTATGTATATAACTCATTGTTAAAATACCTAATGAGATACATACTTATAATAAAATCATGTTAACTATATATATAACCATATATATGTCATCGTATAGTTTTTACAAGTTTTAACGTTCGTGAATCACCGGTCAACTTGGGTGGTCAATTGTCTATATGAAACCTATTTCAATTAATCAAGTCTTAACAAGTTTGATTGCTTAACATATTGGAAACACTTAATCATGTAAATAACAATTTCATTTAATATATATATAAACATGGAAAAGTTCGGGTCACTACAGTACCTACCCGTTAAATAAATTTTGTCCCGAAATTTTAAGCAGTTGGAGGTGTTGACGTATCTTCTGGAAATAAATGCGGGTATTTCTTCTTCATCTGATCTTCTCGTTCCCAGGTGAACTCGGGTCCTCTACGAGCATTCCATCGAACCTTAACAATTGGTATCTTGTTTTGCTTAAGTCTTTTAACCTCACGATCAATTATTTCGACGAGTTCTTCGATGAATTGAAGTTTTTCGTTGATTTGGATTTCATCTAATCAAATAGTGAGATCTTCTTTAGCAAAACATTTCTTCAAATTCAAGACGTGGAAAGTGTTATGTACAGCCGCGAGTTGTTGAGGTAATTCAAGTCGGTATGCTACTGGTCCGACACGATCAATAATCTTGAATGGTCCAATATACCTTGGATTTAGTTTCCCCCGTTTACCAAATCGAACAATGCCTTTCCAAGGTGAAACCTTAAGCATGACCATTTCTCCAATTTCAAACTCTATATCTTTTCTTTTACTGTCCGCGTAGCTCTTTTGTCGACTCTGGGCGGTTTTCAATCTTTGTTGAATTTGGATGATTTTCTCGGTAGTTTCTTGTATTATCTCCGGACCCGTAATCTGTCTATCCCCCACTTCACTCCAACAAATCGAAGACCTGCACTTTCTACCATAAAGTGCTTCAAACGGCGCCATCTCAATGCTTGAATGGTAGCTGTTGTTGTAGGAAAATTCTGCTAACGGTAGATGTCGATCCCAACTATTTCTAAAATCAATAACACATGCTCGTAGCATGTCTTCAAGCGTTTGTATCGTCCTTTCGCTCTGCCCATCAGTTTGTGGATGATAGGCAGTACTCATGTCTAGACGAGTTCCTAATGCTTGCTGTAATGTCTGCCAGAATCTTGAAATAAATCTGCCATCCTTATCAGAGATAATAGAGATTGGTATTCCATGTCTGGAGATGACTTCCTTCAAATACAGTCGTGCTAACTTCTCCATCTTGTCATCTTCTCTTATTGGCAGGAAGTGTGCTGATTTGGTGAGACGATCAACTATTACCCAAATAGTATCAAAACCACTTGCAGTCCTTGGCAATTTAGTAATGAAATCCATGGTAATGTTTTCCCATTTCCATTCCGGGATTTCAGGTTGTTGTAGTAGACCTGATGGTTTCTGATGTTCAGCTTTGACCTTAGAACACGTCAAATATTCTCCTACATATTTAGCAATATCGGCTTTCATACCTGGCCACCAAAAATGTTTCTTAAGATCCTTGTACATCTTCCCCGTTCCAGGATGTATTGAGTATCTGGTTTTATGAGCTTCTCGAAGTACCATTTCTCTCATATCTCCAAATTTTGGTACCCAAATTCTTTCAGCCCTATACCGGGTTCCATCTTCCCGAATATTAAGATGCTTCTCCGATCCTTTGGGTATTTCATCCTTTAAATTTCTCCCTTTTAAAGCTCCTTGTTGCGCCTCCTTTATTTGAGTAGTAAGGTTAGTGTGAATCATTATATTCTTAGATTTTACTCGAATGGGTTCTATGTCCTTTCTGCTCAAGGCGTCGGCTACCACATTTGCCTTCCCCGGGTGGTAACGAATCTCAAAGTCGTAATCATTCAACAATTCAATCCACCTACGCTGCCTGATATTCAGTTGTTTCTGATTAAATATGTGTTGAAGACTTTTGTGGTCGGTATATATAATACTTTTGACCCCATATAAGTAGTGTCTCCAAGTCTTTAATGCAAAAACAACCGCGCCTAATTCCAAATCATGCGTCGTATAATTTTGCTCGTGATTCTTCAATTGTCTAGACGCATAAGCAATTACCTTCGTCCGTTGCATTAATACACAACCGAGACCTTGCTTTGATGCGTCACAATAAATCACAAAATCATCATTCCCTTCAGGCAATGACAATATAGGTGCCGTAGTTAGCTTTTTCTTCAATAATTGAAACACCTTCTCTTGTTCATCCTTCCATTCAAATTTCTTCCCTTTATGTGTTAATGCAGTCAAGGGTTTTGCTATTTTGGAGAAATCATGGATGAATCTTCTGTAGTAACCAGCCAATCCTAAAAATTGACGTATATGCTTCGGAGTTTTTGGGGTTTCCCACTTTTCAACGGTTTCGATCTTTGCCGGGTCCACCTGGATACCTTCTTTGTTCACTATGTGACCGAGGAATTGAACTTCTTCAAACCAAAATGCACACTTTGAAAACTTAGCGTACAATTTTTCTTTCCTCAATACTTCTAGCACTTTTCTCAAATGTTCTTCGTGCTCTTGATCATTCTTTGAGTAAATAAGTATGTCATCGATGAAAACAATGACAAACTTGTCAAGATATGGCCCACACACTTGGTTCATAAGGTCCATGAACACAGCTGGTGCGTTAGTCAATCCAAACGGCATAACCATAAACTCGTAATGACCATAACGCGTCCTAAAAGCAGTTTTTGGAATATCATCCTCCTTTACTCACATTTGATGATATCCAGAACGTAAATCGATCTTCGAATAAACCGACGAGCCTTGTAGTTGATCAAATAAGTCGTCAATTCTCGGCAGTGGATAACGGTTTTTGATGGTAAGTTTGTTCAACTCTCTGTAGTCAATACACAACCTAAATGTACCATCCTTCTTCTTGACAAAAACAAAACAGGAGCTCCCCATGGTGATGTGCTTGGTCGAATGAAACCACGTTCTAATAGTTCTTGCAGTTGGCTTTGCAGTTCTTTCATCTCGCTGGGTGCGAGTCTATAAGGAGCACGAGCTATTGGTGCAGCTCCTGGTACAAGATCTATTTGAAATTCAATAGATCGATGTGGAGGTAGTCCCGGTAATTCTTTCAGAAATACATCGGGAAATTCTTTTGCGACGGGAACATCATTGATGCTCTTTTCTTCAGTTTGTACTTTCTCGACGTGTGCTAGAATAGCATAGCAACCTTTTCTTATTAGTTTTTGTGCCTTTAAATTACTAATAAGATGTAGCTTCATGTTGCCCTTTGCTCCGTACACCAATAAGGGTTCTCCTTCTTCTCGTACAATGCGAATTGCATTTTTATAACATACGATCTCTGCTTTCTCCTTCTTCAGCCAGTCCATGCCAACTATTACATCAAAACTCCCTAACTCTACTGGTATCAAATCAATCTTAAATATTTCGCTACCTAGTTTAATTTCTCGATTCCGGCATATATTATCTGCTGAAATTAATTTACCGTTTGCTAATTCGAGTAAAAATTTACTATCCAACGGCGTCAATGGACAACTTAATTTAGCACAATAATCTCTACTCATATAGCTTCTATCCGCACCCGAATCAAATAAAACGTAAGCAGATTTATTGTCAATAAGAAACGTACCCGTAACAAGCTCCGGGTCTTCCTGTGCCTCTGCCGCATTAATATTGAAAACTCTTCCGCGGCCTTGTCCATTCGTGTTCTCCTGGTTCGGGCAATTTCTAATAATGTGGCCCGGTTTTCCACATTTATAACAAACTACATTGGCATAACTTGCTCCGACACTACTTGCTCCGCCATTACTCGTTCCGACACCATTTGTTCCTTTCGTTCTGTTAACCCCTGGTCCGTAGACCTCACACTTCGCCGCGCTATGACCATTTCTTTTACACTTGTTGCAAAATTTGGTGCAGAACCCCGAGTGATACTTTTCACACCTTTGGCATAGCTGCTTCTGATTGTTGTTGTTGTTGCTGTTGTTATTGTTGTTGGGATGATTGTTGTAGTAGTAGTAGTTGTTGTTGTTGTTGTTGTTGTTGTTGTTGTTGTTGTTGTACCATTTGTTGTAGTTGCGATTGATGTTGCAATTGTTGGGATAATTGTTGCGATTATTATTGTAATTGCTGTTGTTGTTGTATTGGTGATTCTTATCACCGTTTTCCTCCCACTTTCTTTTGACTTGCTTCACATTGGCCTCTTCAGCCGTCTGTTCTTTAATTCTTTCCTCAATCTGGTTCACTAGTTTGTGAGACATTCTACATGCCTGTTGTATGGAGGCAGGCTCATGTGAACTTATATCTTCTTGGATTCTTTCCGGTAATCCTTTCACAAACGCGTCGATCTTCTCTTCCTCATCTTCGAACACTTCCGGACACAATAGGCACAATTCTGTGAATCGTCTTTCGTACGTGGTAATATCAAATCCTTGGGTTCGTAACCCTCTAAGTTCTGTCTTGAGCTTATTGACCTCGGTTCTGGGACGGTATTTGTCATTCATCAAGTGCTTGAATGCTGACTACGGTAGTGCGTACGCATCATCTTGTCCCACTTGCTCTAGATAGGTATTCCACCATGTTAACGCAGAATCTGTGAAGGTATGCGTAGCGTACTTCACTTTGTCCTCTTCAGTACACTTACTTATGGCAAACACCAATTCGACTTTCTCGGTCCACCGTTTCAATCCGATCGGTCCTTCGGTTCCATCAAATTCCAAAGGTTTGCAGGCAGTGAATTCTTTCTAGGTGCATCCTACACGATTTCCTGTACTGCTAGATCCAAGGTTATTGTTGGTATGTAGCGCAGCCTGTACTGCGGCTATGTTTGAAGCTAGAAAAGTACGGAATTCCTCTTCATTCATATTCACAGTGTGTCGAGTAGTCGGTGCCATTTCCTTCAAAATAGTCAAATGGAACAAGTTAATCATACAGAATATTAAGAGTAGTTAATAGTATTTCGTAGTATAATATGAACTCATTTATAAAAGCTTTTTCTTCATATTAGCATTTTATAAGTTTAAATTCGGGTAGTACCTAACCGTTAAGTTCATACTTAGTAGCTAATATACAATTCAACTACTACAATTCTATATGAAAAACTGATTATAATAATATTTTACGTTCAAACTTTTATACAATATTTTACAAACTTACAATACCGTTTATTTTACATAAAGCATGAAATATAGCACACAATGACGTTGATACAAGATAGTCGTGAAGATAATTCTAGCTAGTACACAAGTCGTTCAGCAAAGGCAATAAAGACACGTAATTCATACGTCCAGAAACAAGTCATGCATTCTGGTTTTACTAGGACTACTTCCCATCCTTGGTCTTGTGGAACATAACTGTTATGGCCGTTGATAAGACAGCGTGTTGTAACGTCGTCAAAGGGATGAGGGTTACGTAATGACCAACAGTCTCGTAATAACCTAAAAACCTCATTTCTTACCCCAATTACCGACTCCGTCACTTGTGGGAACGTTTTGTTTAATAGTTGTAGCCCGATGTTCTTTTTCTCACTTTGGTGAGAAGCGAACATTACTAACCCATAAGCGTAGCATGCTTCTTTATGTTGCATGTTAGCCGCTTTTTCTAAATCATGAAGTCCTATATTCGGATACATTGAGTCAAAATAATTTCTTAACCCGTTGCATAAAATAGCATTTGGGTTCCCCGCAATATATGCGTCAAAGTAAACACATCGTATCTTATGGGTTTCCCAATGTGATATCCCCCATCTTTCAAACGAAAGTCTCTTATAAACCAAGACATTCTTGGAACGTTCTTCGAATGTCTTACAAACTGATTTCGTCGTAAATAGTTGTGCCGAAGAATTCTGACCGACTCTAGACAAGATTTCATCAATCATGTCTCCGGGTAGGTCTCTTAAAATATTGGGTTGTCTATCCATTTTGTGTTTTTATACTGTAAAATAGACAAGAATTAGATTCATAAAAAAAATATACTTATTAATACAAGCAATTTTTACATATATCATAAAGCATAAGCACACTATATTACATATATTACACCACACGAATACAACTATCTTATTCCAACTCGCTCATTTTTTCTTCTTCAGTTTTGGTTCGTTTTGCCAAGTTTCTAGGGATATATGATGTTCCCCTAATACGAGCTGTCGTTTTCCACAACGGTTTAGAAAAACCTGGTGGTTTAGAGGTTCCCGGGTCATTGTTACAACTTAAGGGCTTCGGGGGTTGACGATACATATAAAGTTCATCGGGGTTGGAATTAGATTTCTCTATTTTTATGCCCTTTCCCTTATTATTTTCTTTTGCCTTTTTAAATTCAGTTGGGGTAATTTCTATAACATCATCGGAATTCTCGTCGAAATCCGATTCATCGGAGAATTGGTAATCCTCCCAATATTTTGCTTCCTTGGCGGAAACACCATTGACCATAATTAACCTTGGTCGGTTGGTTAAGGATTTTCTTTTACTTAGCCATTTTATTATTTCCCCCACCGGTTCTATTTCCTCCTCTGGTTCCTCCTCTTCCGGTTCTGATTCTTCTTCCGGTTCTGATTCTTCTTTCGGTTCTTCTTCGGGAACTTGTGAATCAGTCCAATATATATTCGACTCTTCGTTATTATTAGGTGAGTCAATGGGATTTGTGCTAGAGGTAGACATCTATCACACAATATCAAACATGTTAAGAGATTAATATATCACATAATATATACATGTTAATAATATATAGTTTCCAACAAAAATGTTAAGCAATCATTTTTAAAGAAAACACGGTCGAAGTCCAGACTCACTAATGCATCCTAACAAACTCGATAAGACACACTAATGCAAATTTTCTGGTTCTCTAAGACCAACGCTCGGATACCAACTGAAATGTCCCGTTCTTATTGATTAAAAACGTTCCATATTAATTGATTTCGTTGCGAGGTTTTGACCTCTATATGAGAGGTTTTTCAAAGACTGCATTCATTTTTAAAACAAACCATAACCTTTATTTCATAAATAAAGGTTTAAAAAGCTTTACGTAGATTATCAAATAATGATAATCTAAAATATTATGTTTACACACGACCATTACATAATGGTTTACAATACAAATATGTTACATCGAAATCAGTTTCTTGAATGCAGTTTTTACACAATATCATACAAACATGGACTCTAAATCTTGTCCTTATTTTAGTATGCAATAGCGGAAGCTCTTAGTATTCACCTGAGAATAAACATGCTTTAAACGTCAACAAACACGTTTAAAGCATGTTTATTCTCAGGTGAATACTAAGAGCTTTCGCTGTTGCATACTAAAATAAGGACAAGATTTGGAGTCCATGTTTGTATGATATTGTGTAAAAATTGCATTCAAGAAACATATGTCGATGTAATATATTTCTATTGTAAACCATTATGTAATAGTCGTGTGTAAACAATATATTTTAGATTATCATTATTTGATAATCTACGTAATATTTTTAAAACCTTTATTGATAAAATAAAGGTTATGGTTGTTTTAAAAATGAATGCAGTCTTTGAAAAACGTCTCATATAGAGGTCAAAACCTCGCAACGAAATCAATTAATATGGAACATTTATAATCAATATGAACGGGACATTTCAGTTGGTATCAGAGCGTTGGTCTTAGAGAACCAGAAAATTTGCATTAGTATGTCTTAGGATGCATTAGTGAGTCTGGTCTTCGACCGTGTTTTCTTTAAAAATGATTGCTTAACATTTTTGTTGGAAACTATATATTATTAACATGTAAATATTATGTGAAATATTAATCTCTTAACATGTTTGGTATTGTGTGATAGATATCTACCTCTAGCACAAATTCCATTGACTCACCTAATAATAACGAAGAGTCGAATATATATTGGCAAGATTCACAAGTTCCCGAAGAACTGGAAGAAGAGGAAACGGAACCGGAAGAAGAGGAACCAGAAGAAGAGGAACCGGAAGAAGAAGAGGTTCCGGAGGGGGAATAGTAGGAACCACAGAAAACCAGTCAAATAAAAGAAAATCCTCAACTAATGGATCAAAGTTAATAATGGTCAATGGTGTTTCCGCTAAGGAAGCAAAATATTGGGAAAATTACCAATTTTTCGATGAATCGGATCCTGATGAGGATTTCGATGATGTTATAGAAATTACCCCGACCCAATTTAATGAGGCAAAAGAAAATAATAAGGGAAAAGGCATCAAAATAGAGAAATCTGATTCCGACTCCGATGAACTTTATATGTACCTTCAACACCCGTATTTTCAATATCGTGACAATAACCCGGGAACCTCTAAACGACCAGGTTTTTCTAAACCAATGTGGAAAATGACGAATCGTATTAGAGGAACATCATATATCCCTAGAAGATTAGGAAAAAGAACCAAGTCCGAATAAGAAGAAACCAGTGATTCAGATTAGAGGTGTGTGAGCATGTTGTGTAATAAATGTATTGTAGTGTGCTTGTACTTTTATGTTCTATGTAAAAATTGCTTGTATTGTTTGTTATTACGAATCTAATCCTTGTCTATTTTACAATATAAAAACAAAATGGACGTTAAGGGTAGACAACCGAATATTTTAGAAGACCTACCAGAGGATATGATTGAGGAAATCTTGTCTAGAGTCGGTCAAAATTCATCAGCACATTTAGTTATGGCGAAATTAACTTGTCAAACATTTAAAAGACTTTCCAGAAATGCCTTAGTTTATAAAAGGCTTTCCTTTGATAGGTGGGGTATATCACATTGGGGAGACTTTAAGTTACACAGTGTTTTCTTTAAAGCGTTAAATGCGGGGAACCCAAATGCAATTTTACGCTACGGGTTAAGAACCTATTTTGACTCAACATATCCCAACATAGGATTTCGTGAATTAGAAAGAGCTTCTAACATGCAACATAAAGAAGCATGTTATGCTTACGGGTTAGTGATGTTCGCTTCTTACCAAAGTGAGAAAAAGAACATCGGATTGTAGCTTTTAAATAAAACTTTCCCACAAGTGACGGATTCAGTAGTTGGGGTGAGAAACAAGGTTTTTAGATTATTACGGGGCTGTTGGACATTACGAAACCCTCGTCCTTTTGACGACATTACAACATGCTGCCTAGCTAATGGTCATAACAGTTATTTTCCACAAGGCCAAGGATGGGAAGTCGTCTTAGTAAAACCAGAATGCATGACTTGTTTCTGGACTTATGAATTACGTGTCTTTATTTCCTTTGCTAAACAACTTGCGTATTAACTAGATTTATCTTCAAAACTGTCCTGTATCATAGTGTACTATATTTCATGTTATATGTAATATAGCGAAGTTGTAAGTTTGAAGAATATTTGTATGTGATATATTATTACAATCAGTTTTTCATATGGAATTGTAGTAGTTGAATTGTATATTAGCTACTAAGTATGAACTTAACGGGTAGGTAGTACCCGAATTTAAACTTATAAAATGCTAATATGAAGAAAAAGCTTTTATAAATGAGTTCATATTATGCTACGAGATACTATTGACTACTTTTAATATTCTGTATGATTAAATTGTTTCAATTGACTATTTTGAAGGAAATGGCACCGACTACTCGACACACCTTGAATATGAGCGAAGAGGAATTTCGTTCCTTTCTTGCTTCAAACATAGCCGCAGTACAGGCTGCGCTACATACCAACAATAACTCTGAATCTAGCAATACAGCTAATGGTGCAAGAAATCTTGTAGGATGCTCCTACAAGGAATTCACTGCCTGCAAACCTTCAGAATTTGATGGGACCGAAGGACCAATCGGATTGAAACGGTGGACCGAGAAAGTTGAATCGGTGTTTGCCATAAGTAAGTGTGCTAAAGGAGACAAAGTGAAGTACGCTACGTATACCTTCACAAGTATTGCGTTAACATGGTGGAATACCTATCTAGAGCAAGTGGGACAATATGCTGCTTATGCGCTACCGTGGTCAGCATTCAAGTACTTGATGAATGAGAAGTACCATCCTAGAACCGAGGTCAATAAGCTCAAGTCAGAACTTAGAGGGTTACGAACACAGGGATTCGATATTACTTCGTACGAAAGACGATTCACAAAATTGTGCCTATTGTGTCCGAGAGCGTTCGAAGATGAGGAAGAGAAGATCGACGCGTTTGTGAAAGGGTTACCGGAGAGAATCCAAGAAGATATTAGTTCACACGAGCCTGCCTCTATACAAAAGGCATGTAGAATGGCTCACAAACTAGTGAACCAGATTGAGGGAAGAATTAAAGAACAGGCAGCAAAAGAGGCCAACGTGAAGTTAGTCAAAAGAAAGTGGGAGGAAAACGGTGATAAGAGTCACAAATACAACAACAACTATCCCAACAATCGCAACATCAATCGCAACTACAACAAACGGCACAACAACAACAACAATAACAACTACAACAATCATCCCAATAACAATAACAACCACAACAACAATAACAATCAGAAGCAGCTATGCTAAAGGTGTGAAAAGTATCACTCTGGGTTCTGCACTAAATTTTGAAACAAGTGTAAAAGAAATGATCATAGCGCGGCGAAGTGTGAGGTCTACGGACCAGAGGTTAACAGAACAAAAGGAACAAATGGTGTTGGAACGAGTAATGGCGGAGCAAGTAGTGTCGGAGCAAGTTATGCCAATGTAGTTTGTTATAAATGTGGAAAACTGGGCCACATTATTAGAAATTGCCTGAACCAGGAGAACACGAATGGACAAGGCCGCGGAAGAGTTTTCAATATTAATGCGGCAGAGGCACAGGAAGACCCGGAGCTTGTTACGGGTACATTTCTTATTGACAATAAATCTGCTTACATTTTATTTGATTCGGGTGCGGATAGAAGCTATATGAGTAGAAATTATTGTGCTAAATTAAGTAGTCCATTGACGCCATTGGATAGTAAATTTTTACTCGAATTAGCAAACGGTAAATTGATTTCAGCAGATTATATATGCCGGAATCGAGAAATTAAACTGGGTAGCAAAATATTTAAGATTGATTTGGTACCAGTAGAGTTAGGTAGTTTTGATGTAATAGTTGGCATGGACTGGCTGAAGGAGATGAAAGCAGAGATCGTATATTACAAAAATGCAATTCGCATTGTACGAGAAGAAGGAGAACCCTTAATGGTGTATGGAGAAAAGGGCAACACGGAGCTACATCTTATTAGTAATTTGAAGGCACAAAAACTAATAAGAAAAGGTTGCTATGCTGTTCTAGCACACATCGAGACAGTACAAACTGAAGAAAAGAGCATCAATGATGTTCCCGTCGCAAAAGAAATTCCCGATGTATTTTCGAAAGAATTACTGGGACTACCTCCACATCGATCTGTTGAATTTCAAATAGAGCTTGTACCAGGAGCTGCACCAATAGCTCGTGCTCCTTACAGACTCGCACCCAGCGAGATGAAAGAACTGCAAAGCCAACTGCAAGAACTATTAGAACGTGGTTTCATTCGACCAAGCACATCACCATGGGGAGCTCCTGTTTTGTTTGTCAAGAAGAAGGATGGTACATTTAGGTTGTGTATTGACTACAGAGAGTTGAACAAACTTACCATCAAAAACCGTTATCCACTGCCGAGAATTGACGACTTATTTGATCAACTACAAGGATCGTCGGTTTATTCGAAGATCGATTTACGTTCTGGATATCATCAAATGCGAGTAAAGGAGGATGATATTCCAAAAACTGCTTTTAGGACGCGTTACGGTCATTACGAGTTTATGGTTATGCCATTTAGATTGACTAACGCACCAGCTGTATTCATGGACCTTATGAACCGAGTGTGTGGGCCATATCTTGATAAGTTTGTCATTGTTTTCATCGATGACATACTTATTTACTCAAAGAATGATCAAGAGCACGAAGAACATTTGAGAAAAGTGCTAGAAGTATTGAGAAAAGAAAAACTGTACGCTAAGTTTTCAAAGTGTGCATTTTGGTTGGAAGAAGTTCAATTTCTCGGTCACATAGTGAACAAAGAAGGTATCCAGGTGGACCCAACAAAGATCAAAACCGTTGAAAAGTGGGAAACCCCAAAAACTCTGAAGCATATACGTCAATTTTTAGGATTGGTTGGTTACTACAGAAGATTCGTCCAAGATTTCTTCAAAATAGCAAAACCCTTGACTGCATTAACGCATAAAGGGAAGAAATTTGAATGGAAGGATGAACAAGAGAAAGCGTTTCAGTTATTGAAGAAAAAGCTAACTACGGCACCTATATTGTCATTGCCTGAAGGGAATGATGATTTTGTGATTTATTATGATGCATCAAAGCAAGGTCTCGGTTGTGTATTAATGCAACGAACGAAGGTGATTGCTTATGCGTCTAGACAATTGAAGATTCACGAGCAAAATTATGTAACTCACAATTTGGAATTGGGTGCTATGGTTTTTGCATTAAAGACTTGGAGGCATTATTTATATAGAGTCAAAAGTATTATATATACCGACTACAAAATGCTCCAACATATATTTAATCAGAAGCAACTGAATATGAGACAACACAGGTGGATTGAACTGTTGAATGATTATGATTTTGAGATTCGATACCACCCGGGGAAGGCGAATGTGGTAGCCAACGCTTTAAGTAGAAAGGACAGAGAACCTATACGGGTAAAAGCTATGAATATAATTATTCGTACTAACCTTACTACTCAAATAAAGGAGGCGCAACAGGGGGTTGTAAAAGAAGGAAAGTTGAAGAATGAGATACCCAAAGGATCAGAGAAACATCTTAATATTTGGGAAGACAGAACCCGATATAGGGCTGATAGAATTTGGGTACCAAGGTTTGGAGATGTGAGAGAAATGGTACTTAAAGAAGCACATAAAACTAGATATTCAATACATCTCGGAGCGGGGAAGATGTATAAAGATCTCAAGAAACACTTTAGGTGGCCGGGTATGAAAGCCGATATTGCTAAATATGTAGGAGAATGTTTGACGTGTTCTAAGGTCAAAGCTGAACATCAGAAACCATCAGGTCTACTACAACAACCTGAAATCCCGGAATGAAAATGGGAAAACATTACCATGGATTTCATTACTAAATTGCCAAGGACTGCAAGTGGTTATGATACTATTTGGGTAATAGTTGATCGTCTCACCAAGTCAGCACACTTCCTGCCAATGAGAGAAGATGACAAAATGGAGAAGTTGGCACGATTGTATTTGAAGGAGGTTGTCTCCAGACATGGAATACCCGTCTCTATTATCTCTGATAGGGATGGTAGATTTGTTTTAAGGTTCTGGCAGACATTGCAACAAGCATTGGGGACTCGTCTAGACATGAGTACTACCTATCATCCACAAACAGATGGGCAGAGCGAAAGGACGATACAAACGCTTGAAGACATGCTACGAGCATGTGTTATTGATTTCGGAAACAGTTGGGATCGACACCTACCGTTAGCAAAATTTTCCTACAACAACAGTTATCATTCTAGTATTGAGATGGCGCCGTTTGAGGCACTTTATGGTAGAAAGTGCAGGTCTCCAATTTGTTGGAATGAAGTGGGGGATAGACAGATTACGGTTCCGGAGATAATACAAGAAACTACCGAGAAAATCATCTAAATTCAACAACGATTGAAAACCGCCCAGAGTCGACAAAAGAGCTACGCGGATAGTAAAAGAAAAGATATAGAGTTTGAAATTGGAGAAATGGTCATGCTTAAGGTTTCACTTTGGAAAGGCGTTGTTCGATTTGGTAAACGGGGGAAACTAAATCCAAGGTACATTGGACCATTCAAGATTATAGATCGTGTCAGACCAGTAGCTTACCAACTAGAGCTACCTCAACAATTCGCGGCTGTACATAACACTTTCCACGTCTCGAATTTGAATAAATGTTTTGCTAAAGAAGATCTCACTATTCCATTAGACGAAATCCAAATCAATGAAAAACTTTAGTTCATTGAAGAACCCATCGAAATATTGGATCCTGAGGTTAAGAGACTTAAGCAAAACAAGATACCGATTGTTAAGGTTCGATGGAATGCTCGTAGAGGACCCGAGTTAACCTGGGAGTGTGAAGATCAGATGAAGAAGAAATACCCGCATCTATTTCCAGAAGATTCGTCAACACCTTCAACAGCTAAAAATTTCGGGACAAAATTTATTTAACGAGTAGGTACTGTAGTGACCCGAACTTTTCCATGTTTATATATATTAATTGAGATTGATATTTACATGACTAAATGTTTCCAATGTTTTAAGCAATCAAACTTTTTAATACTTGATTAATTGAAATAGGTTTCATATAGACAATTGACCACCCAAGTTGACCGGTGATTCACGAACGTTAAAACTTGTAAAAACTATACGATGACATATGTATGGTTATATATATAGTTAACATGATTTTATTATAAGTAAGTATCTCATTAGGTATTTTAACAATGAGTTATATACATAAAAATGAGACTATTAATTTAAGAAACTCGAAAACGATATATATAACGATTATCGTTATAACAACGTCTTACTAGATACATATGAATCATATTAAGATATTGATACACTTGGTTAATTATGATTAAATGATAAGTAAATATATCATTAAGTGTATTAACAATAAACTACATATGTAAAAATAAGACTACTAACTTAATGATTTCGAAACGAGACATATATGTAACGATTATCGTTGTAACGACATTTAACTGTATATATATCATACTAAGATATAATATATATCATAATATCATGATAATGTAACAATTTAACATCTCATTTGATATAATAAACAATGAGTTAACAACATTTAACAAGTTCGTTAACCTAAAGGTTTCAAAACAACATTTACAAGTAACGACTAACGATGACTTAACGACTCAGTTAAAATGTATATACATGTAGTGTTTTAATATGTATTCATACACTTTTGAAAGACTTCAAGACACTTATCAAAATACTTCTACTTAACAAAAATGCTTACAATTACATCCTCGTTCAGTTTCATCAACAATTCTACTCGTATGCACCCGTATTCGTACTCGTACAATACACAACTTTTAGATGTATGTACTATTGGTATATACACTCCAATGATCAGCTCTTAGTAGCCCATGTGAGTCACCTAACACATGTAGGAACCATCATTTGGCAACTAGCATGAAATATCTCATAAAATTACAAAAATATGAGTAATCATTCATGACTTATTTACATGAAAACAAAATTACATATCCTTTATATCTAATCCATATACCAACGACCAAAAACACCTACAAACACTTTAATTCTTCAATTTTCTTCATCTAATTGATCTCTCTCAAGTTCCATCTTCAAGTTCTAAGTGTTCTTCATAAATTCCATAAGTATAGTTTCATAAAAATCAAGAATACTTCCAAATTTGCAAGTCTACTTCCAAGCTTTCTAATCCATTCCAAGTAATCATCTAAGATCAAGGAACCTTTGTTATTTACAATAGGTTATCTTTCTAATTCAAGGTAATATTCATATTCAAACTTTGATTCAATTTCTACAACTATAACAATCTTATTTCGAGTGAAAATCTTACTTGAACTGTTTTCGTGTCATGATTCTGCTTCAAGAACTTTCAAGCCATCCAAGGATCCTTTGAAGCTAGATATATTTTTCTCATTTCTAGTAGTTTTATCCAGAAAACTTGAGGTAGTAATGATGTTCATAACATCATTCGATTCATACATATAAAGCTATCTTATTCGAAGATTTAAACTTGTAATCACTAGAACATAGTTTAGTTAATTCTAAACTTGTTCGCAAACAAAAGTTAATCCTTCTAACTTGACTTTTAAAATCAACTAAACACATGTTCTATATCTATATGATATGCTAACTTAATGATTTAAAACCTAGAAACACGATGAACACCATAAAATCGGATATACGCCGTCGTAATGAAACCGGGGGCTGTTTTGGTTTGGATAATTAAAAACTATGATAAACTTTGATTTAAAAGTTGTTCTTCTGGGAAAATGATTTTTCATATGAACATGAAACTATATCCAAAAATTAAGGTTGAACTCAAAGTGGAAGTATGTTTTCTAAAATGGTCATCTAGACGTCGTTCTTTCGACTGAAATCACTACCTTTACAAAAATGAGTTGTAACTTATATTTCTGACTATAAACCTACACTTTTTCTGTTTAGATCCATAAAATAGAGTTCAATATGAAATCATAGCAATTTGATTAACTCAAAACGGATTTAAAATGGAGAAGTTATGGGTAAAACAAGATTGGATATTTTTGATCTTTTTAGCTACGGGAAATGTTTAACAAATCTATACAAATCATATCCTAGCTAACTTATATTGTATTATACATGTATTCTAATATATTATGTAATCTTGGGATACCATAGACACGTATGCAAATGTTTTGACATATCATATTGACCCATGTATATATATTATTTGGAACAACCATAGACACTCTATATGCAGTAATGTTGGAGTTAGCTATACAGGGTTGAGGTTGATTCCAAAAATATATATACTTTGATTTGTGATCTAGCCTGAGACGTGTATACACTGGGTCGTGGATTGATTCAAGATAATATATATCGATTTATTTCTGTAAATCTAACTGTGGACAACTAGTTGTAGGTTACTAACGAGGACAGCTGACTTAATACACTTAAATCTTTAAAACATAATAAAAATGGTTGTAATTATATTTTAATCATACTTTGATATATATATATATATATGTACATATTTGTATAGGTTCGTGAATCGATCCGTGACCAAGTCTTATTTCCGTGGAAGGAAATATCTGTGAAAGTGAGTTATAGTCCCACTTTTAAAATCTAATATTTTTGGGATGAGAATACATGCAGGTTTTATAAATGATTTACAAAATAGACACAAGTACGTGAAACTACATTCTATGGTTGAATTATCGAAATTGACTATGCCCCTTTTTATTAAGTCTGGTAATCTAAGAATTAGGGAACAGACACCCTAATTGACGTGAATCCTAAAGATAGATCTATTGGGCCTAACAAACCCCATCCAATGTACCAGATGCTTTAGTACTTCGAAATTCATATCATATCCGAAGGGTGTCCCGGAATGATGGGGATATTCTTATATATGCATCTTGTTAATGTCGGTTACCAGGTGTTCACCATATGAATGATTTTTATCTCTATGTATGGGATGTGTATTGAAATATGAAATCTTGTGGTCTATTGTTACAATTTGATATATATAGGTTAAACCTATAACTCACCAACATTTTTGTTGACGTTTAAAGCATGTTTATTCTCAGGTGAATACTAAGAGCTTCCGCTGTTGCATTCTAAAATAAGGACAAGATTTAGAGTCCATGTTTGTATGATATTGTGTAAAAACTGCATTAAAGAAACATATGTCGATGTAATATATTTCTATTGTAAACCATTATGCAATGGTCGTGTGTAAACAGAATATTTTAGATTATCATTATTTGATAATCTACGTAATGTTTTTAAAACCTTTATTGATAAAATAAAGGTTATGGTTGTTTTAAAAATGAATGCAGTCTTTGAAAAACGTCTCATATAGAGGTCAAAACCTCGCAACGAAATCAATTAATATGGAACGTTTATAATCAATATGAACGGGACATTTCACCATCCAACCTAATCAGGATTTAACAATAAATCCCACAAGAGCAGATGCTTCGGCATCTCAAAAGGAAGTAAAGTCATCCTCTACAGTAAAGTCTGCATTGACTCAATCGATGGAGGAAACTCAATCATTGAAGTCCAGAACGGCCAAAGGGGAGCCGAAAAAACTTGAAAAGGCACCCTGTGTATCGGCTGGAAATCCTCTTGATATACTTCATCCTAGTGATGTTGTATTGCCTCAACGTCAAACAGGGCCTGGAGGTCCGGCTTATCTTGATGAGGAAGATCTATCGCATCCCATGGAAATGAATCAACATGACATTAATTCGATAAATTTATTAGACTTCCAGTAGACTGTTCCTTTGGTTTAAGAAATTGATCCATTGGTTCAAACCACTTCTCATCCGGATCTTGATCTGGATGATGAGTCTTTAACTGAAAGAGATGTGTCACCTCATGGTACATTGATGACTTCGGGAGTCGGGTATCTTAATGAGCCCGCGATAGCTAAAAAGATGAGTAGTTCTTCTACTCTATCAGAGTCTCATTAGACTAAAGTCATGGAGGTGAGTGACTCGAAAGAGTCTTCGCTGAAGACAACTCCGGTTGTTACCCAACCTCCATCAGAAGGGGACAATCTGACTAGCAGTACGTATCGCCCTACATATAAGAATACTACCACACATACATCCATACCTGCCCTCACCGCAAACTCACACACTTCCACCGACATCACCGACAACATCATCTACGGTGGCTCTACCTGGTTACACTGTTGTTTCACCACTTCGGTCACCTTCTCGTCCTTCAAACAACTATGGTTTTCATTATCTCTCTGATAATGAGCTGGAGACATTATATCTTGCTGAATTTTCTAAACGAACAGATCTTGATGAGGTTCGTGAGACAATGATGATTTATCTTAAACAAGCAAGAGTAGTGTTTCCTCTTTCATCATGCAAGTCACCTGGACCAATTCACATGCCAGACCATGACGATTTTTCATGAGTGGGAGAATAGACATGGTTTTTATGGGTTCGGTGCTTTTCAACGCTCAACTTATGAAGCTGGTTCGTCTAGTCAACATTGGTGAACTGACAATATAGTTGATATTTCCGATTCTGAGAGTGATGAAGTTGAGGAGATTCAATGTGATAGTTTACTGTGACAACCCGGAAATTTCCGACCAAATTTAAACTTTAATCTTTACATGTTTTTGACACGATAAGCAAAGTTTGTTAAGTTAAATCTCAAGAATTTTACACTATGTTCATATATTCATTTAACCTTCGACTGCTCTTGACAATTCATGAACAACTATGTGCAAATAGATATGTATGAATATATACATATGTGTGATTATTGAATGAGAAATATTAATAAAACATTTAACGATTTGGTTGATATGAAAATAAGTTATTATATGACTTGAGAACGTTAACAAAGTATTAAACGTATACTTATTCGTCTTAGATAAACATCTATGTAATAAGACGTGTTATGTGAAACGTGTATGTATATGTAGTCAAAGTATATTGAACATATATATAAATAGTTTCGAATACAATAAATAGTTATAGTAACACTTGATTGTTATTAAACAAGCTAATATAAACTTATAAGGATTTAAAAATAAACATAAGTTCTAGTAATAGATAAGTGATCTGAATATAATTAGTTTTAGGAGATAAACTTTATTATAGTTATTTGATTTCAAATGTATGAAAACATTTTCAGTCTAAAAGAATTCTATTACTAAAACATTTTATAAAGTAATTTGAATATGTATATAAAACCTAATTAATGTTTTATAAATTACAAGTACATATAGTTATTGTTTCAATAATATAAAACATTTTGAGTATATATAAAGTTAGGAAATATAATTAAAGCTTTATATTATAAATATAAAATGTGCTACGATATAGTTCGAAAGATTAATACATTTTACAATATGTCAAGAAGTAGATTATTAAAGTTATTATCATTATCTTTTATTGTTATAAATTTTAGGAATTATATATAACTATTAGAGTGTCACGTCTTCTTTTAAAATGAATATAACTTTATAAATATCTAGAACCACTTTTGACAAGTTGTTATCGAGCCATTTTAATAAGGATAAAGGTTTTAAAGTTATCTTAAAATTTAGAATCTTTCTAGAAACCTTTTGACAAATTACAAATGATAACGGTCCGTGATTTAATTAAATATAAATATATAAATAACTTGGAATGTTTAATTAAAAATGCGTTTATATATATTTCGAATTATGTAATAAACAGTATTAGTATTCGATTAGTGACTCGATTGATATTTAAATAAGTTAATTAGAATATTTGAGAAGTCAGAATAAACGCTAATACATAAATGATTCATATCAAATTATGTTATATTATGAAAATGATTGTAAATTATATAAACTTTGAAATATAATTTTGAAAAAAAAACTAAATATTATATTAGTTAATAACTATTTCTAATATATATATAAATTTATATTTTTAAATGAAAATATATAAAGTGATAAAATATAATATTAACTTAGTCATAAAACATTTTAATTTAAAATAATATTATTATATATATATAGTAAATAACGAGACGATGATTTAAAGAAGCAAATGAACAAAACACTTAAATGATTAAGTTACACTTTGAATAATATAGTTAATGGTGAACTAAGTCGAATTATTAACAAAGGTACACGTCGCGTAACGTAAAGTGCTAGTTTTCTAAGCGTATGAAAGGACGTTTGAAAAACCAGAACCGGCACATAAGTCGAGCAACAACGTACAAGTCTTTAGAACTAAATTTACAAGTTAACTATGGACGTGAATATAATATAATATATAATTAATTATATTAATTAAATATATTATATATTATTATATATTAAATCCGTCGGCAGCCCACGTTTTGTTTGTGAGTGAGCTAGATACAGGACCTCCGCAATCGCGGAGCTGGTTACTCACATAAGCTTCGCAATCGCGGAGCTATCAGTCACAAGTCAGGACTATAAAGATCGATCATTTTGGCCGAGTTCATCCATCTTCCTATCACTCAATCTCTCTGATATATATATATATATATATATATATATATATATATATATATATATATATATATATATATATGTATATATGTATATATATATATATATATATTATTAAAAATATTATTATTAATCGTATTATTATTAGTAGTATATTATTAATATTCATACATAAAATACTACGACGAGGTTTTGAATAGGTTATTTTTAAAATTGATTTTTGAGTAGGATAGAGCTAAGAAAATTATGGGTTATAGCTATAGAGGTTATGGGTATTGTTCATGGGTTTGTTCGTGAGGTTAACCTAGCGTTTATCACCTCCGTTGTGTCTACGTACTTTCCTGCAATTTTGAATCTCATTATTGATACGTGAGCACTCACAACTTAACTTTTATATATAAATAGTGTATCCCTTACTAGTGCTCGAGTATATATGATTATGCATGCTTGTATGTTTAATTTCGTCGTTAAATAGTTTATGATAGATCATGAATTAAATACATATGATACTAGGATAAGGTATATGATAAGCATGTCGTTGGAAAGCTGACGAAAAATCAATAACTTTTCATTTAGGAATCGTATGGTTTCGATGAACGGATTAAAAGATATAGTCAACTGAAGTATTATTAATTTTAGTATTATTATTATTGTTAATATGATTATTATTACTATCGTCATTATTATCGTCGTTATAATTGTTATCTAATTATTATTATTATTATTATTATTATTATTATTATTATTATTATTATTATTATTATTATTATTATTATTATTATTATTATTATTATTATTATTATTATTATTATTATTATTATTATTATTATCATTATCGTTATCGTTATAAGTATTATTATTAAAAATTATCATTTTTATTAGTATTACTATCATCATTAAGATTATTATTAATATTATCGTTATTATTATTATTATTATTATTATTATTATTATTATTATTATTATTATTATTATTATAATATGTAGTATTATCATTTATATTATTATTATATTTATTATTATAAATATTATTATCATTAAAACTAATATTCGTATCATCTAATTATTATGATTACGATCATTATTATGAATACGATATAAAAGAGGACTAAAAGCTATTAAAGAAATCGATTAGGAAGTAATGAGTATAAGTATCATGATGAGTTTACAGCGTATCTGTTACTGTAAACTTTGCCTGACATATTCTGTAAATCCCTCCGTAATCTACGAAATCTTTTACTCTATATATATAGATATTCTATGTAATTAGAATACCATCCGATAGCCAAAAATCATTTCATATCGAAAAATTCTTTATTAAATCGTACGAAATGGAACTCGCCACTAGTTCAAGTCCCTCGGATTCTGATATGGAGTTTCACTCGAGTTCCGAAAGCAGTGTGACCGGAATGGATCAACCAATTAGCCATCATCTATTCTGGATGAATTGGGGATGAGTTCGTAGCTTACTTAATGATTGGAGACAAGAAGAAGGCGATCCCTTCCATCCACCACATTGCTCTCTTGGCGATGAACCTGAAGCCCTTATCGGCAAACCTGTCTAAGACACCATTTTCTCTCTCATTTCCAGAGTGTCTCATCACGATTATATATTATCTTAAATCCTAGATCTTATTCACCCGCTCGTTCGAACCACTGAACATCCCGGAGTAATAGAAGAAGTCGGCGAGCTTCGCGCTCGGGTACTGGCTTTGGAGAATATGGTACAAAGGTTACAAACACCAGCAGCGGCACCGGCATCAACAGTACCACCATCATCAACACCAACAGTACCATTACCACCACCAACAACAGTATCCGCATCCCACACCTCAACATCACAATCTGTACCTCGAACATCAACGTCACACACACAATAGATACCAAGGAGTACCAACAACGATTACCAATGAAGTATTAATCGATAACTTCATGGGAGAAACATTATGCGATGATTATGTAATCTCCAAAGTCTTAGAGATTATCTATTCTAGCCTAACCATAAATCAGATGAGTGAACCAAAATGATAGGAGGAAGAGTAGAAACCCTGACAAGAATGGTGTGTGATTTACAAGCTAGACTGATTTTACCAGCAGCATCAACAATACCGTCAGCATCATCAGCACTAGCAGCACCTATAACATCACAAGCTCCACCAGTTCAAGAAATCACCGTGGACATCATTACGAATCAACAATGAGTATATTGTATCAACGAGTTATGAAATATTAACTCAATTTCTCTGAAGAATTTATATGTATATCTTATATATATAAATTTTGAAATTATCATAAATCTTTTCGTACTAAGCTATTATATGTGAATTAAGTAAGGGTAAATACTACTCGGTTAAATTCATATTACTAATATGCTAAGATGTACATCTTTCCTTAACAACTTAACCATCGTTAACTACAATCTCAGTTTCAAACTCAATGAATTCCGTTTCATGATAAACTAAGTGTATTATTCCATTACATGTTTGATTTTACACTTTCGATATACTCAAAACTTTTTAGAAAACATCATTCGTACCTTGCTAAGTTAGCAAGAGTTCTATAAGCATCAACATGATTCACCGAGGAAATATCCATAAGAATAAATAATGAAGTATTGATCAGAGTAGTTAAATACTCTGTGAAGATTATGTAATCTCTAATGTTAGAGATTATTCATTTCTAGTTCCAGCCAAAAATCAAATGAGTTTAATTTAATATTAACTCATTAATTCTGTATTACATCTGAAGAAAATATACCTACATATATTTTCATAAAGATTATAATGAAAATTCTCTTGTACAAAATATTACTCGTGAAAATTTTAACGGGTAGGTAATACCCGAAATACATAAATTCATAATTAATATGTTACATTCTTTGATTCTGATTCAACAAATCATCAATTATACTCACGACTTGAAATGTCCCGTTCATATTGATTATAAACGTTCCATATTAATTGATTTCGTTGCGAGGTTTTGACCTCTATATGGGACGTTTTTCAAAGACTACATTCATTTTTAAAACAAACCATAACCTTTATTTTATCGACAAGGTTAAAAGGACACCACCTAGATTATCCAGAAATGATAATCTAAAAATATCACACTTACACACTACCAATACATATTGGTTTACAATATTAATATGTTACAACAAAGTAAATCTTGAATGCAGTTTTAAACAATATTATACAAACATGCTGACACCAAATCTTGTCCATATTTTAGCATGCAATATGAAAGGACCCGTTCATATACATTATAAACGACTCACAATAGTTGATTACATCGCGAGATATTTGACCTCTATATGATACGTTTTACAAACATTGCATTCGTTTTTAAAAGACAAACTTTCTTTACATCTAAAATTAACGGCATGCATACCATTTCATATTACATCCAACTATAATTGACTTAATATTAATCTTGATGAACTCAACGACTCGAATGCAACATCTTTCAAAGTATGTCATGAATGACTCCAAGTAATATCCTTAAAATGAGCTAATGCACAGCGGAAGATTTCTTTAATACCTGAGAATAAACATGCTTTAAAGTGTCAACCAAAAGGTTGGTGAGTTCATTAGTTTATCATAATCAACCATTTTCGTAATAGTAATAGACCACAAGATTTCATCTACATAAACGTTTTAATAAAAATATTCTAAGTGGTTGAGCACTTGGTAACCATACTTAACATTTAATCAACATCGCATATTCCCTTTATTATGAAATCTCACTACACTGTACCAAGTGTAGTCACTGAAACGAAGTACTGTGCAACCGTTGAATACTGGTCGTCCAGTCCAGTTGGGGTTGTCAGGCCCGATAGATCTATCAACAGGATTCGCGTTTACAATACCGCATGTAAATGGTAGTTACCAAGCTATTAGGGAAAAATATGCAAAGTGGTACAACTCAACGTAGAATATGTTTTTAGTACTTGTGTCCATTTCGTAAAACAGTTATAAAATAGTGCATGTATTCTCAGCCCAAAAATATATATAAAAAGGGAGTAATGAAACTCACAATACTGTATTTCGTAGCAATTATGTATATGACGGCACTGAACAAGTGCAGGGTTTGTCTCAGATTCACGAACCTATATTAAGTATATATATTTATATGTTGGTCAATATCTGTCTAACAATTTAGGTCAAGTCGTAGTGTATCACAATCCTAATGCTCGAGACCGACATGCAAAAGTCAACAAAAATCAACTTGACCCAAAATGACTTCCAAAATCTATACATGTTTATTATATAACTTATATATAGTCGTTTTATATATTTAAAAATATTTATCAGATCTTATTATACTAAATAATACAAGTCATTTATTAATAAATAAAAATTTATATTTAAATTCATATATGATAAAAATATACTTTTATATATCTCAAGTAATAAAATTTATAAAATTCACTTAATATCATAAAAACATAGTGGTATGTATTATTAATGTAATTATATTACGTGTGGTAAAAATATCTTTGTACGCATATTTATTTGATAAAATAATATTGATAATAATAATAATGATAAAAATAATAAAATGATAGTTTCAATAAAAATATTAATTTTTAGTAATAAAGATAATTTTACTAATAACATCAACTTATAACAATTATAATAATTGTTTTAATAATAATATTAAAATTAATAATAATTCAGTTGACCATATCTTTTAATCCGTTCATCGAACCCACACGATTTCTAAATGAAAAGTTATTAATTTTTCTTTAGCTTTTCAATGACATGCATATCATATACCTTATCTTAGTAGCATATGTATCAAATTCGTGATTTATCATAAACTATTTAACTACGAAACTAAGCATACAAACATGCATAATCATATATACTCGAGCACTAGTCAGGGATACACTATTAATATATAAAAGATAAGATATGAATGCTCACGTATCAATATTGTGATTCAATATTGCAGAAAAGTACGTAGACGCAATGAAAATGATAAACGTTAGGTTGACCTCACGAGCAATACCCTCGAACAATACCCATAACCTCCATAGCTATAACCCATAATTTTCTTAGCTCTATCCCGTTTGAAAACTCATTTTGAAATCGTCTGAATATAACTCCGACGTAGTATTTTATGTATACTAATAATATCTTGAAATAATACTAAGTAAATATATATATGTAATTCGATTGAGAGAGTTTAGAGAAATATATTTTCAAGTTTCTATGAAATAATGAAACCTATTGAATTCTATTTAAAATAGATTTTTGAATTATTAAAGTGAATTATTAAAGTATGAATTATTAAAGTGAATTATTAAAGTGAATTATTAAAGTATGAATTATTAAAGTGAATTATTAAAGTATGAATTATTAAAGTGAATTATTAAAGTATGAATTATTAAAGTGAATTATGAAAGTGAATTTTTAAAGTTAAAGTAAAGTAAAAGTAAAGTAAAGGTAAAGTTAAGTATAGTAAAAGTATAAAACTATGTACGTATAATACGCGTATAAATATATTTAATATTAATTTAAATCATTATATCATAAAACATTTTAGAAAAGTAGAATTATATATATTCATAATAGGTTTCAAGTTTTTAAATTATAGTCTGTTGGTGAAGCATGGGATAAAGTCCAAAGGTTTAATAAACGTATGAAATCATCTTATTGAAAAATGTCGAGATACTTAACTTGTCGATATCCAACATCTAAGTTATTTACACTCCACGTTCTTACTTATAGATCACTTTACCATTTTCCGAATATTGTCAAAAAGAATAGATTTCTTAAATCAAAGTGGACCTCATAACATTGGTCCGTAATCATATCATAATGTATCTGATAATTCAATCATTTGATATTATCTATTAATTCTGTCGATAAATATATCGAAACAAATACGTTCTTGTAAAGTATCATATATCTAATGCTTTGTTAATGTTTTCAGTTAATATTATATATTATATATACATATCTATATACACATAATTGTTCGTGAATCGTCGAACACGGTCAAAGGGTAATTGATTACATGAATGTAGTTCCAAATTTTTTGAGATTCAACATTACAAATTCTGCTTATCGTGTCGGAAACATATAAAGGTTAGGTTTAAATTTGATCGGAAATTTCCGGGTCGTCACAGTACCTACCCGTTAAAGAAATTTCGTCCCGAAATTTGATCGAGGTCGTCATGGCTAACTATAAAAATGTTTTCATGACGGATATGTGTTGATAGATAGGATTTTATTACCATAGAGTAATATGGATAAAATGATCCGATTACTCGAAGTGTATGAGTGAAGCTATCACCAAATAGTGGAATGAGGAAAATAAGTTTCGTCATAATTTTTGACGTAGTCATGGTTGAATTCCGGAATTCAAGGGATTCAAAAAAAAAATCTTGGAAATCTATAAGATCTGTTTCTTCGAGATTTAAGGAAATTAGGATCTCTTTAATTAAATGTGATGATCTCTCCCGATCACTACGTCTGATATTTCCCTTATATATTTACCTTTTCCATTCCATTAGTTTTTACCACTTCTATACTCAATTCCAATTTCAAAAGATTGCGAAAATGCTTAATCCAGTTCTAATCCTTGTCCTTATCCTTACTATCGCAACAATCATTCTCCTTTTCCAACTTCCACCGGAGGAATATGTTTTCTTCTACTTCGCCCTTGGGGTTATAGTGTTTTTAATTCTCCTGTGTCTTTATGTTGCGATAAACATTGATATACACGGTTTGTAATTTATGTGTTGTTATTGGACTTTATATTCTCCCTTACATTTCGGAGTTTCATACTTTGTTGTCTCTTCCCGGCTTTAAGTCAAGCAAATAATGGTCCAGAATTAGTATGTATGAAGTTTTGGATGAACATAGTTAATGTTCTAAGAAGGAAATCATAATGGTACGATCTTGATTTGGCAAATTACCAGAATATCCGGAAAGATAGAACTATCAAGAAGATATGTTCTTAATATGTTTGGAGATTTGGTTGAATGTAAGAGTCGTGTAAATGGCACATGATGACGGTATGTTCTGTGAATCATCACGTTCCATTAGAAACTCAGCATGAATTACTGTAATATAATCACGTTGATCAAGTGACATTATATTATACTAACTCATGCTTCAGTTCCCAACACTACTTCAAAACATTCATATTTGAATTTTTTTCAGAATTTAGAAACCAACACAGTTTCTTTTATGTTGCAGATATTATGGAGAGATAAATGATCTCAGATAAGAATAGTTGTGAAAATATCTCCAGAAATATGGAGAATATGTATAATGAGAGATACGAAGATATCTTATAATATTTAAGATAAGATGATGATGAAGAATAAGGTCCGCAAAGGTTTAGATTCAGGAGCAAGGTATTCGTTAATGACTTCGTCAGAAACATAATCATCAAGATTCTTTAAATACAGACTTTGGTCCTTGTATTTGTCATTGGTCTCCTTCACGGTCTGCTCAATCCATTGTTCAGTACCAACTTTTCTCTTTTTCTGGGCTTTACCAACACATTATTCTTTATCATCAAACTTTTGACTGTTAAAGTCGTTTACAGTTTCTGCTGCTTCATTAGCATTTCAAGAACTAATTCACAGTTTGAGATGTTTTTCAGAAACTTCACATTCGAAGTGTGTAAGTTTAGGAGATAGATGTTATATGTATATATAACTATTGAATTAGAAACGCTGCGAAATTTCAAAATACTGATTGCTGATTTTCAGTAATTGGTATGGCAATTCTTGTTGCAAGATGCGGATGAGTAAGAGATGGAGTTTCAATGAATAAGTATAGTGACTTTTTAGAGAGGTTTAAGTCGAAGGTTAATGAAGTTGTTGATAAGTTTACTGCTAATGTGGTGAGATATGAAAGGTTCTCCAGTAACGATGGTGAAAGGGCAGCGTATCTATCGAAGTTATAATAAAATTATTTTTACTGAAAAGTCGAAGTTGACTTGTTAGAGCTGTGACAAAACTGACTACTTTGAAAAGAATCGTAAGGTGATTTTTGCTAATAAATGCTAAAGAATTCAACGCGAGTACGTGTTAAACTATGACTCTGGATTCAAGAATTTTTCAGGTACAAGACTTCGGGTAATGTGTGATTGGATCATCATCTCGATTGTTCCTTATTTGAAGTGTCTTCCGAAATTTCAAAGCGTTTTAAATGCAGCTTGTCATTGTCAATATCCAAAGGATAAATTCATCATAAATCTCGATTGATTCTCGTATCCTTTTGAGTGTTACAATTAAAAGTGATGTTCTATCACCGTTTTGAAGTCAAAGTATAGCTTTGAAAAAATGTAAGGATCTAAGAGTGATGGTTTTGCTTATATCTCGAGTTGCATTCTGAGATTTCAAAAA
This sequence comes from Rutidosis leptorrhynchoides, assembly GCF_046630445.1. NCBI lineage: Eukaryota > Viridiplantae > Streptophyta > Magnoliopsida > Asterales > Asteraceae > Rutidosis > Rutidosis leptorrhynchoides. Next base: position 435,209,226 of record NC_092336.1, read on the forward strand.
TCAGAATGGGTGATTGAATTTGAATGAGTATGGTTGTTTTGATTTCTTATAAAAGAAGGTATACTATTGTGAAAATAGGGAGTATATGTAGTGACCCGAACTTTTCCATGTTTATATATATTAATTGAGATTGATATTTACATGATTAAATGTTTCCAACATGTTAAGCAATCAAACTTGTTAAGACTTGATTAATTGAAATATGTTTCATATATACAATTGACCACCCAAGTTGACCGGCGATTCACGAACGTTAAAACTTGTAAAAACGACATGATGATATATATATGGATATACATATGGTTAACATGAGATTATGATAAGTAAGTATCTCCATAAGTATATTAACAATGAGTTATATACATATAAACAAGACTACTAACTTAAGGATTTCGAAACGAGACATATATGTAACGATTATCGTTGTAACGACATTTAAATGTATATATATCATATTAAGATATATTAATATATCATAATATCATGATAATATAATAATTTAACATCTCATTAGATATAATAAACAATGGGTTAACAATATTAATTGAGATCGTTAACTTAAAGGTTTCAAAACAACACTTACATGTAACGACTAACGATGACTTAACGACTCCGTTAAAATGTATATACATGTAGTGTATTTAGATGTATTAAAATACTTTTGGAAGACTTCAAGACATATATCAAAACACTCATACTTAACGAAAATGGTTACAGTTACTTTCCCATTCTTTTCTTTCATCAAGAATTCTAGTCGTATTCTTACCCGTATTATACACAGCTTCAAAACGTACTTACTATGGGTATATACCAATAGGAACTAGCATGGGATTCCACTCTTGATTATGTCATGTATGACTAATCAATTTTAACTTCTACCATGAGCTAGTCAACTAACTAGAACTCCTTTTAACCCCACTCACCACTCACCAATTAACACTCATCATTCACTCCATTTCACTTCCAAATCTCTTTCTAATTCTCTCTCAACACACCCACACTATTATGAACGTATTTTTCCAGTAGTTAATCATCATCTTCATCAAAAATCACTTCAAGAATCAAGCTATAATCATCATAGGAAGAACACTTCAAGAATACTTCAAAAATCCCTTCAAGTTTACTAATTTACTTCCAAGCTTTCTAATCCATTCCAAGTAATCATCTAAGATCAAGAAACCTTTGTTATATACAGTAGGTTATCTTTCTTATTCAAGGTAATATTCATATTCAAACTTTGATTCAATTTCTATAACTATAAACTATCTTAATTCGAGCAAAAATCTTACTTGAACTTGTTTTTGTGTCATGATCCTACTTCAAGAACTTTCAAGCCATCCAAGATCCTTTGAAGCTAGATCATTTCTTGTCACTTCCAGTAGGTTTACCTACTAAACTTGAGGTAGTAATAATGTTCATAACATCATTCGATTCATATATATAAAACTATCTTATTCGAAGGTTTAAACTCGTAATCACTAGAACATAGTTTAGTTAATTCTAAACTTGTTCGCAAACAAAAGTTAATCCTTCTAACTTGACTTTTAAAATTAACTAAACACATGTTCTATATCTATATGATATGCTAACTTAATGATTTAAAACCTGGAATCACGAAAAACACCGTAAAACCGGATTTACGCCGTCGTAGTAACACCGCGGGCTGTTTTGGGTTAGTTAATTAAAAACTATGATAAACTTTGATTTAAAAGTTGTTATTCTGAGAAAATGATTTTTATTATGAACATGAAACTATATCCAAAAATTATGGTTAAAGTCAAAGTGGAAGTATGTTTTCTAAAATGGTCATCTAGACGTCGTTCTTTCGACTGAAATGACTACCTTTACAAAAACGACTTGTAACTTATTTTTCCGACTATAAACCTATACTTTTTCTGTTTAGATTCATAAAATACAGTTTAATATGAAACCATAGCAATTTGATTCATTCAAAACGGATTTAAAATGAAGAAGTTATCGGTAAAACAAGATTGGATAATTTTTCTCATTTTAGCTACGTGAAAATTGGTAACAAATCTATTCTAACCATAACTTAATCAACTTGTATTGTATATTATGTAATCTTGAGATACCATAGACACGTATACAATGTTTCGACCTATCATGTCGACACATCTATATATATTTCGGAACAACCATAGACACTCTATATGTGAATGTTGGAGTTAGCTATACAGGGTTGAGGTTGATTCCAAAATATATATAGTTTGAGTTGTGATCAATACTGAGATACGTATACACTGGGTCGTGGATTGATTCAAGATAATATTTATTGATTTATTTCTGTACATCTAACTGTGGACAACTAGTTGTCGGTTACTAACGAGGACAGCTGACTTAATAAACTTAAAACATCAAAATATATTAAAAGTGTTGTAAATATATTTTGAACATACTTTAATATATATGTATATATTGTTATAGGTTCGTGAATCAACAGTGGCCAAGTCTTACTTCTCGACGAAGTAAAAATCTGTGAAAGTGAGTTATAGTCCTACTTTTAAAATCTAATATTTTTGGGATGAGAATACATGCAGGTTTTATAAATGATTTACAAAATAGACACAAGTACGTGAAACTACATTCTATGGTTGAATTATCGAAATCGAATATGCCCTTTTTATTAAGTCTGGTAATCTAAGAATTAGGGAACAGACACCCTAATTGACGCGAATCCTAAAGATAGATCTATTGGGCCTAACAAACCCCATCCAAAGTACCGGATGCTTTAGTACTTCGAAATTTATATCATATCCGAAGGGTGTCCCGGAATGATGGGGATATTCTTATATATGCATCTTGTTAATGTTGGTTACCAGGTGTTCACCATATGAATGATTTTTATCTCTATGTATGGGATGTGTATTGAAATATGAAATCTTGTGGTCTATTGTTACGATTTGATATATATAGGTTAAACCTATAACTCACCAACATTTTTGTTGACGTTTAAAGCATGTTTATTCTCAGGTGAATATTAAGAGCTTCCGCTGTTGCATACTAAAATAAGGACAAGATTTGGAGTCCATGTTTATACGATATTGTGTAAAAACTGCATTCAAGAAACTGATTTCGATGTAACATATTTGTATTGTAAACCATTATGTAATGGTCGTGTGTAAACAGGATATTTTAGATTATCATTATTTGATAATCTACGTAAAACTTTTTAAACCTTTATTTATGAAATAAAGGTTATGGGTTGTTTTAAAAATGAATGCAGTATTTGAAAAACGTCTCATATAGAGGTCAAAACCTCGCAACGAAATCAATTAATATGGAACGTTTTTAATCAATAAGAACGGGACATTTCAGTATAGTTGATGATTTACTGAATTAGAATCGAAGAATGTAATATATTAATTGTGCATTTATATATCTCTCGGGTATTACCTACCCGTTAAAAAAAATGTCACAAATAATATTTTGAACAAGAATTTTTCATTACAGTCTTTATGAAAATATATGTATGTATATTTTCTTCAGATGTAATACAGATTTAATGAGTTAATATCATATTAAGCTCATTTGATTTTCGGCTTGGATTAGTAAAGAATAATCTCTAAAACATTAGAGATTACATAATCTTCACGGAGTATTTCGCTAATGTAATCAATACTTCAATATTTATTCTTATAGATATTTCCTTAGTGAATTATGCTGATGCTCATAGAACTCTTGCTAACTTCACACGATACGAATGTTGTTTTCCAGTAAGTTTCGAGTACATTGAAGATGAAAGTGTAAAATCAAACATGTTATTGAATGATACACTTGGTTTATTATTAAACAGAATTCATTTAATTGAATCAAATATTGTAGTTACGATGGTTAGGTTGTTAACGAAGGATGTACATCAGAGCATATTAGTAATATGAATTTAACTGAGTAGTATCTACCCTTTTTCAATTCATATTCAATAGCTTAGTACGAACGATTTTTATAGTTTCAACATTCATATATATAAAATATATATATATATATATATATATATATATATATATATATAATTTCTTCAGAAGAATGAGTTAATACTTCATAACTCGTTGATACAAAATACTCGTTGTTGATCAATGATGACATCCACGACGATTCTTGAACTGATGGAACTTGTGATGTTATAGGTGCTGCTAGTGCTGATGATGCTGACAGTACTGACGGAGATGGTGGTGCTGACGATATTATTGATGCTGATGATACTGCCGGTAACTGCTGGTGATGCTGCTGAAGCTTGTGGTATTGAGGCTTGCGATGTGGATGTTACTGGCGGTATTGGTTATGCTGCTGGTGCTGCTGATGGTGTTTGTAATCCTTGCACCATGTGTTCCAAAGCCACTACTCGGGCGCGAAGTTCGTTAATTTCTGCTAGTACACCGGGATGATTGGCGGTTGGAACGAGCGGATGAATAAGATTCGCAATATGGGATAGTATATAATCATGACGAGATACTCTAGCAATGAGTGAGAAAATGGTGTCTCGAACAGGTTCGCTGGTAAGTGCTTCAGGTTCATCGCCAAGAGGGCAATGTGGTGGATGGAAGGGATCACCTTCTTCTTGTCTCCAATGGTTGAGTTGACTATGGACCCAACCCCAATTCATCCAAAATAGATGATGGGAAATTGGTTGATCCATTTCGGTGATACTACTTTCGGAGCTCAGGTAGATATCCATATCGGAATAGCTGTCAGAATCTGAGGAATTCGAACTGGTTGAGGGATTCATCTCGTAGGTTCAGGGAAAGAATTTTTGGTATGAAATAGATCGTAGAATTTAGATTTGGTATTCTTCAATTACATAATTTGCATATGTATATATAATACCAAAATTCCGTAAATTACGGAGAATCTTTGAAAAGATGTCAGTCAAAGTTCACAGTAATAGATGTGCTAAGATAAGAATTCGTCTATACACTATTATGCAATAAATGCAGGAAAACGCGTCTAGACTTAAGATGATAAGCAGGTAATTTCCTAAGGATGATAAGTAGATGATTTCCGACTAGAATTGATAAGCAAACTTTTGGACATGCAGACACGGTCGAAGTCCAGACTCACTAATGCATCTTAACAACTATCAGTTAGACACACTAATGCAAGACCTGGTTCGCTAAGACCACCGCTCTGATACCAACTGAAAGGACCCGTTCATATACATTATAAACGATTCACAATAGTTGATTACATCGCGAGGTATTTGACCTCTATATGATACGTTTTACAAACATTGCATTCATTTTTAAAAGACAAACTTTCTTTACATCTAAAATTGATGGCATGCATACCATTTCATATTACATCCAACTATAATTGACTTAATATTAATCTTGATGAACTCAACGACTCGAATGCAACGTCTTTCAAAGTATGTCATGAATGACTCCAAGTAATATCCTTAAAATGAGCTAATGCACAGCGGAAGATTTCTTTAATACCTGAGAATAAACATGCTTTAAAGTGTCAACCAAAAGGTTGGTGAGTTCATTAGTTTATCATAATCAACCATTTCCGTAATAGTAATAGACCACAAGATTTCATATACATAAACGTTTTAATAAAAATATTCTAAGTGGTTGAGCACTTGGTAACCATACTTAACATTTAATCAACGTCGCATATTCCCTTTATTATGAAATCTCACTACACTGTACCAAGTGTAGTCACTGAAACTAAGTACTGTGCAACCGTTGAATACTGGTCGTCCAGTCCGGTTGGGGTTGTCAGGCCCGATAGATCTATCAACAGGATTCACGTTTACAATACCGCATGTAAATGGTAGTTACCAAGCTATTAGGGAAAAATATGCAAAGTGGTACAACTCAACGTAGAATATGTTTTTAGTACTTGTGTCCATTTCGTAAAATAGTTATAAAACAGTGCATGTATTCTCAGCCCAAAAATATATATAAAAAGGGGGTAATGAAACTCACAATACTGTATTTCGTAGCAATTATGTATATGACGGCACTGAACAAGTGCAGGGTTTGTCTCGGATTCACGAACCTATATTAAGTATATATATTTATATGTTGGTCAATATCTGTTTAACAATTTAGGTCAAGTCGTAGTGTATCACAATCCTAATGCTCGAGACCGACATGCAAAAGTCAACAAAAGTCAACTTGACCCAAAATGACTTCCAAAATCTATACATGTTTATTATATAACTTATATATAGTCGTTTTATATATTTAAATATATTTATCAGATCTTATTATACTAAATAATACAAGTCATTTATTAATAAATAAAAATTTATATTTAAATTCATATATGATAAAAATATACTTTTATATATCTCAAGTAATAAAATTTATAAAATTCACTTAATATCATAAAAACATAGTGGTATGTATTATTAATGTAATTATATTACGTGTGGTAAAAATATCTTTGTACGCATATTTATTTGATAAAATAATATTGATAATAATAATAATGATAAAAATAATAAAATGATAGTTTCAATAAAAATATTAATTTTTAGTAATAAAGATAATTTTAGTAATAACATCAACTGATAACAATTATAATAATTGTTTTAATAATAATATTAAAATTAATAATAATTCAGTTGACCATATCTTTTAATCCGTTCATCGAACCCACACGATTTCTAAATGAAAAGTTATTAATTTTTCTTTAGCTTTTCAATGACGTGCATATCATATACCTTATCTTAGTAGCATATGTATCAAATTCGTGATTTATCATAAACTATTTAACTATGAAACTAAGCATACAAACATGCATAATCATATATACTCGAGCACTAGTCAGGGATACACTATTAATATATAAAAGATAAGATATGAATGCTCACGTATCAATATTGTGATTCAATATTGTAGAAAAGTACGTAGACGCAATGAAAATGATAAACGTTAGGTTGACCTCACGAGCAATACCCTCGAACAATACCCATAACCTCCATAGCTATAACCCATAATTTTCTTAGCTCTATCCCGTTTGAAAACTTATTTTGAAATCGTCTGAATATAACTCCGTCGTAGTATTTTATGTATACTAATAATATCTTGAAATAATACTAAGTAAATATATATATGTAATTCGATTGAGAGAGTTTAGAGAAATATATTTTCAAGTTTCTATAAAATAATGAAACCTATTGAATTCTATTTATAATACATTTTTGAATTATTAAAGTGAATTATTAAAGTATGAATTATTAAAGTGAATTATTAAAGTATGAATTATTAAAGTGAATTATTAAAGTATGAATTATTAAAGTGAATTATTAAAGTATGAATTATTAAAGTGAATTATTAAAGTATGAATTATTAAAGTGAATTTTTAAAGTTAAAGTAAAGTAAAAGTAAAGTAAAGGTAAAGTTAAAGTATAGTAAAAGTATAAAACTATGTACGTATAATACGCGTATAAATATATTTAATATTAATTTAAATCGTTATATCAAAAAACATTTTAGAAAAGTAGAATTATATATATTCATAATAGGTTTCAAGTTTTTAAATTACAGTCTGTTGGTGAAGCATGGTATAAAGTCCAAAGGTTTAATAAACGTATGAAATCATCTTATTGAAAAATGTCGAGTTACTTAACTTGTCGATATCCAACATCTAAGTTATTTACACTCCACGTTCTTACTTATAGATCACTTTACCATTTTCCGAATATTGTCAAAAAGAATAGATTTTTTAAATCAAAGTGGACCTCATAACATTGGCCCGTAATCATATCATAATGTATCTGATAATTCAATCATTTGATATTATCTATTAATTCTGTCGATAAATATATCGAAACAAATACGTTCATGTAAAGTATCATATATCTAATACTTTGTTAATGTTTTCAGTTAATATTATATATTATATATACATATCTATATACACATAATTGTTCATGAATCGTCGAACACGGTCAAAGGGTAATTGATTACATGAATGTAGTTCCAAATTTTTTGAGATTCAACATTACAAATTCTGCTTATCGTGTCGGAAACATATAAAGGTTAGGTTTAAATTTGATCGGAAATTTCCGGGTCGTCACACAATAGCGGAAGCTCTTAATAATCACCTGAGAATAAACATGCTTTAAACGTCAACAAAAATGTTGGTGAGTTATAGGTTTAACCTATATATATCAAATCGTAATAATAATAGACCACAAGATTTCATCTTTCAATAATATACAATCTGTATAAAAATCATTTATATGGTGAACACCTGGTAACCGACATTAACAAGATGCATATAGAATATCCCCATCATTCCGGGACACCCATCAGACATGATAAACTCGAAGTACTAAAGCATTCCAAATTCCAGAATGGGGGTTGTTAGTTCCCGCAGATCTACCTTTAGGATTCGCGTCTATTAGGGGCCAGTTCCCTAATTCTTAGGCTACCAAGCTAAAAAGGGCGTATTCAATTTCGATCATTCAACCATAAAATGTAGTTTCACGTACTTGTGTCTATTTTGTAAAACATTTATAAATCTGCATGTATTCTCATCTCAAAAATATTAGATTTTAAAAGTGGGACTATAACTCACTTTCACAGATTTTTACTTCGTCGGGAAGTAAGACTTGGCCACTGGTCCATTCACGAACCTATAACAAATATGTGCATATATATCAAAGTATGTTCAAAATATATTTACAACATTTAATATTTTTTAATGTTTTAAGTTTATTAAGTCAGTCGTCCTCGTTAGTAACCTACAACTAGTTGTCCACAGTTAGATGTACAGAAATAAATCGATATATCTAATCTTGAATCAATCCACGACCCAGTGTATACACATCTCAGGCTAGATCACAACTCAAAGTATATATATTTTTGGAATCCACCTCAACCCTGTATAGCAAATTCAAACATTACTGCATATAGAGTGTCTATGGTTGTTCCATATAATATATATACATGGGTAGATATGATATGTCAAAACATTTCCATACGTGTCTATGGTATCCCAAGATTACATAATATATTAGAATACATGTATAATACAATAAGAGTTAGCTAGGATATGATTAATATAGATTTGTTACCAATTTTCACGTAGCTACAACAAGCAAAATTATCCAATCTTGTTTTACCCATAACTTCTTCGTTTTAAATCCGTTTTGAGTGATTCAAGTTGCTATGGTTTCATATTGAACTTAAGTTTATGAATCTAAACAAAAAAAGTATAAGTTTATAGTCGGAAATACAGGTTACAAGTCATTTTTGTAAAGGTAGTCATTTCAGTCGAAAGAACGACGTGTAGATGACCATTTTGGAAAACATACTTTCACTTTGAGTTTAACCATGATTTTTGGATATAGTTTCATGTTCATAAGAAAAATCATTTTCCCAGAAGAATAACTTTTAAATCAAAGTTTATCATAGTTTTTAATTAACTAACCCAAAACATCCCGCGGTGTTACTACGACAGCGTATATCCGATTTTACGGTGTTTTTCGTGTTTTCAGGTTTTAAATCATTAAGTTAGCATATCATATAGATATAGAACATGTGTCTAGTTGATTTTAAAAGTCAAGTTAGAAGGATTAACTTTTGTTTGCGAACAAGTTTAGAATTAACTAAACTATGTTCTAGTGATTACAAGTTTAAACCTCTGAATAAGATAGTTTTATATATATGATTCGAATGATGTTATTGAAATGTCTCATTCATATCGATTATAAACGTTCCATATTTATTGATTTTGTTGCAAGGTTTTGATGAAATGTCTCGTTCTTATTGATTAAAAACGTTCCATATTAATTGATTTTGTTGCGAGGTTTTGACCTCTATATGAGACGTTTTTCAAAGACTACATTCACTTTTAAAACAAACCATAACCTTTATTTCATAAATAAAGGTTTAAAAAGCTTTACGTAGATTATCAAATAATGATAATCTAAAATATCCTGTTTACACACGACCGTTACATAATGGTTTACAATACAAATATGTTACATTGAAATCAGTTTCTTGAATGCAGTTTTTACACAATATCATACAAACATGGACTCCAAATTTTGTCCTTATTTCAGTATGTAACAGCGGAAGCTCTTAGTATTCACCTGAGAATAAACATGCTTTAAACGTTAACAAAAATGTTGGTGAGTTATAGGTTTAACCTATATATATCAAATCGTAACAATAGACCACAAGATTTCATATTTCAATACACATCCCATACATAGAGATAAAAATCATTCATATGGTGAACACCTGGTAACCGACATTAACAAGATGCATATATAAGAATATCCCCATCATTCCGGGACACCCTTCGGATATGATATAAATTTCGAAGTACTAAAGCATCCGGCACTTTGGATGGGGTTTGTTAGGCCCAATAGATCTATCTTTAGGATTCGCGTCAATTAGGGTGTCTGTTCCCTAATTCTTAGATTACCAGACTTAAAAAAAGGGGCATATTCGATTTCGATAATTCAACCATAGAATGTAGTTTCACGTACTTGTGTCTATTTTGTAAATCATTTATAAAACCTGCATGTATTCTCATCCCAAAAATATTAGATTTTAAAAGTGGGACTATAACTCACTTTCACATATTTTTACTTCGTCGGGAAGTAAGACTTGGCCACTGGTTGATTCACGAACCTATAACAATATATACATATATATCAAAGTATGTTCAAAATATATTTACAACACTTTTAATATATTTTGATGTTTTAAGTTTATTAAGTCAGCTGTCCTCGTTTGTAACCTACAACTAGTTGTCCACAGTTAGATGTACAGAAATAAATCGATAAAATTATCTTGAATCAATCCACGACCCAGTGTATACGTATCTCAGTATTGATCACAACTCAAACTATATATATTTTGGAATCAACCTCAACCCTGTATAGCTAACTCCAACATTCACATATAGAGTGTCTATGGTTGTTCCGAAATAAATATAAATATGTCGACATGATAGGTCGAAACATTGTATACGTGTCTATGGTATCTCAAGATTACATAATATACAATACAAGTTGATTAAGTTATGGTTGGAATAGATTTGTTACCAATTTTCACGTAGCTAAAATGAGAAAAATTATCCAATCTTGTTTTACCCATAACTTCTTGAATTTAAATCCGTTTTGAGTGAATCAAATTGCTATGGTTTCATATTGAACTCTATTTTATGAATCTAAACAGAAAAAGTATAGGTTTATAGTAAGAAAAATAAGTTACAAGTCATTTTTGTAAAGGTAGTCATTTCAGTTTAAAAGAACGACGTCTAGATGACCATTTTAGAAAACATACTTCCACTTTGAGTTTAACCATAATTTTTAGATATAGTTTCATGTTCATAATAAAAATAATTTTCCCAGAATAACAACTTTTAAATCAAAGTTTATCATAGTTTTTAATTAACTAACCCAAAACAGCCCGCGGTGTTACTACGACGGCGTAAATCCGATTTTACGGTGTTTTCAGGTTTTAAATCATTAAGTTAGCATATCATATAGATATAGAACATGTGTTTAGTTGATTTTAAAAGTCAAGTTATAAGGATTAACTTTTATTTGCGAACAAGTTTAGAATTAACTAAACTATGTTCTAGTGATTACAAGTTTAAACCTTCGAATAAGATAGCTTTATATGTATGAATCGAGTGATGTTATGAACATCATTACTACCTTAAGTTCCTTGGATAAACCTACTGGAAATGAGAAAAATAGATCTAGCTTCAAAGGATCCTTGGATGGCTTGAAAGTTCTTGAAGCAGAATCATGACACGAAAACAATTTCAAGTAAGATTTCCACACAAAATAAGATTGTTATAGTTATAGAAATTGAATTAAAGTTTGATTATGATTATTACCTTGTATTAGAAAGATAACCTACTGTAAGTAAAAAAGGTTTCTTGATCTTAGATGATTACTTGGAATGGATTTAGAAAACTTGGAAGTAAACTTGCAATCTTGGAAGTATTCTTGATTTTATGAAACTAGAACTTTTGGAATTTATGAAGAACACTTAGAACTTGAAGATAGAACTTGAGAGAGATCAATCAGATGAAGAAAATTGAAGAATGAACGTGTTTGTAGGTGTTTTTGGTCGTTGGTGTATGGATTAGATATAAAGGATATGTAATTTTGTTTTCATGTAAATAAGTCATGAATGATTACTCATATTTTTGTAATTTTATGAGATATTTCATGCTAGTTGCCAAATGATGGTTCCCACATGTGTTAGGTGACTCACATGGGCTGCTAAGAGCTGATCATTGGAGTGTATATACCAATAGTACATACATCTAAAAGCTGTGTATTGTACGAGTAAGAATACGGGTGCATACGAGTAGAATTGTTGATAAAACTGAACGAGGATGTAATTGTAAGCATTTTTGTTAAGTAGAAGTATTTTGATAAGTGTCTTGAAGTCTTTCAAATGTGTATGAATACATATTAAAACACTACATGTATATACATTTTAACTGAGTCGTTAAGTCATCGTTAGTCGTTACATGTAAACGTTGTTTTGAAACCTTTAGGTTAACGATCTTGTTGAATATGGTTAACCCATTGTTTATTATAACAAATGAGATGTTAAATTGTTATATTATCATGATATTATGATATATAATATATCTTAGTATGATATATATATAGTTAAATGTCGTTACAACGATAATCGTTACATATATGTCTCGTTTCGAAATCATTAAGTTAGTAGTCTTATTTTTACATATGTATTTCATTGTTAATACACTTAATAATATATTTACTTATCATTTAACATAATTAACCAAGTATATCAATATCTTAATATGATTCATATGTACCTAGTAAGACGTTGTTATAACGATAATCGTTATATATATAGTTTTCGAGTTTCTTAAATTAATAGTCTCATTTTTATGTATATAACTCATTGTTAAAATACCTAATGAGATACATACTTATAATAAAATCATGTTAACTATATATATAACCATATATATGTCATCGTATAGTTTTTACAAGTTTTAACGTTCGTGAATCACCGATCAACTTGGGTGGTCAATTGTCTATATGAAACCTATTTCAATTAATCAAGTCTTAACAAGTTTGATTTCTTAACATGTTGGAAACACTTAATCATGTAAATAACAATTTCATTTAATATATATATAAACATGGAAAAGTTCGGGTCACTACATTTGACCTCTATATGAGACGTTTTTCAAAGACTGCATTCAATTTTTAAAACAAACCATAACCTTTAAAATAGTACGACGATTATCAAATAATGATAATCTAAAATATAGCATTTTCACACGACCATTACATAATGGTTTACAATAATATTACACAACAATATATATGTCTTCGAATGCAGTTTTTAAATAATATAATACAAACATGCTGACTTCAACTCTTGTCCATAAATTAGCATGCAACATCAGAAGCTCTTAATAATCACCTGAGAATAAACATGCTATAAACGTCAACAAAAATGTTGGTGAGTTATAGGTTTAACCTATATATCAAATTGTAATAATAGACCACAAGATTTCATCTTTCAATAACATGCAATCTGCATAAAATTCATTCATATGGTTGAACACCTGGTAACCGACATTAACAAATGCATCTAGAATATCCCCAAATATAAATATCGAAGTACTAAAGCAGTTCAAATACTCTGACTGGGGCGTGTCAAAACCTATAGATCTATCTTTAGGATTCGCGCCAATTGGTGGCAATTATAATAAACACCATTTCTTAGGCTACCAAGTTCAACAAGGGCGATATCCGGTATAACGATTAAACATAGAATGTAGTTTCCATACTTGTGTCTATTTTGTAAATCATTTTCAAAACTGCATGTATTCTCATCTCAAAAATATTAGATAGTAAAAATGGGACTATAACTCACTTTCACAGATTTTCACTTCGTCGGAAAATAAGACTTGGCCACGGGTCGATTCACGAGCCTATAACAAATATGTACATGTATATCAAAGTATGTTCAAAATATATTTACAACATTTTTAATATGTTTTAATGTTTTAAGTTTATTAAGTCAGCTGTCCTCGTTAGTAACTACAACTAGTTGTCCACAGTTAGATGTACAGAAATAAATCGATATATATATTATCTTGAATCAATCCATGACCCAGTGTATACACGTCTCAGGATAGATCACAACTCAAAGTATATATATTTTTGGAATCAACCTCAACCCTGTATAGCTAACTCAAACATTACTGCATATAGAGTGTCTATAGTTGTTCCAAATAATATATGTACATGGGTCGATATGATATGTCAAAACATTTGCATACGTGTCTATGGTATCCCAAGATTACATAATATATCAGAATACATGTATAATACAATATAAGTTAGGTAGGATATGATTTGTATAGATTTGTTACAAATTTCACGTAGCTACAACAAGCAAAATTATCCAATCTTGTTTTACCCATAACTTCTTCGTTTTAAATCCGTTTTGAGTGATTCAAGTTGCTATGGTTTCATATTGAACTTAAGTTTATGAATCTAAACAGAAAAAGTATAAGTTTATAGTCAGAAATACAGGTTACAAGTCGTTTTTGTAAAGGTAGTCATTTCAGTCGAAAGAACGACGTCTAGATGACCATTTTGGAAAACATACTTCCACTTTGAGTTTAACCATGATTTTTGGATATAGTTTCATGTTCATAAGAAAAATCATTTTCCCAAAAGAACAAATTTTAAATCAAAGTTTATCATAGTTTTTAATTAACTAACCCAAAACAGCCCGCGGTATTACTACGACGGTGTATATCCGATTTTACGGTGTTTTTCGTGTTTTCAGGTTTTAAATCATTAAGTTAGCATATCTTAAAGATATAGAACATGTGTTTAGTTGATTTTAAAAGTCAAGTTAGAAGGATTAACTTTTGTTTGCGAACAAGTTTAGAATTAACTAAACTATGTTCTAGTGATTACAAGTTTAAACCTTCGAATAAGGTAGTTTTATATATATGAATCGAATGATGTTATGAACATCATTACTACCTCAGGTTTTGTGGATAAACCTACTGGAAATGAGAAAAATAGATCTAGCTTCAAAGGATCCTTGGATGGCTTGAAAGTTCTTGAAGCAAAATCATGACACGAAAACAAGTTCAAGTAAGATTTCCACTCGAAATAAGATTGTTATAGTTATAGAAATTGAATCAAAGTTTGAATATGAGTACTACCTTGTATTAGAGAGATATCTTACTGTAATTAAGAAAGATTTCTTGAGGTTGGATGATCACTTGAAATGGATTTGCAAGATTGAAAGCAAGCTAGCAAACTTGGAAGTGTTGTTGGTGTGTTCTTGAGTAGTTGTTTTGTATCTTAGTGTTTGTATGGATTTTTGAACTAGATTGAGCTAGATTTTGTTGAAGATGATGAAGAACACTTAGAACAAAGGAAGAACACTTGAGAGATAGAGTAGTTTGATGCATGTAAGTTGCAAAAATGAAAGTGTTTGTGGACACCATACTTCACGTGAAAATGGAGTCAACATATAGGCTCCATTAGTTTGTAATTTTGTGTAATCATTCATGCTAGTTGGAAAATGATGATTCCCACATGGTTAGGTGACTCACATGGGCTGCTAAGATGTGACGACCCGGAGATTTTCGACCAAATTTAAACTTAA
Organism: Rutidosis leptorrhynchoides; assembly: GCF_046630445.1. Classification (NCBI taxonomy): domain Eukaryota; kingdom Viridiplantae; phylum Streptophyta; class Magnoliopsida; order Asterales; family Asteraceae; genus Rutidosis; species Rutidosis leptorrhynchoides. Next base: position 435,224,864 of record NC_092336.1, read on the forward strand.
TCTTTATATGATTTCGACAAGATAAGCAAAGTCTGTTAGGTTGGATCTCAAAAATTTTGAACTGTTTCATATATTCAATTGACCTTCGACCATTCCTGACGATTCACAAACAACTATTTGTAAATAGTTATATATATATATATATATATATATATATATATATATATATATATATATATATATATATATATATATAATACTTGTAAATATATAATATTATATTTAGTTGTTTAAAAGAATATAATTAATATATTTATTTACTTAAACTTGTTAATTAAGATTTGATATATATATATATATATATATATATATATATATATATATATATATATATATATATATATATATATATATATATAGAATTTGTATATGGAATATGAATGATTTCGAGCTTAATTAGTAAATGTCAGTAACACTCGGTTGATGTTTTGTTAGTTTTAATATAGATATTGTACATGTTCATGAAGGATTGAAATAAAAGTTAGACTGTAAATTGATTACGAAGATTCTTGATTTGTTAAAAATATTTTTACATTTTTAAGTTTAAATATTAGTACTCCGTACATATAAATTGGAACAGAAAATAAATAATTATCGAACCTTTTTGATCAGGTTTCAAACAGTTAATGAGTGAAATAATTAAATATAGTTAATCTAAAAATTTGGAATTTTTAGGAACACTTTTATACGTTAACTATTTAGCAATGGACACGATATAGCCATCCGGGATAAACTGTCGGTACAAAACACGAAACATATGATGGCTTCACTGTGCTTTACGTGATATTACTTACTCCTTTCATTCCCACTTGAAAGTTTAATTATTATTATATTATTATTATTAATTATTATTAATATTATAACTATATAATATAATTAATATATATAATTAAGTGAATGTAGACAGAGAATGAGAGATGTATCCATCACCACCATCCCTCTATCTCTTTCCTTCTCTCCCTCTAATAATCAAGTCCGAGAACTTTCATAATCATCGAGTTTTCATTTGTTGATCTTTCTGTTTCGAATTTTGATAAGAACCGACTACCACACCACCACGATGAACCACTTGTAACACCATAGGAAAACCACCACTTCACCTTTCTCATATTATTAATCGACAAGCACCAACCATAAACCATCATCATTGATCATCATCACTTTGAATCACCTTCCTTAACCGGCACACCATCTCCGACTTTCACTACCACCACTCTTCACATTAACCGTCAACCACCTCACCACTATCATAAAAACCGAACACCCCATTAATTTAGATTTTTCCTGTCGTGTAAACCACCATCATCGCCACCATAAGTGCTACTATTGTTTTCTGTTTTGAAGCACACACCACCAACTGAGACCATCTCTTTCTCTCTCTCTCTCTCTCTCTCTCATTTTCTCTCTCTCTCTCACTTTTAAATTTTTTTCTCTCCTTCTTCTTTTCTTTGTCACGACAGCTGTACCATTTCATGTTTTAGTTCTAATTAAACTACCAAAAAGCCCGATCGCTTGTACAGCTTTCGCATACCAATATACTATTATTTCTGTTTCTAGATAACAAAGGAATAACGATGATAGCGTACTGTAACAATAATGGTACATGATGATGGTGAAGAAGTAAGCACGAAAATGATGTAAGAAATAATGATTTGATGATGATAGATGATGATAGGTGATGATGTTTGACGGTAATGATTATGAAGCTGTAAGGGAGAATGGCGATGATGATGATAACGGAGAAGATGATGATGAATTAATGGTAAACAGTTACGTACATATTAAATATTTAAATGGATGAGTAATTACAAGAAAGTATACAGCGGTTTGATGGTTTAGGCGAGTGTTACGTAAACGAGAGGTCCCTGGTTCAAAACTTGGCATAGGCAGCTGTACAAATTTTTTTTTTTAATAAAAGCTGGGCTGTAGCAAAGTGAGGAGTTGGGCCATGTTTTCAGTTGGGTCGAGAACCGTTTCAATCCTTTCTATTATAGGCCGAATTGATTAGGAAGAAAGGAAGACCGATGAAAGGGTTTTTATAAATTTTAAACCGGATATAGGTAGAAGTGTAGGCTCAGTAGATTGGTTAGGAGTGTTTGCGATTATTCGAGAGGTCGCGGGTTCGAGCCCTGCAGGGGTCTTTTCTTTTTAAGAGGTAGTTCTCAAAATTTATTATTATTATTATTATTATTATTATTATTATTATTATTATTATTATTATTATTATTATTATTATTATTATTATTATTATTATTATTATTATTATTGTTATTATTATTGTTATTATTATTATGTGTTATTACTATGATTAATGTTATTGTTGTTATTATTATTATTATTATTATTATTATTATTATAAGTATTATAAAAATTATTATTAGTATCATAATAAGTGATATAACAATTATTATTATTATCATTACTAGTATTATTAATGTTATTCTTATTATTAAATTATCATTTTAGGACTACTAATATTATTAAAATAGTGATTAGGGTTATTATTATTGTTACTATAAAAATAATACAAGCCATTATTATTTTCACTAATATTAGTATTAATATCATATTTGTAATTAGTAGTATTAATATCAAAGAAGTTTATTAATATTAGTAAATCATTCTTATCGAAAACTATCATTTTTGTTACAAATAAATATTTTGTACTTAAAATATACTTAATACATATATTATAATTATAATAATAGTTTATATATCATAAAACAAACATATTAATATTATTTATATAAATACTTATATATAACAAACTAATGATTTTTTTTATAATGCTGACCATATATATATATATATATATATATATATATATATATATATATATATATATATATATATATTTTTATATATCAATATAACTAAATATATAGATATTAAACATTTTTATAACACTAAGTTATTGAAATGTCCCGTTCTTATTGATTAAAAACGTTCCATATTAATTGATTTCGTTGCGAGATTTTGACCTCTATATGAGACGTTTTTCAAAGACTGCATTCATTTTAAAACAAACCATAACCTTTATTTCATCAATAAAGGTTTAAAAAGCTTTACGTAGATTATCAAATAATGATAATCTAAAATATCCTGTTTACACACGACCATTACATAATGGTTTACAATACAAATATGTTACAACAAAATAAGTTTCTTGAATGCATTTTTTACACAATATCATACAAGCATGGACTTCAAATCTCGTCCTTATTTAAGTATGCGACAGCGGAAGCTCTTAATAATCACCTGAGAATAAACATGCTTAAAACGTCAACAAAAATGTTGGTGAGTTATAGGTTTAACCTATATATATATATATCAAATCATAATAATAGACCACAAGATTTCATATTTCAATACACATCCCATACATAGAGATAAAAATCATTCATATGGTGAACACCTGGTAACCGACATTAACAAGATGCATATATAAGAATATCCCCATCATTCCGGGACACCCTTCGGATATGATATAAATTTCGAAGTACTAAAGCATCCGGTACTTTGGATGGGGTTTGTTAGGCCCAATAGATCTATCTTTAGGATTCGTGTCAATTAGGGTGTCTGTTCCCTAATTCTTAGATTACCAGACTTAATAAAAAGGGGCATATTCGATTTCGATAATTCAACCATAGAATGTAGTTTCACGTACTTGTGTCTATTTTGTAAATCATTTATAAAACCTGCATGTATTCTCATCCCAAAAATATTAGATTTTAAAAGTGGGACTATAACTCACTTTCACAGATTTTTACTTCGTCGGGAAGTAAGACTTGGCCACTGGTTGATTCACGAACCTATAACAATATATACATATATATATCAAAGTATGTTCAAAATATATTTACAACACTTTTAATATATTTTGATGTTTTAAGTTTATTAAGTCAGCTGTCCTCGTTAGTAACCTACAACTAGTTGTCCACAGTTAGATGTACATAAATAAATCGATAAATATTATCTTGAATCAATCCACGACCCAGTGTATACGTATCTCAGTATTGATCACAACTCAAACTATATATATTTTGGAATCAACCTCAACCCTGTATAGATAACTCCAACATTCACATATAGAGTGTCTATGGTTGTTTCGAAATATATATAGATGTGTCGACATGATAGGTCGAAACATTGTATACGTGTCTATGGTATCTCAAGATTACATAATATACAATACAAGTTGATTAAGTTATGGTTGGAATAGATTTGTACCAATTTTCACGTAGCTAAAATGAGAAAAATTATCCAATCTTGTTTTACCCATAACTTCTTCATTTTAAATCCGTTTTGAGTGAATCAAATTGCTATGGTTTCATATTGAACTCTATTTTATGAATCTAAACAGAAAAAGTATAGGTTTATAGTCAGAAAAATAAGTTACAAGTCGTTTTTGTAAAGGTAGTCATTTCAGTCGAAAGAACGACGTCTAGATGACCATTTTAGAAAACATACTTCCACTTTGAGTTTAACCATAATTTTTGGATATAGTTTCATGTTCATAATAAAAATCATTTTCTCAGAATAACAACTTTTAAATCAAAGTTTATCATAGTTTTTAATTAACTAACCCAAAACAGCCCGTGGTGTTACTACGACGGCGTAAATCCGATTTTACGGTGTTTTTCGTGTTTCCAGGTTTTAAATCATTAAGTTAGCATATCATATAGATATAGAACATGTGTTTATTTGATTTTAAAAGTCAAGTTAGAAGGATTAACTTTTGTTTGCGAACAAGTTTAGAATTAACTAAACTATGTTCTAGTGATTACAAGTTTAAACCTTCGAATAAGATAGCTTTATATGTATGAATCGAATGATGTTATGAACATCATTACTACCTTAAGTTCCTTGGATAAACCTACTGGAAAAGGGAAAAATGGATCTAGCTTCAACGGATCCTTGGATGGCTCGAAGTTCTTGAAGCAGAATCATGACACGAAAACAAGTTCAAGTAAGATCATCACTTGAAATAAGATTGTTATAGTTATAGAAATTGGACCAAAGTTTGAATATGATTATTACCTTGTATTAGAATGATAAACTACTATAAGAAACAAAGATTTCTTGAGGTTGGATGATCAGCTTACAAGATTGGAAGTGAGCTAGCAAACTTGAAAGTATTCTTGATTTTATGAAACTAGAACTTTTGGAATTTATGAAGAACACTTAGAACTTGAAGATAGAACTTGAGAGAGATCAATTAGATGAAGAAAATTGAAGAATGAAAGTGTTTGTAGGTGTTTTTGGTCGTTGCTGTATGGATTAGATATAAAGGATATGTAATTTTGTTTTCATGTAAATAAGTCATGAATGATTACTCATATTTTTGTAATTTTATGAGATATTTCATGCTAGTTGCCAAATAATGGTTCCCACATGTGTTAGGTGACTCATATGGGCTGCTAAGAGCTGATCATTGGAGTGTATATACCAATAGTACATACATCTAAAAGCTGTGTATTGTACGAGTACGAATACGGGTGCATACGAGTAGAATTGTTGATGAAACTGAACGAGGATGTAATTGTAAGCATTTTTGTTAAGTAGAAGTATTTTGATAAGTGTATTGAAGTCTTCCAAAAGTGTATAAATACATATTAAAATACTACATGTATATACATTTTAACTGAGTCGTTAAGTCATCGTTAGTCGTTACATGTAAGTGTTGTTTTGAAACCTTTAGGTTAACGATCTTGTTAAATGTTGTTAACCCAATGTTTATAATATCAAATGAGATTTTAAATTATTATATTATCATGATATTATCATGTATGAATATCTCTTAATATGATATATATACATTAAATGTCTTTACAACGATAATCGTTACATATATGTCTCGTTTAAAAATCATTAAGTTAGTAGTCTTGTTTTTACATATGTAGTTCATTGTTAATATACTTAATGATATGTTTACTTATCATAGTATCATGTTAACTATATATATATCCATATATATGTCATCATATAGTTTTTACAAGTTTTAACGTTCGTGAATCACCGGTCAACTTGGGTGGTCAATTGTCTATATGAAACCTATTTCAATTAATCAAGTCTTAACAAGTTTGATTGCTTAACATGTTGGAAACATTTAATCATGTAAATATCAATCTCAATTAATATATATAAACATGGAAAAGTTCGGGTCACTACAGTACCTACCCATTAAATAAATTTCGTCCTGAAATTTTAAGCTGTTGAAGGTGTTGACGAATCTTCTGGAAATAGATGCGGGTATTTCTTCTTCATCTGATCTTCACGCTCCCAGGTGAACTCGGGTCCTCTACGAGCATTCCATCGAACCTTAACAATTGGTATCTTGTTTTGCTTAAGTCTTTTAACCTCACGATCCATTATTTCGACGGGTTCTTCGATGAATTGAAGTTTTTCATTGATTTGGGTTTTATCTAACGGAATAGTGAGATCTTCTTTAGCAAAACATTTCTTCAAATTCGAGACGTGGAAAGTGTTATGTACAGCCGCGAGTTGTTGAGGTAACTCAAGTCGGTAAGCTACTGGTCCGACATGATCAATAATCTTGAATGGTCCAATATACCTTGGATTTAATTTCCCTCGTTTACCAAATCGAACAACGCCTTTCCAAGGTGCAACTTTAAGCATGACCATCTCTCCAATTTCAAATTCTATATCTTTTCTTTTAATGTCAGCGTAGCTCTTTTGTCGACTTTGGGCGGTTTTCAACCGTTGTTGAATTTGGATGATCTTCTCGGTAGTTTCTTGTATAATCTCCGGACCCGTAATCTGTCTATCCCCCACTTCACTCCAACAAATCGGAGACCTGCACTTTCTACCATAAAGTGCTTCAAACGGCGTCATCTCAATGCTTGAATGGTAGCTGTTGTTGTAGGAAAATTCTGCTAACGGTAGATGTCGATCCCAACTGTTTCCGAAATCAATAACACATGCTCGTAGCATGTCTCCAAGCGTTTGTATCGTCCTTTCGCTCTGCCCATCAGTTTGTGGATGATAGGCAGTACTTATGTCTAGACGAGTTCCTAATGCTTGCTGTAATGTCTGCCAGAATCTTGAAATAAATCTGCCATCCCTATCAGAGATAATAGAGATTGGTATTCCATGTCTGGAGATGACTTCCTTCAAATACAGTCGTGCTAACTTCTCCATCTTGTCATCTTCTCTTATTGGCAGGAAGTGTGCTGATTTGGTGAGACGATCAACTATTACCCAAATAGTATCAAAACCACTTGCAGTCCTTGGCAATTTAGTGATGAAATCCATGGTAATGTTTTCCCATTTCCATTCCGGGATTTCGGGTTGTTGAAGTAGACCTGATGGTTTCTGATGCTCAGCTTTGACCTTAGAACACGTCAAACATTCTCCTACGTATTTAGCAACATCGGCTTTCATACCCGGCCACCAAAAATGTTACTTGAGATCCTTGTACATCTTCCCCGTTCAGGATGTATTGAGTATCTGGTTTTATGAGCTTCTCTAAGTACCATTTCTCTCATATCTCCAAATTTTGGTACCCAAATCCTTTCAGCCCTATACCGGGTTCCGTCTTCCCGAATATTAAGATGCTTCTCCGATCCTTTGGGTATTTCATCCTTTAAATTTCCCTCTTTTAAAACTCCTTGTTGCGCCTCCTTTATTTGAGTAGTAAGGTTATTATGAATCATTATATTCATAGATTTTACTCGAATGGGTTCTCTGTCCTTCCTGCTCAAGGCATCGGCTACCACATTTGCCTTCCCCGGGTGGTAACGAATCTCAAAGTCGTAATAATTCAATAATTCAATCCACCTACGCTGCCTCATATTCAGTTATTTCTGATTAAATATGTGTTGAAGACTTTTGTGGTCGGTATATATAATACTTTTGACCCCATATAAGTAGTGCCTCCAAGTCTTTAATGCAAAAACAACCGCGCCTAATTCCAAATCATGCATCGTATAATTTTGTTCGTGAATCTTCAATTGTCTAGACGCATAAGCAATCACCTTCGTTCGTTGCATTAATACACAACCGAGACCTTGCTTTGATGCGTCACAATAAATCAGAAAATCATCATTCCCTTCAGGCAATGACAATATAGGTGTCGTAGTTAGCTTTTTCTTCAATAACTGAAACGCTTTCTCTTGTTCATCATTCCATTCAAATTTCTTCCCTTTATGCGTTAATGCAGTCAAGGGTTTTGCTATTCTGGAAAAGTCTTGGATGAACCTTCTGTAGTAACCAGCTAGTCCTAAAAACTGGCGTATGTGTTTCGGAGTTTTCGGGGTTTCCCACTTTTCAACAGTTTCTATCTTTGCCGGATCCACCTTAATACCTTCTTTGTTCACTATGTGACCGAGGAATTGAACTTCTTCCAACCAAAATGCACACTTTGAAAACTTAGCGTACAATTCTTCCTTCCTCAATACTTCTAACACCTTTCTCAAATGTTCACCGTGTTCTTGGTCATTCTTTGAGTAAATAAGTATGTCATCAATGAAAACAATGACAAACTTGTCAAGGTATGGTCCACACACTCGGTTCATAAGGTCCATGAACACAGCTGGTGCATTAGTTAAACCAAACGGCATGACTATAAACTTGTAATGACCGTAACGTGTTCGGAAAGCAGTCTTTGGAATATCATCTTCTTTCACACGCATTTACTGATACCCGGAACGTAAGTCAATCTTTGAATAAACAGACGAGCCTTGTAGTTGATCAAATAAGTCGTCGATTCTCGGTAGTGGGTAGCGGTTCTTGATGGTAAGTTTGTTCAACTCTCGGTAGTCGATACACAACCTGAATGTACCATCTTTCTTCTTGACAAACAAAACAGGAGCTCCCCACGGTGATGTGCTTGGTCGAATGAAACCATGCTCTAAAAGTTCTTGTAATTGGCTTTGCAGTTCTTTCATCTCGCTGGGTGCGAGTCTGTAAGGAGCACGAGCTATTGGTGCAGCTCCTGGTACAAGATCTATTTGAAATTCAACGGATCGATGTGGGGGTAATCCCGGTAATTCTTTCGGAAATACATCGGGAAATTCTTTTGCAATGGGAACATCATTGATGCTCTTTTCTTCAGTTTGTACTTTCTCGACGTGTGCTAGAACAGCATAGCAACCTTTTCTTATTAGTTTTTGTGCCTTCAAATTACTAATAAGATGTAGCTTCTTGTTGCCCTTTTCTCCGTACACCATTAAGGGTTTTCCTTTTTCTCGTATAATGCGAATTGCATTTTTGTAACAAATGATCTCTGCTTTCACTTCTTTCAACCAGTCCATACCGATTATCACATCAAAACTCCCTAACTCTACTGGTATCAAATCAATCTTAAATGTTTCGCTAACCAGTTTAATTTCTCGATTCCGACATATATTATCTGCTGAAATTAATTTACCATTTGCTAATTCGAGTAAAAATTTACTATCCAAAGGCATCAATGGACAATTTAATTTAGCACAAAAATCTCTACTCATATAGCTTCTATCCGCACCCAAATCAAATAAAATGTAAGCAGATTTATTGTCAATAAGAAACGTACCCGTAACAAGCTCCGGGTCTTCCTGTGCCTCTGCCGCATTAATATTGAAAACTCTTCCGCGGCCTTGTCCATTCTTGTTCTCCTGGTTCGGGCAATTTCTAATAATGTGGCCCGGTTTTCCACATTTATAACAAACTACATTGGCATAACTTGCTCCGACACTACTTGCTCCGCCATTACTCGTTCCGACACCATTTGTTCCTTTCGTTCTATTAACCCCTAGTCCGTAGACCTCACACTTCTCCGCGCTATGACCATTTCTTTTACACTTGTTGCAAAATTTGGTGCAGAACCCCGAGTGATACTTTTCACACCTTTGGCATAGCTGCTTCTAATTGTTGTTGTTGCGGTTATTATTGTTGTTGGGATGATTGTTGTAGTTGCTATTGTTGTTGTTGTTGGGCCGTTTGTTGTAGTTGCGATTGATGTTGCGATTGTTGGGATAATTGTTGCGATTATTGTTGTAATTGCTGTTGTTGTTGTATTGGTGATTCTTATCACCGTTTTCCTCCCACTTTCTTTTGACTTGCTTCACATTGGCCTCTTCAGCAGTCTGTTCTTTAATTCTTTCTTCAATCTGGTTCACTAGTTTGTGAGCCATTCTACATGCCTGTTGTATGAAGGCGGGCTCGTGTGAACTTATATCTTCTTGGATTCTTTCCGGTAATCCTTTCACAAACGCGTCGATCTTCTCTTCCTCATCTTCGAACGCTCCCGGACACAATAGGCACACTTCTGTGAATCATCTTTCGTATGTGGTAATATCAAATCCTTGGGTTCGTAACCCTCTAAGTTCTGTCTTGAGCTTATTGACCTCGGTTCTGGGACGGTACTTCTCGTTCATCAAGTGCTTGAATGCTGACCACGGTAGTGCGTAAGCATCATCTTGTTCCACTTGCTCTAGATAGGTATTCCACCATGTTAACGCAGAACCTGTGAAGGTATGCGTAGCGTACTTCACTTTATCCTCTTCAGTACACTTACTTATGGCAAACACCGATTCGACCTTCTCGGTCCACCGTTTCAATCCGATCGGTCCTTCAGTTCCATCAAATTCCAAAGGTTTGCAGGCAGTGAATTCTTTGTAGGTGCATCCTACACGATTTCCTGTACTGCTAGATCCAAGGTTATTGTTTGTATGTAGCGCAGCCTGTACTGCGGCTATGTTTGAAGCTAGAAAAGTACGGAATTCCTCTTCATTCATATTCACGGTGTGTCGAGTAGTCGGTGCCATTTCCTTCAAAATAGTCAAATGGAACAAGTTAATCATACAGAATATTAAGAGTAGTTAATAGTATTTCGTAGCATAATATGAACTCATTTATAAAAGATTTTTCTTCATATTAGCATTTTATAAGTTTAAATTCGGGTAGTACCTACCCGTTAAGTTCATACTTAGTAGCTAATATACAATTCAACTACTACAATTCTATATGAAAAACTGATTATAATAATATTTCGCGTTCAAACTTTTACACAATATTTTACAAACTTACAATACCGCTTATTTTACATATAGCATGAAATATAGCACACAAGATGGTTGTGAAGATAATTCTAGCTAGTACACAAGTCGTTCAGCAAAGGCAATAAAGACACATAATTCATACGTCCAGAAAAAGTCATGCATTCTGGTTTTACTAGGATTACTTCCCATCCTTGGACTTGTGGAACATAACCGTTATGGCCGTTGATAAGACAGCGTGTTGTAACGTCGTCAAAGGGACGAGGGTTACGTAATGTCCAACAGTCCCGTAACAATCTAAAAACCTCATTTCTTACCCCAATTACCGACTCCGTCACTTGTGGGAACGTTTTGTTTAATAGTTGTAGCCCGATGTTCTTGTTCTCACTTTGGTGAGAAGCGAATATTACTAATCCGTAAGCATAACATGCTTCTTTATGTTGCATGTTAGCCGCTTTTTCTAAATCACGAAGTCCAATATTCGGATATATTGAGTCAAAATAATTTATTAACCCATTGCGTAAAATAGCATTTGGGTTCCCCGCAATATATGCATCAAAGTAAACACATCGTAACTTATGGATTTCCCAATGTAATATCCCCCATCTTTCAAACGAAAGCCTTTTATAAACCAAGGCATTCTTGGAACGTTCTTCGAATGTCTTACAAACTGATCTCGCCTTAAATAGTTGTGCCGAAGAATTCTGACTGACTCTAGACAAGATTTCATCAATCATGTCTCCGGGTAGGTCTCTTAAAATATTGGGTTGTCTATCCATTTTGTGTTTTTATACTGTAAAATAGACAAGAGTTAGATTCATAAAAAAAAAATACTTATTAATACAAGCAATTTTTACATATATCATAAAGCATAAGCACACTATATTACATATATTACACCACACGAGTACAACTATCTTATTCCGACTCGCTTGTTTCTTCTTCTTCGGTTTTGGTTCGTTTTGCCAAGTTTCTAGGGATATATGATGTTCCCCTAATACGAGCCGTCGTTTTCCACATTGGTTTAGAAAAACCTGGTGGTTTAGAGGTTCCCGGGTCATTGTTACAACTTAAGGACTTCGGGGGTTGACGATACATATAAAGTTCATCGGGGTTGGAATTAGATTTCTCTATTTTTATGCCTTTTCCCTTATTATTTTCTTTTGCCTTTTTAAATTCAGTTGGGGTAATTTCTATAACATCATCGGAATTTTCGTCGGAATCCGATTCATCGGAGAATTGGTAATCCTCCCAATATTTTGCTTCCTTGGCGGAAACACCATTGACCATAATTAACCTTGGTCGGTTGGTTGAGGATTTTCTTTTACTTAACCGTTTTATTATTTCCCCCACCGGTTCTATTTCTTCATCCGATTCCGATTCTTCTTCCGGTTCCGACTCTTCTTCCAGTTCCTCTTCGGGAACTTGTGAATCAGTCCACGAATCATTCCAATTTACATTTGACTCTTCATTATTATTAGGTGAGTCAATGGGACTTGTTCTAGAGGTAGACATCTATCACATAATATCAAACGCGTTAAGAGATTAATATATCACATAATATTCACATGTTAAAAATATATAGTTTCCAACAAAATTTGTTAAGCAATCATTTTTCAAGTAAACACGGTCGAAGTCCAGACTCACTAATGCATCCTAACAAACTCGATAAGACACACTAATGCAAAATTCTGGTTCTCTAAGACCAACGCTCGGATACCAACTGAAATGTCCCGTTCTTATTGATTAAAAACGTTCCATATTAATTGATTTCGTTGTGAGGTTTTGACCTCTATATGAGACGTTTTTCAAAGACTGCATTCATTTTAAAACAAACCATAACCTTTATTTCATCAATAAAGGTTTAAAAAGCTTTACGTAGATTATCAAATAATGATAATCTAAAATATCCTGTTTACACACGACCATTACATAATGGTTTACAATACAAATATGTTACAACAAAATAAGTTTCTTGAATGCAGTTTTTACACAATATCATACAAGCATGGACTCCAAATCTCGTCCTTATTTAAGTATGCGATAGCGGAAGCTCTTAATAATCACCTGAGAATAAACATGCTTAAAACGTCAACAAAAATGTTGGTGAGTTATAGGTTTAACCTATATATATATCAAATCATAATAATAGACCACAAGATTTCATATTTCAATACACATCCCATACATAGAGATAAAAATCATTCATATGGTGAACACCTGGTAACCGACATTAACAAGATGCATATATAAGAATATCCCCATCATTCCGGGACACCCTTCGGATATGATATAAATTTCGAAGTACTAAAGCATCCGGTACTTTGGATGGGGTTTGTTAGGCCCAATAGATCGATCTTTAGGATTCGTGTCAATTAGGGTGTCTGTTCCCTAATTCTAAGATTACCAGACTTAATAAAAAGGGGCATATTCGATTTCGATAATTCAACCATAGAATGTAGTTTCACGTACTTGTGTCTATTTTGTAAATCATTTATAAAACCTGCATGTATTCTCATCCCAAAAATATTAGATTTTAAAAGTGGGACTATAACTCACTTTCACAGATTTTTACTTCGTCGGGAAGTAAGACTTGGCCACTGGTTGATACACGAACCTATAACAATATATACATATATATCAAAGTATGTTCAAAATATATTTACAACACTTTTAATATATTTTGATGTTTTAAGTTTATTAAGTCAGCTGTCCTCGTTAGTAACCTACAACTAGTTGTCCACAGTTAGATGTACAGAAATAAATCGATAAATATTATCATGAATCAATCCACGACCCAGTGTATACGTATCTCAGTATTGATCACAACTCAAACTATATATATTTTGGAATCAACCTCAACCCTGTATAGCTAACTCCAACATTCACATATAGAGTGTCTATGGTTGTTCCGAAATATATATAGATGTGTCGACATGATAGGTCGAAACATTGTATACGTGTCTATGGTATCTCAAGATTACATAATATATAATACAAGTTGATTAAGTTATGGTTGGAATAGATTTGTTACCAATTTTCACGTAGCTAAAATGAGAAAAATTATCCAATCTTGTTTTACCCATAACTTCTTCATTTTAAATCCGTTTTGAGTGAATCAAATTGCTATGGTTTCATATTGAACTCTATTTTATGAATCTAAACAGAAAAAGTATAGGTTTATAGTCAGAAAAATAAGTTACAAGTCATTTTTGTAAAGGTAGTCATTTCAGTCGAAAGAACGACGTCTAGATGACCATTTTAGAAAACATACTTCCACTTTGAGTTTAACCATAATTTTTGGATATAGTTTCATGTTCATAATAAAAATCATTTTCTCAGAATAACAACTTTTAAATCAAAGTTTATCATAGTTTTTAATTAACTAACCCAAAACAGCCCGTGGTGTTACTACGACGGCGTAAATCCGGTTTTACGGTGTTTTTCGTGTTTCCAGGTTTTAAATCATTAAGTTAGCATATCATATAGATATAGAACATGTGTTTAGTTGATTTTAAAAGTCAAGTTAGAAGGATTAACTTTTGTTTGCAAACAAGTTTAGAATTAACTAAACTATGTTCTAGTGATTACAAGTTTAAACCTTCGAATAAGATAGCTTTATATGTATGAATCGAATGATGTTATGAACATCATTACTACCTTAAGTTCCTTGGATAAACCTACTGGAAAAGGGAAAAATAGATCTAGCTTCAACGGATCCTTGGATGGCTCGAAGTTCTTGAAGCAGAATCATGACACGAAAACAAGTTCAAGTAAGATCATCACTTGAAATAAGATTGTTATAGTTATAGAAATTGAACCAAAGTTTGAATATGATTATTACCTTGTATTAGAATGATAACCTACTATAAAAAACAAAGATTTCTTGAGGTTGGATGATCAGCTTACAAGATTGGAAGTGAGCTAGCAAACTTGAAAGTATTCTTGATTTTATGAAACTAGAACTTTTGGAATTTATGAAGAACACTTAGAACTTGAAGATAGAACTTGAGAGAGATCAATTAGATGAAGAAAATTGAAGAATAAAAGTGTTTGTAGGTGTTTTTGGTCGTTGGTGTATGGATTAGATATAAAAGATATGTAATTTTGTTTTCATGTAAATAAGTCATGAATGATTACTCATATTTTTGTAATTTTATGAGATATTTCATGCTAGTTGCCAAATGATGGTTCCCATATGTGTTAGGTGACTCACATGGGCTGCTAAGAGCTGATCATTGGAGTGTATATACCAATAGTACATACATCTAAAAGCTGTGTATTGTACGAGTACGAATACAGGTGCATACGAGTAGAATTGTTGATGAAACTGAACGAGGATGTAATTGTAAGAATTTTTGTTAAGTAGAAGTATTTTGATAAGTGTATTGAAGTCTTCCAAAAGTGTATAAATACATATTAAAACACTACATGTATATACATTTTAACTGAGTCGTTAAGTCATCGTTAGTCGTTACATGTAAGTGTTGTTTTGAAACCTTTAGGTTAACGATCTTGTTAAATGTTGTTAACCCAATGTTTATAATATCAAATGAGATTTTAAATTATTATATTATCATGATATTATCATGTATGAATATCTCTTAATATGATATATATACATTAAATGTCTTTACAACGATAATCGTTACATATATGTCTCGTTTAAAAATCATTAAGTTAGTAGTCTTGTTTTTACATATGTAGTTCATTGTTAATATACTTAATGATATGTTTACTTATCATAGTATCATGTTAACTATATATATATCCATATATATGTCATCATATAGTTTTTACAAGTTTTAACGTTCGTGAATCACCGGTCAACTTGGGTGGTCAGTTGTCTATATGAAACTATTTCAATTAATCAAGTCTTAACAAGTTTGATTGCTTAACATGTTGGAAACATTTAATCATGTAAATATCAATCTCAATTAATATATATAAACATGGAAAAATTCAGGTCACTACAGTTATAATTTATACTAACATATAATAATAACACTTGATAATGCTAAAAATGAACACATATTTCATAGCATTATTCCTCAAGAAAGACAAGATTTTAGTTGCAATTGTTCTATTTACAAGTAATATTCATTTAAATAATAAAAGGTGAAGACAAAAGGCAGATTCGTTGATTTGAAGACGCAAACGACCAAAAAGCTCAAAAGTAAAAAGTACGATCCAAGAGGTTCAATTTATTGATGAGAAGCGTCTAGAAATGACAAAAGTACAAGTTACAAAATGCAAAGTACAAGATATTAAATTGTACGCAAGGACATTTGAAAATCCGGAACCGGGACCTAAGTCAACTTTCAACGCACGACTCAACGGAGCGAAAATTACAAGTCAACTATGCATATAAATATAATATAATATATAAATAATTCTTAAAATTATATATATAATATTTATTTATTAAAAAATCCGTCGGCAAGCTAGGAGCCCAACTTGGATGAGCTGTAATCCACCACTTCGCGATCGCGGAGCTGTGAAGGAGAAGCCCTTCGAGATCGCGGAGCACACCAAAACTGAAATGGGGCCTATAAAAGGCAACGCATTCGATCGATATTTTTACACCTTCTTTCCATTTCATATACGTAAAAGATATATATATATATATATATATATATATATATTTATAATTTATAATTTTAATTTAAGATTAATAATAATAAGGTTATGTTAGCGAATGTTTTAAGGTATTAAGTCAAAATTCTGTCTGTGTAACGCTACGCTATTTTTAATCATTGTAAGTTATGTTCAACCTTTTTAATTTAATGTCTCGTAGCTAAGTTATTATTATGCTTATTTATTGCCGAAGTAATCATGATGTTGGGCTAAATATTAAAATTGGGTAATTGGGTTTTGGACCATAATTTGGGTTTGAATAAAAGAACGACACTTGTGAAAATTAGACTATGAGCTATTAATGGGCTTTATATTAACTAAATGATACCTCGTTAATTTAATATATAGACTTATAATTTGACGTATTTATATCTAACCACATACGCTTGACTGGGCATGGTGGAAGGAATATCTATAAATACCAATAATTGTTCATTTTACCGGACACTGAACTGGATTAATAGTTAATAGACTTGTTGAAACAGGGGTGGAGTACATTCAAGGGTAATTGGTGTAATTGTTAACAAAGTAGTAAAACCTTGGTTTACACGCAGTCGATAACCTGGTGTATTCATTAAACAAAGTATTAAGACCTTGTTACAATTTGAATCCCCAATTAGTTGGAATATTTGACTTCGGAAATAAGAATAATTTGATGAAGACTTCCAAATTTTATGATTATGACTGATGGACTATTATGGACAAATCCGTATGGACATATTGAATAATCCAGGACAAAGAACAATTAACCCATGGAAATAAACTAAAAACAACACGTCGAACATCATAATTACAGAAGTTTAAATAAGCATAATTCTTTTATTTCATATTTAATTGCACTTTTAATTATCGCACTTTTATTTATTGTCATTGTATTAAATTGCACTTTTAATTATCGTACTCTTTAATTATCGTACTTTTTATTTATCGTACTTTTATTTATCGCAATTTCATTATCGTTATTTACTTTACGCTTAAAATTAATTTATATTTATTTTTAATATTTTACATTAGGTTTTAACTGCGACTAAAGTTTTAAAATCGACAAACCGGTCATTAAACGGTAAAAACCCCCTTTTATAATAATAATACTACTTATATATATTTTTGTAGTTATACAAATATAGTTTTAAAAATATAGCGTTGAACTAGTTTAAGTCTCCCTGTGGAACGAACCGGACTTACTAAAAATTACACTACTGTACGATTAGGTACACTGCCTATAAGTGTTGTAGCAATTTATAGGTATATCCATTCTATAAATAAATAAATATCTTGTGTAAAATCGTATCGTATTTAATAGTATTTCCTTGTAAATTTAATACTATTTCATATACCCCTCGCATAACATCAAGTATTTTTTGATGCCGCTGCCGGGGACTAGCCGAAGTGAAACGCTATATATAAAAAAATAAAAAAAATTTATTAAATTTTAATTTGTTTTTGTAAAAAAATACATTTTTAAATATCAAAAATATAAAAAAAATATAATATATATAAATTTATTTTTAAGATTTTTATTTATAAAATTAATAAGTATTTTTATTTTAAGTTTTTAAAATATATTTTTATTTTATAAAAATTATATATCTAATATTTTATAAAACTTAAAATCATAAAAAAAATAATAATTAAAACTAAGAATTGGGCCGAAACCCGTCGAAGCCTAACACTGTTTTTATTTAAATATTAAATTAGGCCGAACTGTTTTAGCCCAGTTTTTAATCCGGTAAAATTGCACTACGCGATCTCGGAGGAGACAAGCCACAAAGTTACGAGATCGCGTAGCACACCCTGACACGCCTGGTTTGATCTAAATCTGCATTAATTATGGAGTATTATTTATTATTATTACTTTAAACCCTAATTAGGGTTATATTTTTTATATTATTTAGTTTAGTTTATTTATTATTTGTATTATTAAGTTTAATTAATTTTTATAAATTATAAAATTAATAGTTTTATAAAATAATAATATAAAAATAATATTTTTATAAAAATTGTACTTTTTACAACTTTAAGTTTATTTTTATATTTTGTATCTTTTTATTCGTTTTAGCGTAATTTTTGTATTTTTCACTCGTATTTAGTTTTAAGACATAGTTTTTGCCATAATTATTTTTATTTCTAGATTTTTTAGGCTTTTTCCGTAAAATCCCTTAAGTGCTTTTTCTTTAGACTAAGATTTAGGTGCTTTAGAATTTTTGCGACGCCGTTTTATAAAATTTAGTACCTTTTTAAGTTTTTGCCATTTTGGATATAGTATTCCTTTTAACCTTTAATATTTTTAGACGCAACCTTTAATTCTTAGTTTTTAGACTTTTTAAGTTTCGACGCGCTACTTTCTTATTTTTATTTTTCGATGCCTATTATTTTTCGACGTTTTTTGGCGCAATCTTTTTCTTTCTTATTTCTCGACGCTCTAGTTTATAGGACATAGAATTTTTTCTATTTCTTCTCTAAAATTTCAAAACGAAAAATTATTTTAAGTGGTTAAATTGATAGACATCCATTTTCTGGTTCGTAGTAATAGTTGGATTTGTACGTGGACCGGGTTATTGGAGCTAAACAGTACTCAATTATATTGAGACCAAACGAATCCTGCCGCTCTGCTGCATCTTTTGGCTATTCGAAACGTGAGCAAAATCAGAAAAGTCTATTAATCTGATAACTTATATAATTTTTCTTATTTTTATAACTAATAGGATATTCAGTGAATGCACCGAGCAAAACGTTCACCACCTTTTGTACGTTCACCACCTGTAACTCGATCAAGACATCTAGCAAATATTGTCGCCGTTTATTTTTCTTTAGAATTGTCATCCAATCGACCAAGTACTCCAATTTAAATTTCCGATAACCTATTTTTTGAACCCGACCTCACAATTGAGAATCCGGAGGATATTCAGGGACAATTCAGAGATCCTGAACCATTAATTTTTTCTCCGGAACCACCAATCATTCAAACGGAGATTGTCGAGGAACAATCCATTAAATCAGAATCCTCTAGTGATTCAGATTCAACAAATTCAATCATGGAAAATCTGGAACCTCTAAGTATGGAAGACCGAATGAGAGCTAAACGCACTGGCCAAGGTCACACAATTACTCAACCTGACATTAATGCGCCAGATTATGAAATCAAAGGACAAATTCTACACATGGTAACTAATCAATGCCAATTTAGTGGTGCGCCGAAGGAAGATCCAAATGAACATCTTCGTACATTTAATAGGATCTGCACTCTATTTAAAATAAGAGAAGTGGAGGATGAACAGATATATCTCATGTTATTTTCCTGGACTTTAAAGGGAGAAGCCAAAGATTGGTTAGAATCGTTACCAGAAGGGGCGATTGATACATGGGATGTTTTAGTTGAAAAATTTCTTAAACAATTCTTTCCGGCATCTAAAGTCGTGAGACTTCAAGGAGAAATTGTTACGTTCACACAAAAGCCAAACGAAACTCTATACGAAGCTTGGACAAGATTTGGAAAGTTATTAAGAGGATGTCCGCAACATGGTTTAGACACCTATCAAATAGTACAAATATTCTACCAAGGATGCGACATCACTACAAGAAAAGACATCGATATAGCAGCTGGTGGTTCCATTATGAAGAAAACAGCAACGGACGCTTATAAAATTATTGATAACACTGCTTCCCACTAACATGAGTGGCACCAAGAAAAAGATATCGTTAGATCATCTAAAGCAGCTAGAGCCGATTCTAGCCATGACTTAGATTTCATTTCCGCAAAGATAGATGTTGTTGAGAGACGAATGGAAAAGATGACTAAAGATATTCACTCAATACGAATTAGTTGTGAGCTGTGTGGAGGACCACATTTAACAAAAGATTGTCTCAGTATTGAACTAACAATGGAACAAAGAGAGAATGTTTCATACATAAACCAAAGGCCTGGAAATAATTATCAGAATAATTATCAACAGCCAAGACCAATCTACAATGAAAACTAGAATTATAACCGAAATGTTCCATACAACAACCAACAAGGTCCTAGCAATCAACAAGTATCCAACAATACTTACAATCAACAAAGACCTATTTTTCAAAACAAACCACCACAAACCGATGATAAAAAGCCAAATTTAGAAGATATGATGTCGAAGCTAGTTGAATCTCAAACTCATTTTTTTACATCTCAGAAACAAACCAATGAACAAAATGCTCAAGCATTTAGAAATCAACAAGCTTATATTCAAAATCTTGAACAAGAAGTGAGTAACCTAGCAAGGTTGATAGGTGAAAGAAAACCGGGAAGTCTACATAGTGATACAAATGCTAACCCCCGAAATGAAACAGCTAAAGCCATTACCACAAGAAGTGGTATTACACTTAAACCACCTGAAATACCTGTAATTTCTGATGAAGCTATTCCTACTCCACAAGAACCACAATCTGAACAAGATAAGGAAACAGAACCGGTAGTTGAAAAGGTTAATGAAGATAACACAGTTAAGGCTAAACCTTATGTTAAACTGTCATAACCCGACCTTAACCATAAGGACGAATACAATAACATATGATTTCATCGCGAGGTATTGACCTCTATATGCGACATTTTTCAAAAACTGCATTCGTTTTTACAATACAAACCATAGCTTTTATTACAAATACAAGGTTTAAACAACTTAATAATGATTATCGTTTAGCGATAATCTTAGACTTACAAACTTTACATGTGATAATAACAATACGACCTCCAACATATTTTACATTACAAATCCTCCGATATGCAGTTTTATTTTTGACACAAATATGCATACTCAAGATCTTGCTTAAATTCAACATGTTGCAGCGGAAGCTTTTAGTTATCACCTGAGAATAAACATGCTTAAAATGTCAACATAAAGTTGGTGAGATATAGGTTTAATGCCGGCAGCGTTATGAATATAGACCACAAGATTTCATATATAAACGTTTTAATAAAAATATTCTAAGTTGTTGAGCACTTGATAACCATACTTAACATTTAATCAACGTCACATATTCCCTTTATTATGAAATCTTACTACACCGTACCAAGTGTAGTCACCAAAACGAAGTACTGTGCAACCGTTGAATACTGGTCGTCCAGTCCGGTTGGGGTTGTCAGGCCCGATAGATCTATCAACAGGATTCGCGTTTACAATACCTCATGTAAATAGTAGTTACCAAGTTACAGGGAAGTATGCCAGTGGTACAACTCAACGTAGAATATATATTTTTAACCACTTGTGTCCATAATGTAAATCATAAAATGCATGTATTCTCATCCCGAAATATTTAGAGTTTAAAAGTGAGACTATATACTCACTTTTGTCTTGAAGGTATTTAACTCGACTTGGTCTCCGATAGATATCACGAACCTAACCATATATATAATATATCAACATATTTTCTTTTCAAGTAATCGTTACATATATATATATATATATATATATATATATATATATATATATATATATATATATATATATATATATATATATATATATATATATATATATATACTTTTAATACTTTTAATATTTTCTTAGTCCGTAGTTAGCAGTCCGATGTTAGTGGTCCACAATTAGTTGCTTAAATAAAATAAATAAAGACCCCATCGTATTCGTGTTGATCAGAATTAATCTTGACCCATGGTACCATGTTGTCAAATGACGTGTTGCGTACATAAAGTACCGTGTTGTCAAATGACGTGTTGCGTACAATCATGAGGTCTTATGATTAATCTTCTCGTGTTGTTTACGGGTGGTCCTGAAATATATAAAATAAAATCATAAGTAAATATATATTAAATATTATGTTAATTAGCCAATATATGATTAATCCGATTTTGTCATAATATGATATATTACAGGTCTTGAAGTGTTTTTAAAAAATCAAATTAGAAGGATCTATTTAGTTTGCGAACAAGTTTGAAATCACTCAAACTATGTTCTTGTTGTTAAAATTTTATAACACAAAATAAGATAGCTATATAAATATGAATCGAATAAGGTTATGAATAAGGTTACTGCCTCAAGTTACTTGGACAAAGCTACTGGAAAAGGTAAGAAAAATCTTGGAATCAAAAGAGTGGTGGAGTGAGATTGAAAGATTGGAAGTAATCTCCTTGAAATCGGATGACTATATTGATATGTTCTTGAGTAGGTAAATGAAGAGAGATTAGGGAGTGAATTAACTTGAAAGAAAATTGGAAATGAAATTGTATGTGTGTGTGTGCAAAATAGCATGATTATGGGATGGATATATAGGAGATTTAGTTTGTTTTCTTGCACAAAAGTCACACATGAGGTTAAATGGCTGGTTCCCACATGTAACATCATGTCTAGTGGCTGATCATTGAAGTTTATTGTTGGTATATACCAATAGTAAATACGTATAGAAGCTGGGTATGATACGGTTACATATACCCTAGATATACTTGTAGAAATTTTGAGGAATCGGAATGAGAATTCAAATATGGACGGGTTTATAACTGTAAAAGAGGTTCAAAACTGGGCTTTTATTTTTGGGTCAAACCGGGCCAAAATAAAATTTTAAGTATATAGATCACCAACACATTATATATTGTAAGTATATATGTCAAAGAATGTTACATATAGTTATCGTTTTGATAACTTAAGTTAGTGGTCTCAAAGTATACTTATAACTCATTGTTGTTAGTTCACAATGAAATGTTAAACCATCCTTAAATCATGTTAAATATGTATAGATATGTACATATACATAATCGTATAATTATCGTGTGTTATATAGTTCGTGATATCATCGGTCAAATTGGACGGTCAAACGTTGTGTGAAACTCTTTTCAAAAATATAAGTCTCAACAGTTTGGATTGCTTATTATGTTGGTAAGGTTTATTTTATGTAAATATTAATCTCATAAGTATAAAACGATCGGAAAAATCCGGGTCGTTACAGTACCTACCCGTTAAATAAATTTCGTCCCGAAATTTTAAAGTTGTACCTATTTTGCGTTGTCCGGAAACAAATGTGGATACTTTTGTTTCATCTGATCCTCTCATTCCCAAGTAAACTCGGGACCCCTTCGAGCATTCCAACGAACCTTAACGATTGGTATGTTGCTCTGCTTGAGCCGTTTGACTTCACGGTCCATGATTTCGACTGGTTCTTCTATGAATTGTAGTTTCTCATCGACTTGGATTTTTTCAAGAGGAATGGTGAGATCTTCCTTTGCAAGACATTTCTTGAGGTTTGAGACGTGAAATGAATTATGTACCCCGGTGAGTTCTTGTGGTAACTCGAGTCGATAAGCTACCGGTCCGATGCGTTCGATGATCTTGAACGGGCCTACATACCTTGGGTTCAGTTTACCCCTTTTTCCAAAACGTATTACACCTTTCCAAGGTGATTCCTTTAGCATAACCATGTCACCGATCTGAAACTCTAATGGTTTCCTTCGGACATCGGCGTAGCTCTTTTGGCGACTACGGGCTGTTTTCAATCTCTCCTTGATTTGCACTATCTTCTCAGTAGTTTCATGGATGATCTCGGGACCAGTTAATTGTCGATCTCCTACTTCATTCCAACAGATAAGGGATCTACACTTCCTTCCATACAGTGTTTCGAATGGTGCAGCTTTAATGCTCGCATGATAACTATTATTATACGAGAATTCTGCTAATGGTAGATATTTATCCCATCCATTTCCAAAATCGATCACACATGCCCTGAGCATGTCTTCAAGAGTCTGAATTGTTCTTTCACTCTGCCCGTCAGTTTGCGGATGGTATGCGGTGCTCATATCCAAACGGGTTCCCAGGGCCTCCTGTAGTGATTGCCAAAACTTTGATGTAAATCTACTATCACGATCGGATATAATGGAAATAGGTATTCCATGCATTGAAACAATTTCCTTTATAGGAAAGAAATGTTCAGATTTGGTGAGACGATCAACTATTACCCAAATGGTGTCATAACCCCAGGTAGTCTTAGGTAACTTTGTGATGAAATCCATGGTAATACCATCCCATTTCCATTCTGGGATTTCTGGTTGTTGAAGTAACCCTGACGGCTTCTGATGTTCTGCTTTGACTTTGGAACAAGTTAAACATTCCCCAACATATGTTGCAACATCTGTCTTTAAATTAGGCCACCAATAATGCGTCTTAAGATCTTGATACATCTTTCCAACTCCAGGATGTATCGAGTATCTTGTCTTATGTGCCTCATTCAATATAAACTTCCTTAATCCAGCCAACTTCGGTACCCAAATACGGTTTGCAAAATATCGAATTCCGTCTTCCCGCATAACGAGTTGCTTCTCATACTTCTTCATTATTTCATTTCCTATGTTTTCTTTAGTAAGAGCTTCTCGTTGAGCCTCTTTGATTTGTGAGTTGAGATTCATGCGAATTTTTATGTTCATTGCTCGTACTCGAATTGGTTCCCGTTCCTTTCTGCTTAGAGCGTCGGCTACTACATTCGCTTTCCCGGGATGATAGCGAATCTCACAATCATAGTCGTTTATCAGCTCGACCCACCTACGTTGCCTCATGTTCAGCTGTTTCTGATCGAAAATATGTTGAAGGCTTTTATGATCAGTAAACACAGTGCATTTAACTCCATATAAATAGTGTCTCCATATCTTCAATGCAAACACTACTGCCCCCAATTCTAGATCATGCGTCGTATAATTTCGCTCGTGAATCTTCAATTGTCGAGATGCGTATGTAATAACTTTCTTTCGTTGCATAAGGACGCAACCAAAACCTTGTCGCGAAGCGTCACAATATATCTCAAAATCATCGTTCCCTTCAGGTAACGATAAAATAGGTGCCGTGGTCAACTTCTTATTGAGTAATTGAAATGCACTCTCCTGCTCAACGGTACATTCATACTTCTTCCCTTTTTGTGTTAACGCTGTCAATGGTTTAGCTATTCGGGAAAAATCTTGAATAAACCTTCTATAATAACTGGCTAAACCCAAAAATTGGCGTATCTGCGTTGGTGTCTTAGGAGTCTCCCATTTTTCAATGGCCTCAATTTTAGCTGGATCAACCTGAATTCCTTTGCTACTAACAACGTGGCCAAGAAATTGCACTTCTTTCAACCAAAATGCACACTTAGAAAATTTGGCTTATAACTGTTCTTTTCTTAACAATTCTAATACCAACCTTAAATGCTGCTCATGCTCTTGCTCACTCTTGGAATAGATAAGAATATCGTCAATGAAAACGATAACAAACTTATCTAAATACGGACTACAAACTCGATTCATGAGGTCCATGAATACAGCTGGCGCATTAGTCAACCCAAACGGCATGACCAAAAATTCATAATGACCGTAGCGTGTCCGAAAAGCAGTTTTCGGAATATCTTCTTCTTTGACACGTAATTGATGATAGCCCGATCTTAAGTCGATTTTCGAGTACACACATGATCCTTGTAATTGATCAAATAAGTCATCAATTCTCGGTAGTGGATACCGATTCTTGATAGTTAACTTATTTAATTCACGGTAATCTATACTGTCATAACCCGTCCTTAACCATAAGAACGCGTTAGATAACGTATGATTTCATTGCGAGGTATTGACCTCTATATGAGACATTTTTGAAAGAAAACTGCATATATTATACATTACAAACCATAACCATTATTTTTGTTACAAACTTAAGACAATAAAAAGAAGATTAACGTTTAGCGATAATCTTCGACTTACAAACTTTACAAATGATGACAACAACACGGTTTCTAGCATATTTTACAGTACAACATCTTGGATATGCAGTTTTATTTTTGACACAAACATGCGTACGCAAGATCCTGGTTAGATCCAACATGATGCAGCGGAAGCTTTAGAAATCACCTGAGAATAGACATGTTTAAAAAGGTCAACATAAAGTTGGTGAGATATAGGTTTAATGCCGGCTGCAATATATATATAGACCACAAGATTTCGTATATAATCAGTTTAATAAAAGTATTCTAAGTGGTTGAGCACTCGGTAACCATACTTAACATTTTCACGTCGCATATTCCCTTTAATATGAAATCTTACTACACCGTACCAAGTGTAGTCACAAAACGAAGTACTGTGCAACCGTTGAATACTGGTCGTCCAGTCCGGTTGGGGTTGTCAGGCCCGATAGATCTATCAACAGGATTCGCGTTTACAATACCGCTGTAAATATTAGTTACCAAGCTACAGGGAAGTATGCCAGTGGTACAACTCAACGTAGAATATATTTTTCAGTTACTTGTGTCCATAATGTAAAACATAAAATACATGTATTCTCATCCCGAAATATTTAGAGTTTAAAAGTGGGACTATATACTCACTCTTGTCTTGATGATATAAATAATTTGACTCGGTCTTCCGGTTGATATCACGAACCTATCCATATATAATATATCAATATGTTTTCATTTTAAACAAACGTTATATATATATACTTGTTATACTTTTAATACTTTGAATATTTCCTTAGTCCAAAGTTAGCAGTCCGAGGTTAGCAATTCAATTTTTAATGGTTCATTTTTAGATGTTTAATATACCCGCAATGAATAAATACAACCCCCAACGAAATAAATAAAACTCCCGTAAAACCCCATCATAAATGTATTGGTCGAGATTAATCTTGACCCATGGTACCGGTGTTGTCAAATGACGTGTTGCGTACAATCATGGGATCTTATGATTAATCTTCTCGTGTTGCTTACGGGTGATCCTGAACCATATGAAATTGAATTATGAGTACATATATATAAAATATCATGTTATCTTAGAAGTATGTGATTTTATGTAAATTTTTCCAATGAATCCCGAAGTCATTTAAGCCTTGGATAACCAATTTTGTTTCGGTCATAGTTTCTTCGTTACAAGTCCGTTTTCGTTGATTCAACTTGCCATCTCCTTGGATCGAGTCCCTCTTTAAGACTATGAACTGTAAATACCTTAGTTTGTATTCAAAATCACACGGCATAGGTCAAACTTTAGTGAAACTTATGAAGTTAATCATTTTCGTTACAACAAAATCATTTAATGACCATTTTTCTAAAAATACTTATACTTTGAAAAACCAAGTTTTACCTTGTTAAATTAGCATATACATAAGTTATATTACAGGTCTTGAAGTATTTTAAAAGTTAAGTTAGAAGGATCTATTTAGTTTGCAAACAAGTTTGAAAACATTCAAACTATGTTCTTGTTGTTAAACTTGTATACCACAAAATATGATAGCTATATATATATGAATCGAATAAGGTTATGAACATATATTCTACCTCAAGTTCCTTGGATAAGTTTACTGTAAAAGAGAAGTAAGAAGCTAGAATCAAAAGGGTGATAGAAGTGGATGAAAGATTGGAAGTAAGTTGGTGTTCTTGGAGGGTTTTCTTGAAGTGTTTTTGTATGGTTTTCTTATGGTGTTTTAATATGGTTTTTGAAGCTATATCTTTATGAAACTTTGCTGGATTGTTATGGAGTTTAGAGAGTAAGAAAGAGTGTGTGTTTTTAGTTAAGAGATTGAAGTAAAAATGAATCAAAAATGATGATACATATATACTCCTAAAAATGTGATCTTTAAGGATAACATGACAAAATTTTAGTTTGTATTTTTGTAATTAGTCTTGCAATCATACAAAAGTAATTACCTAGCTCTAAGGGCATGAATAATGGCTGGTTAGGTGGTGATTTTGATGTGTATTTACTATTAGTAAATACGTATAGGAGCTAGGTATGATACGAGTACAAATACTCTAGGTATACGTATAGAAATTTTGTGAAAAATGAAATGAGGATTCAAATATAGCTATCTTTTGTGAATACACTTATATGATTTTATGTATTTAAGTTCTTAAAAGTGATTAAATACATTACTTATACAATATATGTATAAACATTATATGTCTTAAGTATTTATGTCAAATAACGTTACGTATAGTTATCGTTTTGAAAACTTAAGTTAGTAGTTTCAAAATACACATATAACTTGTTGTTATTAATATAAAATGAGGTATTAAAACATTCCTTAATCATGTTAAATATGTATATATACATATATATACACAAACGTATAATTATCATATATTGTATGGTTCGTGATATCATCGGTCAAACTAGACGGTCAAACGTTGTATAAAACTCTTTTCGGAAATATAAGTCTCAACAATTTGGATTACTTATCATGTTGGTAAGGTTTAATTTATGTAAATATTAATCTTATAAGTATAGAACGATCGAAAAAATGCGGGTCGTTACATTACCTCCCCGTTAAATAAATTTCGTCCCGAAATTTTAAAATTGTACCTATTTTGCGTTATCGAGAAACAAGTGCGGATACTTTCGTTTCATCTGATCCTCGCGTTCCCAAGTAAACTCGGGACCTCTTCTAGCATTCCAACGAACCTTAACAATCGGTATATTACTCTGTTTGAGCTGTTTAACTTCACGGTCCATGATTTCGATTGGTTCTTCGACGAATTGTAGTTTCTCGTCGACATGGATTTCTTCAAGAGGAATGGTGAGGTCTTCCTTTGCAAGACACTTCTTAAGGTTTGAGACGTGAAAGGTATTATGTATTCCGGCGAGTTGTTGTGGTAACTCGAGTCGATAAGCTACCGGTCCAATGCGTTCGATGATCTTAAACGGGCCTACGTACCTTGGGTTCAGTTTACCCCTTTTGCCGAAACGTATTACACCTTTCCAAGGTGACACCTTTAGCATAACCATGTCCCCGACCTGAAACTCTAATGGTTTCCTTCGAACATCGGCGTAGCTCTTTTGGCGACTACGGGCTGTTTTCAATCTCTCCTTGATTTGCACTATCTTCTCAGTCGTTTCATGTATGATCTCGGGACCAGTTAAATGTCGATCTCCTACTTCATTCCAACAGATAGGAGATCTACACTTCCTTCCGTACAATGCTTCGAATGGCGCAGCTCCAATGCTCGCATGATAACTATTATTATACGAGAATTCTGCTAACGGTAGATATTTATCCCATCCGTTTCCAAAATCGATCACACATGCCCTGAGCATGTCTTCGAGAGTCTGAATCGTTCTCTCACTCTGTCCATCGGTTTGTGGATGATATGCGGTACTCATATCCAACCGAGTTCCTAGTGCCTCCTGTAGTGATTGCCAAAATTTTGAAGTAAATCTACTATCACGATCGGATATAATGGAAATAGGTATTCCATGCCTTGAAACTATTTCCTTTATATATAATCGTAATAATTTCTCCATTCTATCTGTTTCCTTTATAGGCAAGAAATGTGCAGATTTGGTGAGACGATCAACAATCACCCAAATGGTGTCGTATCCCCAGGCAGTCTTTGGTAACTTTGTGATGAAATCCATGGTAATACCATCCCATTTCCATTCTGGGATTTCTGGTTGTTGAAGTAACCCTGATGGCTTTTGGTGTTCTGCTTTGACTTTGGAACAAGTTAAACATTCCCCAACATATGTTGCAACGTCTGTCTTCAAATTAGGCCACCAATAATGCGTCTTAAGATCTTGGTACATCTTTCCAACTCCAGGATGTATCGAATATCTTGTCTTATGTGCCTCGTTCAATATCAACTTCCTTAATCCACCCAACTTCGGTACCCAAATACGATTTGCAAAATATCGAATTCCATCTTCCCGCATAACGAGTTGCTTCTCATACTTCTTCATTATTTCATTTCCTATATTTTCTTTAGTAAGTGCTTCTCGTTGAACTTCTTTGATTTGTGAGTTGAGATTCATGCGAATTTTTATGTTCATCGCTCGTACTCGAATTGGTTCTCGTTCCTTTCTGCTTAGAGCATCGGCCACCACGTTCGCCTTCCCGGGATGATAACGAATTTCACAATCATAGTCGTTTATCAGCTCGACCCACCTACGTTGCCTCATGTTCAGCTGTTTTTGATCGAAAATATGTTGAAGGCTTTTATGATCAGTAAACACAGTGAATTTAACCCCATACAAGTAGTGTCTCCACATCTTCAATGCAAACACGACTGCTCCTAATTCTAGATCATGCGTCGTATAATTTCGCTCGTGAATCTTCAATTGTCGGGATGCGAATGCAATAACTTTCTTCCGTTGCATAAGAACACAACCAAAACCTTGTCGCGAAGCGTCACAATATATTTCGAAATCATCGTTCCCTTCTGGTAACGATAATATAGGTGCCGTAGTTAACTTCTTCTTCAGTATTTGAAATGCGTTCTCCTGCTCCGAGGTCCATTCGTATTTCTTCCCTTTTTGCGTTAATGCTGTCAACGGCTTAGCTATTCGAGAAAAATCTTGAATAAACCTTCTATAATAACCGGCTAAACCCAAAAATTGGCGTATCTGCATTGGTGTCTTAGGAGTCTCCCATTTTTCAATGGCTTCAATTTTTGCTGGATCAACCTGAATTCCTTTGCTACTAACAACGTGGCCAAGAAATTGTACTTCTTTCAACCAGAAAGCACACTTAGAAAATTTAGCATATAGCTGTTCTTTTCTCAACAACTCTAATATCAACCTTAAATGCTGCTCATGCTCTTGCTCACTCTTGGAATAGATAAGAATATCATCAATGAAAACGATAACAAACTTATCTAAATACGGACTACAAACTCGATTCATGAGGTCCATGAATACAGCTGGCGCATTCGTCAATCCAAACGGCATAACCAAAAATTCGTAATGACCATAACGTGTCCAAAAAGCAGTTTTCGGAATATCCTCTTCTTTGACGCGTAGTTGATGATAGCCCGATCTTAAGTCGATTTTTGAATAAACACATGATCCTTGCAATTGATCAAATAAGTCATCAATTCTCGGTAGTGGATACCGATTCTTGATAGTTAACTTATTTAATTCACGATAGTCTATACACATCCTAAAAGATCCATCTTTCTTTTTAACAAACAAAATTGGAGCTCCCCACGGTGAAGTACTCGGTCGTATGAATCCACGGTCCAGTAATTCTTTTAACTGACTTTGAAGTTCTTTTAACTCGGATGGTGCAAGTCTATATGGAGCACGAGCCACTGGTGCAGCTCCTGGTACTAAATCTATTTGAAATTCTACCGATCTAAATGGAGGTAATCCCGGCAATTCTTCCGGAAAAACTTCAGGAAAATCTCTTGCCACAGGCACGTCGTTGATGCACTTTTCTTTCTTTTCGATTTTATTAACATGTGCTAAAATAGCGTAACATCCCTTTTCTAAACACTTCTTGGCTTTCAAACAGCTAATGAGTTTTAGCTTTGAATCACCCTTCTCTCCGTAAATCATCACCGGCATTTTATCCTTACCAGGAATACGAATTGCCTTCTTGGCACAAACAACTTCCGCTCCTATTTTGGACATCCAGTCCATGCCGACTATTACATCAAAACCTCCTAATTCTACGGGTATTAAGTCGATTTTAAACGTTTCTCCGGCTAGATTTATTTCACAATCACGACAAATTTTATCGGCTTTAATTAGCTTACCATTAGCTAACTCAATCAAGTACTTAGCATCTAGAGGTAATGATGAACAATTCAATTTAGTGTAAAAATTTCTACACACATAACTTCTATCGGCGCCAGTATCAAATAAAATAGATGCTGATAAGTTATTAATGGTAAACGTACCCGTAACAAGCTCCG
The DNA here is from genome assembly GCF_046630445.1 of Rutidosis leptorrhynchoides. Lineage (NCBI taxonomy): Eukaryota > Viridiplantae > Streptophyta > Magnoliopsida > Asterales > Asteraceae > Rutidosis > Rutidosis leptorrhynchoides. Next base: position 435,257,116 of record NC_092336.1, read on the forward strand.
GGTCTTCTCGTGCCTCTCTAGCATTAATAACAAACGCTCTTCCACGTGCAGGTCCGCCATTCTGATTCGGGCACTGGCTCTTATAATGACCTTGTTTTCCACACCCAAAACAAGTAATGTTAGCCAAAGCAGTTCTATTTGCGTTGGTGGCAGGAGTCTTGTTACCATTTGCATTTGTAACGAGAGCCTTACAATCTTCAGCAAGATGTCCCTGTCTATTGCATTTAGTGCACAACACACTACAGTAACCAAAATGATGTTTGTGACAACGGTTGCATAAAGGACTTTGTCCTTTGTAACCAAAGCCTGAACCGCTACCCGCACCTTTCGTGGTTTCTTGTTTCTTATAAGGTTGTTGTTGGTTACCTTGATCATAACCTCCATTCCACTTTTTCTTGTTCCCCAATACCTTCACCTCAGTATTGAATGCTTTCTTGTCCAAAATGACCTGATCCATTAGCTCGTTTGCCATGGTTATAGCTTCATGAATTGTCTTAGGTTTCGATGCTGTAACGTTTGCCTTGACCTTTTTGGGCAAACCACCTTTGTACATTTCAATCTTCCGTGCTTCGGTTGGAACCAATTCAGGACATAGCAAAACTAATTCCATGAATCGCTGGTTGTAGTTGGTGATTTCAGTACCAACCACCTTCAAACTTCGTAACTCATCTTCTAACTTAATAACCTCATTCCTTGGACAATACTCGGTGATTATCATTGCTTTGAATTCTTCCCATGGAGTATCATAAGCTACATCTCCTCCTACCGCCTTCACATAATTCTTCCACCATGTGAGTGCACTATCTTGTAAAGTGCACGATGCAAACTTGGTCATGTCTTTTTCATCACAACCGCTGATTTTGAACACCGTCTCCATCTTTTCTATCCATCGGGTTAAACCGATAGGTCCTTCCGTTCCACTGAATGATGATGGCTTGCAAGCTTGAAACGTCTTGTAGGAGCATCCTACACGAGGATTTGGATTAACTGCAGTAGCTCTTGCAGCTTCGACCCATAGCATTCTATCGTTGACTCGCTGGTTGATGAAGTTCTCGACTTCTTGTTCCGTCATTCGGTTCAATCGCGCCATTTCCTAATGAAAGAAAATAATTATTCACATGGATTATTATAGATGTAGTGTGTATTTATAGTACATTTATAGCTTGTTAATAATATGAACCAGGTATTATTATAAAAGCCTTTTCTTCTTATTAGCGTTTTATAATTATATCTTGGGTAGTACCTACCCGTTAATGTTCATACTTAATAGCTTAGTACAGAATCAATTACTACAATCTAAATAATACTTAACCATGGAAAATTATTGCATTTCATACTTCGCTATTTTACATATGCTTACATCAAACTTTAAACAAACTACACTAATAATATTATACAAAACATTATGTGATTCCATGGTTTAATACGGTAGCGCATCATTTGGTCTATTTCCCAAAACATTTATGTCCAGGGAATCCCCCAACGCGAATCCTAGCTGTCACCCTACGTTTTGGCTGAGGAGCCGAAGAACTAGATGCGGGGATAGCACTAATAGGAATAGCGGGAATAGGGGTGGTAGTGTTGAGTGGAATTGGTGCCACGTCATTCTCACTAAGTTCGGGATTTGAATTTTCTAATTCATTCGCTTTTCGTTTCTTTCCTTGATCGAATTTTTCTTTCGTAATTTCTAGTATTTCTTCCTCGGGTTCACTTTCTTCTTCGGGTTCACTTTCCTCCTCGGGTTCACTTTCCGATATTTCTATAGTTGGTTCATCCGGAAATTGTGAGTCTTCCCCAAGGATATCATTTTCGTCATCGGACAGGTTAATGACTGGAACGCCATCTGAAGATTCTGATTCGGAGTCGTTGATTGTGATAACAATTTTTGAGCTCGACATCTATCACACAACAACTAACCCATTAGTACTTATATAATATTTACATATAAATTTTAACCAACAGTGATAAGCAATGGTTTTTTTTTTTTTTAAATCAGACCCGGTCAAAGTCCAGACTTACTAATGTATCCTAACGGCTTCTCGGTTAGACACACTAATGCAGACCTGGTTCGCTAAGACCAACGCTCTGATACCACATGTCATAACCCGTCCTTAACCATAAGAACGCGTTAGATAACGTATGATTTCATTGCGAGGTATTGACCTCTATATGAGACATTTTTGAAAGAAAACTGCATATATTATACATTACAAACCATAACCATTATTTTTGTTACAAACTTAAGACAATAAAAAGAAGATTAACGTTTAGCGATAATCTTCGACTTACAAACTTTACAAATGATGACAACAACACGGTTTCTAGCATATTTTACAGTACAACATCTTGGATATGCAGTTTTATTTTTGACACAAACATGCGTACGCAAGATCCTGGTTAGATCCAACATGATGCAGCGGAAGCTTTAGAAATCACCTGAGAATAGACATGTTTAAAAAGGTCAACATAAAGTTGGTGAGATATAGGTTTAATGCCGGCTGCAATATATATATAGACCACAAGATTTCGTATATAATCAGTTTAATAAAAGTATTCTAAGTGGTTGAGCACTCGGTAACCATACTTAACATTTTCACGTCGCATATTCCCTTTAATATGAAATCTTACTACACCGTACCAAGTGTAGTCACAAAACGAAGTACTGTGCAACCGTTGAATACTGGTCGTCCAGTCCGGTTGGGGTTGTCAGGCCCGATAGATCTATCAACAGGATTCGCGTTTACAATACCGCTGTAAATATTAGTTACCAAGCTACAGGGAAGTATGCCAGTGGTACAACTCAACGTAGAATATATTTTTCAGTTACTTGTGTCCATAATGTAAAACATAAAATACATGTATTCTCATCCCGAAATATTTAGAGTTTAAAAGTGGGACTATATACTCACTCTTGTCTTGATGATATAAATAATTTGACTCGGTCTTCCGGTTGATATCACGAACCTATCCATATATAATATATCAATATGTTTTCATTTTAAACAAACGTTATATATATATACTTGTTATACTTTTAATACTTTGAATATTTCCTTAGTCCAAAGTTAGCAGTCCGAGGTTAGCAATTCAATTTTTAATGGTTCATTTTTAGATGTTTAATATACCCGCAATGAATAAATACAACCCCCAACGAAATAAATAAAACTCCCGTAAAACCCCATCATAAATGTATTGGTCGAGATTAATCTTGACCCATGGTACCGGTGTTGTCAAATGACGTGTTGCGTACAATCATGGGATCTTATGATTAATCTTCTCGTGTTGCTTACGGGTGATCCTGAACCATATGAAATTGAATTATGAGTACATATATATAAAATATCATGTTATCTTAGAAGTATGTGATTTTATGTAAATTTTTCCAATGAATCCCGAAGTCATTTAAGCCTTGGATAACCAATTTTGTTTCGGTCATAGTTTCTTCGTTACAAGTCCGTTTTCGTTGATTCAACTTGCCATCTCCTTGGATCGAGTCCCTCTTTAAGACTATGAACTGTAAATACCTTAGTTTGTATTCAAAATCACACGGCATAGGTCAAACTTTAGTGAAACTTATGAAGTTAATCATTTTCGTTACAACAAAATCATTTAATGACCATTTTTCTAAAAATACTTATACTTTGAAAAACCAAGTTTTACCTTGTTAAATTAGCATATACATAAGTTATATTACAGGTCTTGAAGTATTTTAAAAGTTAAGTTAGAAGGATCTATTTAGTTTGCAAACAAGTTTGAAAACATTCAAACTATGTTCTTGTTGTTAAACTTGTATACCACAAAATATGATAGCTATATATATATGAATCGAATAAGGTTATGAACATATATTCTACCTCAAGTTCCTTGGATAAGTTTACTGTAAAAGAGAAGTAAGAAGCTAGAATCAAAAGGGTGATAGAAGTGGATGAAAGATTGGAAGTAAGTTGGTGTTCTTGGAGGGTTTTCTTGAAGTGTTTTTGTATGGTTTTCTTATGGTGTTTTAATATGGTTTTTGAAGCTATATCTTTATGAAACTTTGCTGGATTGTTATGGAGTTTAGAGAGTAAGAAAGAGTGTGTGTTTTTAGTTAAGAGATTGAAGTAAAAATGAATCAAAAATGATGATACATATATACTCCTAAAAATGTGATCTTTAAGGATAACATGACAAAATTTTAGTTTGTATTTTTGTAATTAGTCTTGCAATCATACAAAAGTAATTACCTAGCTCTAAGGGCATGAATAATGGCTGGTTAGGTGGTGATTTTGATGTGTATTTACTATTAGTAAATACGTATAGGAGCTAGGTATGATACGAGTACAAATACTCTAGGTATACGTATAGAAATTTTGTGAAAAATGAAATGAGGATTCAAATATAGCTATCTTTTGTGAATACACTTATATGATTTTATGTATTTAAGTTCTTAAAAGTGATTAAATACATTACTTATACAATATATGTATAAACATTATATGTCTTAAGTATTTATGTCAAATAACGTTACGTATAGTTATCGTTTTGAAAACTTAAGTTAGTAGTTTCAAAATACACATATAACTTGTTGTTATTAATATAAAATGAGGTATTAAAACATTCCTTAATCATGTTAAATATGTATATATACATATATATACACAAACGTATAATTATCATATATTGTATGGTTCGTGATATCATCGGTCAAACTAGACGGTCAAACGTTGTATAAAACTCTTTTCGGAAATATAAGTCTCAACAATTTGGATTACTTATCATGTTGGTAAGGTTTAATTTATGTAAATATTAATCTTATAAGTATAGAACGATCGAAAAAATGCGGGTCGTTACATATACACATTCGGAAAGATCCATCTTTCTTCTTGACGAATAAAATCGGAGCTCCCCACGGTGAAGTGCTCGGTCGAATGAAACCGCGGTCCAATAATTCTTGTAACTGGCTTTGTAACTCTTTCATCTCAGATGGTGCAAGTCTATATGGAGCACGAGCCACTGGTGCAGCTCCTGGTACTAGATCTATTTGAAATTCTACAGATCTAAATGGAGGTAATCCCGGCAACTCTTCCGGAAATACTTCAGGAAAATCTCTTGCCACAGGCACGTCGTTGATGCTCTTCACTTTTTCCTTCATTTCGACTTTATTAACATGTGCTAGGATAGCATAGCACCCTTTCTTCAAGCACTTTTGAGCTTTCAAACAACTAATGAGTTTTAGCTTTGAGTTACCCTTCTCTCCATAAATCATTAATGGCGTTCTATCCTTACGAGGAATGCGAATTGCCTTCTTGCCGCACACACCTTTAGCTCCTATTTTGGACATCCAGTCCATGCCGACTATTACATCAAAACTTCCTAAATCTACGGGTATCAAATCAATCTTAAATGTTTCTCCGGCTAAATTTATTTTACAATCACGGCAAATTTTATCGGCTTTAATTAGTTTACCATTAGCTAACTCAATCATGTACTTAGCATCTAGAGGTAATGATGAACAATTCAATTTAACGTGAAAGTCTCTACACACGTAACTTCTATCGGCACCAGTATCAAATATAATAGATGCAGATAACTTATTAATGGTAAACGTACCCGTAACAAGCTCCGGGTCTTCATACGCCTCTCTAGCATTAATAACAAATGCTCTTCCACGTGCAGATCCATAATTCTTCTCTGGATTCGGGTACTGACTCTTATAATGACCCTGTTTCCCACACCCATAACAAGTAACAGTGGCCAAGGCAGTTCTATTTGCATTGGTGGCAGGAGTCTTGGTACCGTTTGTATTTGTAGCGGGAACCCTACAATCTTCAGCAAGATGACCTTTTCGATTACAATTGTTGCACACCACATTAAAATAACCAGAGTGATGTTTGTGGCATCTGTTACATAAAGGATTTCGTCCCTTGTAACCTGAGTTCGAACCGCTACCCGCACCTTGCGTGGTTTCTTGTTTCTTGTTGGATTGTTGATGATTACCTTCCCACTTTCTTTTGTTTCCCGATGTCTTGATATCGGTGTTCTTATCCAGAATAATATGGTCCATCAACTCGTTCGCCATGGTGATAGCTTCATGAATAGTCTTGGGTTTGGATGCTGTAACATTTGCCTTGACCTTTTTAGGCAAACCGTCTTTGTACAGTTCAATCTTCCGTTCTTCGGTTGGTACCAATTCGGGACATAGCAAAGCTAATTCCATGAATCACTGATTGTAGGTGTTGAGTTCAGTACCAATAGTTATGAATAAGGTTACTACCTCAAGTTACTTGGACAAAGCTACTGGAAAAGGTAAGAAAAATCTTGGAATCAAAAGAGTGGTGGAGTGAGATTGAAAGATTGGAACTAATCTCCTTGAAATCGGATGACTATATTGATATGTTCTTGAGTAGGTAAATGAAGAGAGATTAGGGAGTGAATTAACTTGAAAGAAAATTGGAAATGAAATTGTATGTGTGTGTGTGCAAAATAGCATGATTATGGGATGGATATATAGGAGATTTAGTTTGTTTTCTTGCACAAAAGTCACACATGAGGTTAAATGGCTGGTTCCCACATGTAACATCATGTCTAGTGGCTGATAATTGAAGTTTATTGTTGGTATATACCAATAGTAAATACGTATAGAAGCTGGGTATGATACGGTTACATATACCCTAGATATACTTGTAGAAATTTTGAGGAATCGGAATGAGAATTCAAATATGGACGGGTTTATAACTGTAAAAGAGGCTCAAAACTGGGCTTTTATTTTTGGGTCAAACCGGGCCAAAATAAAATTTTAAGTATATAGATCACCAACACATTATATATTGTAAGTATATATGTCAAAGAATGTTACATATAGTTATCGTTTTGATAACTTAAGTTAGTGGTCTCAAAGTATACTTATAACTCATTGTTGTTAGTTCACAATGAAATGTTAAACCATCCTTAAATCATGTTAAATATGTATAGATATGTACATATACATAATCGTATAATTATCGTGTGTTATATAGTTCGTGATATCATCGGTCAAATTGGACGGTCAAACGTTGTGTGAAACTCTTTTCAAAAATATAAGTCTCAATAGTTTGGATTGCTTATTATGTTGGTAAGGTATATTTTATGTAAATATTAATCTCATAAGTATAAAACGATCGGAAAAATCCGGGTCGTTACAGTACCTACCCGTTAAATAAATTTCGTCCCGAAATTTTAAAGTTGTACCTATTTTGCGTTGTCCAGAAACAAATGTGGATACTTTTGTTTCATCTGATCCTCTCATTCCCAAGTAAACTCGGGACCCCTTCGAGCATTCCAACGATCCTTAACGATTGGTATGTTGCTCTGCTTGAGCCGTTTGACTTCACGGTCCATGATTTCGACTGGTTCTTCTATGAATTGTAGTTTCTCATCGACTTGGATTTCTTCAAGAGGAATGGTGAGATCTTCCTTTGCAAGACATTTCTTGAGGTTTGAGACGTGAAATGAATTATGTACCCCGGTGAGTTCTTGTGGTAACTCGAGTCGATAAGCTACCGGTCCGATGCGTTCGATGATCTTGAACGGGCCTACATACCTTGGGTTCAGTTTACCCCTTTTTCCAAAACGTATTACACCTTTCCAAGGTGATACCTTTAGCATAACCATGTCACCGATCTGAAACTCTAATGGTTTCCTTCGGACATCGGCGTAGCTCTTTTGGCGACTACGGGCTATTTTCAATCTCTCCTTGATTTGCACTATCTTCTCAGTAGTTTCATGGATGATCTCGGGACCAGTTAATTGTCGATCTCCTACTTCATTCCAACAGATAGGGGATCTACACTTCCTTCCATACAGTGCTTCGAATGGTGCAGCTTTAATGCTCGCATGATAACTATTATTATACGAGAATTCTGCTAATGGTAGATATTTATCCCATCCATTTCCAAAATCGATCACACATGCCCTGAGCATGTCTTCAAGAGTCTGAATTGTTCTTTCACTCTGCCCGTCAGTTTGCGGATGGTATGTGAAATGTCCCGTTCTTATTGATTAAAAACGTTCCATATTAATTGATTTCGTTGCGAGGTTTTGACCTCTATATGAGACGTTTTTCAAAGACTGCATTCATTTTAAAACAAACCATAACCTTTATTTCATCAATAAGGGTTTAAAAAGCTTTACGTAGATTATCAAATAATGATAATCTAAAATATCCTGTTTACACACGACCAATACATAATGGTTTACAATACAAATATGTTACAACAAAATAAGTTTCTTGAATGCAGTTTTTATACAATATCATACAAGCATGGACTCCAAATCTCATCCTTATTTAAGTATGCGACAGCAGAAGCTCTTAATAATCACCTGAGAATAAACATGCTTAAAACGTCAACAAAAATGTTGGTGAGTTATAGGTTTAACCTATATATATCAAATCATAATAATAGACCACAAGATTTCATATTTCAATACACACCCCATACATAGAGATAAAAATCATTCATATGGTGAACACCTGGTAACCGACATTAACAAGATGCATATATAAGAATATCCCCATCATTCCGGGACACCCTTCGGATATGATATAAATTTCGAAGTACTAAAGCATCCGGTACTTTGGATGGGGTTTGTTAGGCCCAATAGATCTATCTTTAGGATTCGCGTCAATTAGGGTGTATGTTCCCTAATTCTTAGATTACCAGACTTAATAAAAAGGGGCATATTCGATTTCGATAATTCAACCATAGAATGTAGTTTCACGTACTTGTGTCTATTTTGTAAATCATTTATAAAACCTGCATGTATTCTCATCCCAAAAATATTAGATTTTAAAAGTGGGACTATAACTCACTTTCACAGATTTTTACTTCGTCGGGAAGTAAGACTTGGCCCCTGGTTGATTCACGAACCTATAACAATATATACATATATATCAAAGTATGTTCAAAATATATTTACAACACTTTTAATATATTTTGATGTTTTAAGTTTATTAAGTCAGCTGTCCTCGTTAGTAACCTACAACTAGTTGTCCACAGTTAGATGTACAGAAATAAATCGATAAATATTATCTTGAATCAATCCACGACCCAGTGTATACGTATCTCAGTATTGATCACAACTCAAACTATATATATTTTGGAATCAACCTCAACCCTGTATAGCTAACTCCAACATTCACATATAGAGTGTCTATGGTTGTTCCGAAATATATATAGATGTGTCGACATGATAGGTCGAAACATTGTATACGTGTCTATGGTATCTCAAGATTACATAATATACAATACAAGTTGATTAAGTTATGGTTGGAATAGATTTGTTACCAATTTTCACGTAGCTAAAATGAGAAAAATTATTCAATCTTGTTTTACCCATAACTTCTTCATTTTAAATCCGTTTTGAATGAATCAAATTGCTATGGTTTCATATTGAACTCTATTTTATGAATCTAAACAGAAAAAGTATAGGTTTATCGTCGGAAAAATAAGTTACAAGTCGTTTTTGTAAAGGTAGTCATTTCAGTCGAAAGAACGACGTCTAGATGACCATTTTAGAAAACATACTTCCACTTTGAGTTTAACCATAATTTTTGGATATAGTTTCATGTTCATAATAAAAATCATTTTCTCAGAATAACAACTTTTAAATCAAAGTTTATCATAGTTTTTAATTAACTAACCCAAAACAGCCCGCGGTGTTACTACGACGGCGTAAATCCGGTTTTACGGTGTTTTTCGTGTTTCCAGGTTTTAAATCATTAAGTTAGCATATCATATAGATATAGAACATGTGTTTAGTTGATTTTAAAAGTCAAGTTAGAAGGATTAACTTTTGTTTGCGAACAAGTTTAGAATTAACTAAACTATGTTCTAGTGATTACAAGTTTAAACCTTCGAATAAGATAGCTTTATATGTATGAATCGAATGATGTTATGAACATCATTACTACCTTAAGTTCCTTGGATAAACCTACTGGAAAAGAGAAAAATGGATCTAGCTTCAATGGATCCTTGGATGGCTCGAAGTTCTTGAAGTAGAATCATGACACGAAAACAAGTTCAAGTAAGATCATCACTTGAAATAAGATTGTTATAGTTATAGAAATTGAACCAAAGTTTGAATATGATCATCACTTGAAATAAAATTGAACCAATATAGTTATGAAACTAGAACTTTTGGAATTTATGAAGAACACTTAGAACTTGAAGATAGAACTTGAGAGAGATCAATTAGATGAAGAAAATTGAAGAATGAAAGTGTTTGTAGGTGTTTTTAGTCGTTGGTGTATGGATTAGATATAAAGGATATGTAATTTTGTTTTCATGTAAATAAGTCATGAATGATTACTCATATTTTTGTAATTTTATGAGATATTTCATGCTAGTTGCCAAATGATGGTTCCCACATGTGTTAGGTGACTCACATGGGCTGCTAAGAGCTGATCATTGGAGTGTATATACCAATAGTATATACATCTAAAAGCTGTGTATTGTACGAGTACGAATACGGGTGCATACGAGTAGAATTGTTGATGAAACTGAATGAGGATGTAATTGTAAGCATTTTTGTTAAGTAGAAGTATTTTGATAAGTGTATTGAAGTCTTTCAAAAGTTTATAAATACATATTAAAACACTACATGTATATACATTTTAACTGAGTCGTTAAGTCATCGTTAGTCGTTACATGTAAGTGTTGTTTTGAAACCTTTAGGTTAACAATCTTGTTAAATGTTGTTAACCCAATGTTTATAATATCAAATGAGATTTTAAATTATTATATTATCATGATATTATCATGTATGAATATCTCTTAATATGATATATATACATTAAATGTCTTTACAACGATAATCGTTACATATATGTCTCGTTTAAAAATCATTAAGTTAGTAGTCTTGTTTTTACATATGTAGTTCATTGTTAATATACTTAATGATATGTTTACTTATCATAGTATCATGTTAACTATATATATATCCATATATATGTCATCATATAGTTTTTACAAGTTTTAACGTTCGTGAATCACCGGTCAACTTGGGTGGTCAATTGTCTATATGAAACATATTTCAATTAATCAAGTCTTAACAAGTTTGATTGCTTAACATGTTGGAAACATTTAATCATGTAAATATCAATCTCAATTAATATATATAAACATGGAAAAGTTCGGGTCACTACAGTACCTACCCGTTAAATAAATTTCGTCCCGAAATTTTAAGCTGTTGAAGGTGTTGACGAATCTTCTGGAAATAGATGCGGGTATTTCTTCTTCATCTGATCTTCACGCTCCCAGGTAAACTCGGGTCCTCTACGAGCATTCCATCGAACCTTAACAATTGGTATCTTATTTTGCTTAAGTCTTTTAACCTCACGATCCATTATTTCGACGGGTTCTTCGATGAATTGAAGTTTTTCGTTGATTTGGATTTCATCTAACGGAATAGTGAGATCTTCTTTAGCAAAACATTTCTTCAAATTCGAGACGTGGAAAGTGTTATGTACAGCCGCGAGTTGTTGAGGTAACTCAAGTCGGTAAGCTACTGGTCCGACACGATCAATAATCTTGAATGGTCCAATATACCTTGGATTTAATTTCCCTCGTTTACCAAATCGAACAACGCCTTTCCAAGGTGCAACTTTAAGCATGACCATCTCTCCAATTTCAAATTCTATATCTTTTCTTTTAATGTCAGCGTAGCTCTTTTGTCGACTTTGGGCGGTTTTCAACCGTTGTTGAATTTGGATGATCTTCTCGGTAGTTTCTTGTATAATCTCCGGACCCGTAATCTGTCTATCCCCCACTTCACTCCAACAAATCGGAGACCTGCACTTTCTACCATAAAGTGCTTCAAACGGCGCCATCTCAATGCTTGAATGGTAGCTGTTGTTGTAGGAAAATTCTGCTAACGGTAGATGTCGATCCCAACTGTTTCCGAAATCAATAACACATGCTCGTAGCATGTCTTCAAGCGTTTGTATCGTCCTTTCACTTTGCCCATCAGTTTGTGGATGATAGGCAGTACTCATGTCTAGACGAGTTCCTAATGCTTGCTGTAATGTCTGCCAGAATCTTGAAATAAATCTACCATCCCTATCAGAGATAATAGAGATTGGTATTCCATGTCTGGAGACGACTTCCTTCAAATACATTCGTGCTAACTTCTCCATCTTGTCATCTTCTCTTATTGGCAGGAAGTGTGCTGATTTGGTGAGACGATCAACTATTACCCAAATAGTATCAAAACCACTTGCAGTCCTTGGCAATTTAGTGATGAAATCCATGGTAATGTTTTCCCATTTCCATTCCGGGATTTCGGGTTGTTGAAGTAGACCTGATGGTTTCTGATGCTCAGCTTTGACCTTAGAACACGTCAAACATTCTCCTACGTATTTAGCAACATCGGCTTTCATACCCGGCCACCAAAAATGTTTCTTGAGATCCTTGTACATCTTCCCCATTCCAGGATGTATTGAGTATCTGGTTTTATGAGCTTCTCTAAGTACCATTTCTCTCATATCTCCAAATTTTGGTACCCAAATCCTTTCAGCCCTATACCGGGTTCCGTCTTCCCGAATATTAAGATGCTTCTCCGATCCTTTGGGTATTTCATCCTTTAAATTTCCCTCTTTTAAAACTCCTTGTTGCGCCTCCTTTATTTGAGTAGTAATGTTATTATGAATCATTATATTCATAGATTTTACTCGAATGGGTTCTCTGTCCTTCCTGCTCAAGGCATCGACTACCACATTTGCCTTCCCCGGGTGGTAACGAATCTCAAAGTCGTAATCATTCAATAATTCAATCCACCTACGCTGCCTCATATTCAGTTGTTTTTGATTAAATATATGTTGAAGACTTTTGTGGTCGGTATATATAATACTTTTGACCCCATATAAGTAGTGCCTCCAAGTCTTTAATGCAAAAACAACCGCGCCTAATTCCAAATCATGCGTCGTATAATTTTGTTCGTGAATCTTCAATTGTCTAGATGCATAAGAAATCACCTTCGTTCGTTGCATTAATACACAACCGAGACCTTGCTTTGATGCATCACAATAAATCACAAAATCATCATTCCCTTCAGGCAATGACAATATAGGTGCCGTAGTTAGCTTTTTCTTCAATAACTGAAACGCTTTCTCTTGTTCATCATTCCATTCAAATTTCTTCCCTTTATGCGTTAATGCAGTCAAGGGTTTTGCTATTCTGGAAAAGTCTTGGATGAACCTTCTGTAGTAACCATCTAGTCCTAAAAACTGGCGTATGTGTTTCGGAGTTTTCGGGGTTTCCCACTTTTCAACAGTTTCTATCTTTGCCGGATGCACCTTAATACCTTCTTTGTTCACTATGTGACCAAGGAATTGAACTTCTTCCAACCAAAATGCACACTTTGAAAACTTAGCGTACAATTCTTCCTTCCTCAATACTTCTAACACCTTTCTCAAATGTTCACCGTGTTCTTGGTCATTCTTTGAGTAAATAAGTATGTCATCAATGAAAACAATGACAAACTTGTCAAGGTATGGTCCACACACTCGGTTCATAAGGTCCATGAACACAGCTGGTGCATTCGTTAAACCAAACGGCATGACCATAAACTCGTAATGACCGTAACGTGTTCTGAAAGCAGTCTTTGGAATATCATCTTCTTTCACCCGCATTTGATGATACCCAGAACGTAAGTCAATCTTTGAATAAACAGACGAGCCTTGTAGTTGATCAAATAAGTCGTCGATTCTCGGTAGTGGGTAGCGGTTCTTGATGGTAAGTTTGTTCAACTCTCGGTAGTCGATACACAACCTGAATGTACCATCTTTCTTCTTGACAAACAAAACAGGAGCTCCCCACGGTGATGTGCTTGGTCGAATGAAACCACGCTCTAAAAGTTCTTGTAATTGGCTTTGCAGTTCTTTCATCTCGCTGGGTGCGAGTCTGTAAGGAGCACGAGCTATTGGTGCAGCTCCTGGTACAAGATCTATTTGAAATTCAACGGATCGATGTGGGGGTAATCCCGGTAATTCTTTTGGAAATACATCAGGAAATTCTTTTGCGACGGGAACATCATTGATGCTCTTTTCTTCAGTTTGTACTTTCTCGACGTGTGCTAGAACAGCATAGCAACCTTTTCTTATTAGTTTTTGTGCCTTCAAATTACTAATAAGATGTAGCTTCGTGTTGCCCTTTTCTCCGTACACCATTAAGGGTTTTCCTTTTTCTCGTATAATGCGAATTGCATTTTTGTAACAAATGATCTCCGCTTTCACTTCTTTCAACCAGTCCATACCGATTATCACATCAAAACTCCCTAACTCTACTGGTATCAAATCAATCTTAAATGTTTTGCTAACCAGTTTAATTTCTCGATTCCGACATATATTATCTGCTGAAATTAATTTACCATTTGCTAATTCGAGTAAAAATTTACTATCCAAAGGCGTCAATGGACAACTTAATTTAGCACAAAAATCTCTACTCATATAGCTTCTATCCGCACCCGAATCAAATAAAACGTAAGCATATTTATTGTCAATAAGAAACGTACCCGTAACAAGCTCCGGGTCTTCCTGTGCCTCTGCCGCATTAATATTGAAAACTCTTCCGCGGCCTTGTCCATTCGTGTTCTCCTGGTTCGGGCAATTTCTAATGATGTGGCCCGGTTTTCCACATTTATAACAAACTACATTGGCATAACTTGCTCCGACACTACTTGCTCCGCCATTACTCGTTCCGACAGCATTTGTTCCTTTCGTTCTATTAACCCCTGGTCCGTAGACCTCACACTTCGCCGCGCTATGACCATTTCTTTTACACTTGTTGCAAAATTTGGTGCAGAACCCCGAGTGATTCTTTTCACACCTTTGGCATAGCTGCTTCTGATTGTTGTTGTTGTTGCGGTTATTATTGTTGTTGGGATGATTGTTGTAGTTGCTGTTGTTGTTGTTGTTGTTGTTGTTGTTGTTGTTGTTGTTGGGCCGTTTGTTGTAGTTGCGATTGATGTTGCGATTGTTGGGATAATTGTTGCGATTATTGTTGTAATTGCTGTTGTTGTTGTATTGGTGATTCTTATCACCGTTTTCCTCCCACTTTCTTTTGACTTGCTTCACATTGGCCTCTTCAGCAGTCTGTTCTTTAATTCTTTCTTCAATCTGGTTCACGAGTTTGTGAGCCATTCTACATGCCTGTTGTATGGAGGCGGGCTCGTGTGAACTTATATCTTCTTGGATTCTTTCCGGTAATCCTTTCACAAACGCGTCGATCTTCTCTTCCTCATCTTCGAATGCTCCCGGACATAATAGGCACAATTCTGTGAATCGTCTTTCGTACGTGGTAATATCAAATCCTTGGGTTCGTAACCCTCTAAGTTCTGTCTTGAGCTTATTGACCTCGGTTCTTGGACGGTATTTCTCGCTCATCAAGTGCTTGAATGCTGACCACGGTAGTGCATACGCATCGTCTTGTCCCACTTGCTCTAGATAGGTATTCCACCATGTTAACGCAGAACCTGTGAAGGTATGCGTAGCGTACTTTACTTTGTCCTCTTCAGTACACTTACTTATGGCAAACACCAATTCGACCTTCTCGGTCCACCGTTTCAATCCGATCGGTCCTTCGGTTCCATCAAATTCCAAAGGTTTGCAGGCAGTGAATTCTTTGTAGGTGCATCCTACACGATTTCCTGTACTGCTAGATCCAAGGTTATTGTTGGTATGTAGCGCAGCCTGTACTGCGGCTATGTTTGAAGCTAGAAAAGTACGGAATTCCTCTTCATTCATATTCACGGTGTGTCGAGTAGTCGGTGCCATTTCCTTCAAAATAGTTAAATGGAACAAGTTAATCATACAGAATATTAAGAGTAGTTAATAGTATTTCGTAGCATAATATGAACTCATTTATAAAAGCTTTTTCTTCATATTAGCGTTTTATAAGTTTAAATTCGGGTAGTACCTACCCGTTAAGTTCATACTTAGTAGCTAATATACAATTCAACTACTACAATTCTATATGAAAAACTGATTATAATAATATTTCGCGTTCAAACTTTTATACAATATTTTACAAACTTACAATACCGCTTATTTTACATAAATCATGAAATATAGCACACAATAACTTTGATACAAGATAGTTGTGAAGATAATTCTAGCTAGTACACAAGTCGTTCAGCAAAGGCAATAAAGACACGTAATTCATACGTCCAGAAACAAGTCATGCATTCTGGTTTTACTAGGACTACTTCCCATCCTTGGTCTTGTGGAACATAACCGTTATGGTCGTTGATAAGACAGCGTGTTGTAACATCGTCAAAGGGACGAGGGTTACGTAATGTCCAACAGTCCCGTAACAATCTAAAAACCTCATTTCTTACCCCAATTACCGACTCCGTCACTTGTGGGAACGTTTTGTTTAATAGTTGTAGCCCGATGTTCTTGTTCTCACTTTGGTGAGAAGCGAACATTACTAATCCGTAAGCATAACATGCTTCTTTATGTTGCATGTTAGCCGCTTTTTCTAAATCACGAAGTCCAATATTCGGATATATTGAGTCAAAAAAATTTCTTAACCCATTGCGTAAAATAGCATTTGGGTTCCCCGCAACATATGCGTCAAAGTAAACACATCGTAACTTATGGATTTCCCAATGTGATATCCCCCATCTTTCGAACGAAAGCCTTTTATAAACCAAGGCATTCTTGGAACGTTCTTCGAATGTCTTACAAACTGATCTCGCCTTAAGTAGTTGTGCCGAAGAATTCTGACCGACTCTAGACAAGATTTCATCAATCATGTCTCCGGGTAGGTCTCTTAAAATATTGGGTTGTCTATCCATTTTGTGTTTTTATACTGTAAAATAGACAAGAGTTAGATTCATAAAAAAAAAAAATACTTATTAATACAAGCAATTTTTACATATATCATAAAGCATAAGCACACTATATTACATATATTACACCACACGAATACAACTATCTTATTCCGACTCGCTTGTTTCTTCTTCTTCGGTTTTCGTTCGTTTTGCCAAATTTCTAGGGATATATGATGTTCCCCTAATACGAGCCGTCGTGATCCACATTGGTTTAGAAAAACCTGGTGGTTTAGAGGTTCCCGGGTCATTGTTACAACTTAAGGACTTCGGGGATTGACGATACATATAAAGTTCATCAGGGTTGGAATTAGATTTCTCTATTTTTATGCCCTTTTCCTTATTATTTTCTTTTGCCTTTTTAAATTCAGTTGGGGTAATTTCTATAACATCATCGGAATTCTCGTCGGAATCCGATTCATCGGAGAATTGGTAATCCTCCCAATATTTTGCTTCCTTGGCGGAAACACCATTGACCATAATTAACCTTGGTCGGTTGGTTGAGGATTTTCTTTTACTTAATCGTTTTATTATTTCCCCCACCGGTTCTATTTCTTTATCCGGTTCCGATTCTTCTTCCGGTTCCGATTCTTCTTCCGGTTCCGACTCTTCTTCCGGTTCCTCTTCGGGAACTTGTGAATCAGTCCACGAATTATTCCAATTTACATTTGACTCTTCATTATTATTAGGTGAGTCAATGGGACTTGTTCTAGAGGTAGACATCTATCACATAATATCAAAAGCGTTAAGAGATTAATATATCACATAATATTCACATGTTAAAAATATATAGTTTCCAACAAAATTTGTTAAGCAATCATTTTTCAAGTAAACACGGTCGAAGTCCAGACTCACTAATGCATCCTAACAAACTCGATAAGACACACTAATGCAAAATTCTGGTTCTCTAAGACCAACGCTCGGATACCAACTGAAATGTCCCGTTCTTATTGATTAAAAACGTTCCATATTAATTGATTTCGTTGCGAGGTTTTGACCTCTATATGAGACGTTTTTCAAAGACTGCATTCATTTTAAAACAAACCATAACCTTTATTTCATCAATAAGGGTTTAAAAAGCTTTACGTAGATTATCAAATAATGATAATCTAAAATATCCTGTTTACACACGACCAATACATAATGGTTTACAATACAAATATGTTACAACAAAATAAGTTTCTTGAATGCAGTTTTTATACAATATCATACAAGTATGGACTCCAAATCTCATCCTTATTTAAGTATGCGATAGCGGAAGCTCTTAATATTCACCTGAGAATAAACATGCTTAAAACGTCAACAAAAATGTTGGTGAGTTATAGGTTTAACCTATATATATCAAATCATAATAATAGACCACAAGATTTCATATTTCAATACACACCCCATACATAGAGATAAAAATCATTCATATGGTGAACACCTGGTAACCGACATTAACAAGATGCATATATAAGAATATCCCCATCATTCCGGGACACCCTTCGGATATGATATAAATTTCGAAGTACTAAAGCATCCGGTACTTTGGATGGAGTTTGTTAGGCCCAATAGATCTATCTTTAGGATTCGCGTCAATTAGGGTGTATGTTCCCTAATTCTTAGATTACCAGACTTAATAAAAAGGGGCATATTCGATTTCGATAATTCAACCATAGAATGTAGTTTCACGTATTTGTGTCTATTTTGTAAATCATTTATAAAACCTGCATGTATTCTCATCCCAAAAATATTAGATTTTAAAAGTGTGACTATAACTCACTTTCACAGATTTTTACTTCGTCGGGAAGTAAGACTTGGCCCCTGGTTGATTCACGAACCTATAACAATATATACATATATATCAAAGTATGTTCAAAATATATTTACAACACTTTTAATATATTTTGATGTTTTAAGTTTATTAAGTCAGCTGTCCTCGTTAGTAACCTACAACTAGTTGTCCACAGTTAGATGTACAGAAATAAATCGATAAATATTATCTTGAATCAATCCACGACCCAGTGTATACGTATCTCAGTATTGATCACAACTCAAACTATATATATTTTGGAATCAACCTCAACCCTGTATAGCTAACTCCAACATTCACATATAGAGTGTCTATGGTTGTTCCGAAATATATATAGATGTGTCGACATGATAGGTCGAAACATTGTATACGTGTCTATGGTATCTCAAGATTACATAATATACAATACAAGTTGATTAAGTTATGGTTGGAATAGATTTGTTACCAATTTTCACGTAGCTAAAATGAGAAAAATTATCCAATCTTGTTTTACCCATAACTTCTTCATTTTAAATCCGTTTTGAATGAATCAAATTGCTATGGTTTCATATTGAACTCTATTTTATGAATCTAAACAGAAAAAGTATAGGTTTATCGTCGGAAAAATAAGTTACAAGTCGTTTTTGTAAAGGTAGTCATTTCAGTCGAAAGAACGACGTCTAGATGACCATTTTAGAAAACATACTTCCACTTTGAGTTTAACCATAATTTTTGGATATAGTTTCATGTTCATAATAAAAATCATTTTCTCAGAATAACAACTTTTAAATCAAAGTTTATCATAGTTTTTAATTAACTAACCCAAAACAGCCCGCGGTGTTACTACGACGGCGTAAATCCGGTTTTACGGTGTTTTTCGTGTTTCCAGGTTTTAAATCATTAAGTTAGCATATCATATAGATATAGAACATGTGTTTAGTTGATTTTAAAAGTCAAGTTAGAAGGATTAACTTTTGTTTGCGAACAAGTTTAGAATTAACTAAACTATGTTCTAGTGATTACAAGTTTAAACCTTCGAATAAGATAGCTTTATATGTATGAATCGAATGATGTTATGAACATCATTACTATCTTAAGTTCCTTGGATAAACCTACTGGAAAAGAGAAAAATGGATCTAGCTTCAATGGATCCTTGGATGGCTCGAAGTTCTTGAAGTAGAATCATGACACGAAAACAAGTTCAAGTAAGATCATCACTTGAAATAAGATTGTTATAGTTATAGAAATTGAACCAAAGTTTGAATATGATTATTACCTTGTATTACAATGATAACCTACTGTAAGAAACAAAGATTTCTTGAGGTTGGATGATCACCTTACAAGATTGGAAGTGAGCTAACAAACTTGAAAGTATTCTTGATTTTATGAAACTAGAACTTTTGGAATTTATGAAGAACACTTAGAACTTGAAGATAGAACTTGAGAGAGATCAATTAGATGAAGAAAATTGAAGAATGAAAGTGTTTGTAGGTGTTTTTAGTCGTTGGGGTATGGATTAGATATAAAGGATATGTAATTTTGTTTTCATGTAAATAAGTCATGAATGATTACTCATATTTTTGTAATTTTATGAGATATTTCATGCTAGTTGCCAAATGATGGTTCCCACATGTGTTAGGTGACTCACATGGGCTGCTAAGAGCTGATCATTGGAGTGTATATACCAATAGTACATACATCTAAAAGCTGTGTATTGTACGAGTACGAATATGGGTGCATACGAGTAGAATTGTTGATGAAACTGAATGAGGATGTAATTGTAAGCATTTTTGTTAAGTAGAAGTATTTTGATAAGTGTATTGAAGTCTTTCAAAAGTGTATAAATACATATTAAAACACTACATGTATATACATTTTAACTGAGTCGTTAAGTCATCGTTAGTCGTTACATGTAAGTGTTGTTTTGAAACCTTTAGGTTAACGATCTTGTTAAATGTTGTTAACCCAATGTTTATAATATCAAATGAGATTTTAAATTATTATATTATCATGATATTATCATGTATGAATATCTCTTAATATGATATATATACATTAAATGTCTTTACAACGATAATCGTTACATATATGTCTCGTTTAAAAATCATTAAGTTAGTAGTCTTGTTTTTACATATGTAGTTCATTGTTAATATACTTAATGATATGTTTACTTATCATAGTATCATGTTAACTATATATATATCCATATATATGTCATCATATAGTTTTTACAAGTTTTAACGTTCGTGAATCACCGTCAACTTGGGTGGTCAATTGTCTATATGAAACATATTTCAATTAATCAAGTCTTAACAAGTTTGATTGCTTAACATGTTGGAAACATTTAATCATGTAAATATCAATCTCAATTAATATATATAAACATGGAAAAGTTCGGGTCACTACAGTATGCGGTGCTCATATCCAAACGGGTTCCCAGGGCCTCCTGTAGTGATTGCCAAAACTTTGATGTAAATCTACTATCACGATCGGATATAATGGAAATAGGTATTCCATGCATTGAAACAATTTCCTTTATGTATAATCGTAATAGTTTCTCCATTCTATCCGTTTCCTTTATAGGCAAGAAATGTGCAGATTTGGTGAGACGATCAACTATTACCCAAATGGTGTCATAACCCCAGGTAGTCTTAGGTAACTTTGTGATGAAATCCATGGTAATACCATCCCATTTCCATTCTGGGATTTCTGGTTGTTGAAGTAACCCTGACGGCTTCTGATGTTCTGCTTTGACTTTGGTACAAGTTAAACATTCCCCAACATATGTTGCAACATCTGTCTTTAAATTAGGCCACCAATAATGCGTCTTAAGATCTTGATACATCTTTCCAACTCCAGGATGTATCGAGTATCTTGTCTTGTGTGCCTCATTCAATATCAACTTCCTTAATCCACCCAACTTCGGTACCCAAATACGGTTTGTAAAATATCGAATTCCGTCTTCCCGCATAACGAGTTGCTTCTCATACTTCTTCATTATTTCATTTCCTATGTTTTCTTTAGTAAGAGCTTCTAGTTGAGCCTCTTTGATTTGTGAGTTGAGATTCATGCGAATTTTTATGTTCATTGCTCGTGCTCGAATTGGTTCCAGTTCCTTTCTGCTTAGAGCGTCGGCTACTACATTCGCTTTCCCGGGATGATAGCGAATCTCACAATCATAGTCGTTTATCAGCTCGACCCACCTACGTTGCCTCATGTTCAGCTGTTTCTGATCGAAAATATGTTGAAGGCTTTTATGATCAGTAAACACAGTGCATTTAACTCCATATAAATAGTGTCTCCATATCTTCAATGCAAACACTACTGCCCCCAATTCTAGATCATGCGTCGTATAATTTCGCTCGTGAATCTTCAATTGTCGAGATGCGTATGCAATAACTTTCTTTCGTTGCATAAGGACGCAACCAAAACCTTGTCGCGAAGCGTCACAATATATCTCAAAATCATCGTTCCCTTCAGGTAACGATAAAATAGGTGCCGTGGTCAACTTCTTCTTGAGTAAATGAAATGCACTCTCCTGCTCAACGGTCCATTCGTACTTCTTCCCTTTTTGTGTTAACGCTGTCAATGGTTTAGCTATTCGGGAAAAATCTTGAATAAACCTTCTATAATAACCGGCTAAACCTAAAAATTGGCGTATCTGCGTTGGTGTCTTAGGAGTCTCCCATTTTTCAATGGCCTCAATTTTAGCTGGATCAACCTGAATTCCTTTGCTACTAACAACGTGGCCAAGAAATTGCACTTCTTTCAACCAAAATGCACACTTAGAAAATTTGGCGTATAACTGTTCTTTTCTTAACAATTCTAATACCAACCTTAAATGATGCTCATGCTCTTGCTCACTCTTGGAATAGATAAGAATATCGTCAATGAAAATGATAACAAACTTATCTAAATACGGACTACAAACTCGATTCATGAGGTCCATGAATACAGCTGGCGCATTAGTCAACCCAAACGGCATGACCAAAAATTCATAATGACCGTAGCGTGTCCGAAAAGCAGTTTTCGGAATATCTTCTTCTTTGACACGTAATTGATGATAGCCCGATCTTAAGTCGATTTTCGAGTACACACATGATCCTTGTAATTGATCAAATAAGTCATCAATTCTCGGTAGTGGATACCGATTCTTGATAGTTAACTTATTTAATTCACGGTAATCTATACACATTCGGAAAGATCCATCTTTCTTCTTGACGAATAAAATCGGAGCTCCCCACGGTGAAGTGCTCGGTCGAATGAAACCGCGGTCCAGTAATTCTTGTATCTGGCTTTGTAACTCTTTCATCTCAGATGGTGCAAGTCTATATGGAGCACGAGCCACTGGTGCAGCTCCTGGTACTAGATCTATTTGAAATTCTACAGATCTAAATGGAGGTAATCCCGGCAACTCTTCCGGAAATACTTCAGGAAAATCTCTTGCCACAGGCACGTCGTTGATGCTCTTCACTTTTTCCTTCGTTTCGACTTTATTAACATGTGCTAGGATAGCATAGCACCCTTTCTTCAAGCACTTTTGAGCTTTCAAACAACTAATGAGTTTTAGCTTTGAGTTACCCTTCTCTCCATAAATCATTAATGGCGTTCTATCCTTACGAGGAATGCGAATTGCCTTCTTGGCACACACAACTTCAGCTCCTATTTTGGACATCCAGTCCATGCCGACTATTACATCAAAACTTCCTAATTCTACGGGTATCAAATCAATCTTAAATGTTTCTCCGACTAAATTTATTTTACAATCACGGCAAATTTTATCGGCTTTAATTAGTTTACCATTAGCTAACTCAATCATGTACTTAGCATCTAGAGGTAATGATGAACAATTCAATTTAACGTGAAAGTCTCTACACACGTAACTTCTATCGGCACCAGTATCAAATATAATAGATGCGGATAAGTTATTAATGGTAAACGTACCCGTAACAAGCTCCGGGTCTTCATACGCCTCTCTAGCATTAATAACAAATGCTCTTCCACGTGCAGATCCATTATTCTTCTCTGGATTCGGGCACTGACTCTTATAATGACCCTGTTTCCCATACCCATAACAAGTAACAGTGGCTAAGACAGTTCTATTTACATTGGTGACAGGAGTCTTGGTACCGTTTGTATTTGTAGCGGGAACCCTACAATCTTCAGCAAGATGACCTTTTCGATTACAATTGTTGCACACCACATTACAATAACCAGAGTGATGTTTGTGGCATTTGTTACATAAAGGATTTCGTCCCTTGTAACCTGAGTTCGAACCGCTACCCGCACCTTGCGTGGTTTCTTGTTTCTTATTGGATTGTTGATGATTACCTTCCCACTTTCTTTTGTTTCCCGATGTCTTGACATCGGTGTTCTTATCCAGAATAATCTGGTCCATCAACTCGTTCGCCATGGTGATAGCTTCATGAATAGTCTTGGGTTTGGATGCTGTAACATTTGCCTTGACCTTTTTAGGCAAACCGTCTTTGTACAGTTCAATCTTCCGTTCTTCGGTTGGTACCAATTCGGGACATAGCAAAGCTAATTCCATGAATCGCTGATTGTAGGTGGTGAGTTCAGTACCAACAGTTATGAATAAGGTTACTACCTCAAGTTACTTGGACAAAGCTACTGGAAAAGGTAAGAAAAATCTTGGAATCAAAAGAGTGGTGGAGTGAGATTGAAAGATTGGAAGTAATCTCCTTGAAATTGGATGACTATATTGATATGTTCTTGAGTAGGTAAATGAAGAGAGATTAGGGAGTGAATTAACTTGAAAGAAAATTGGAAATGAAATTGTATGTGTGTGTGTGCAAAATAGCATGATTATGGGATGGATATATAGGAGATTTAGTTTGTTTTCTTGCACAAAAGTCACACATGAGGTTAAATGGCTGGTTCCCACATGTAACATCATGTCTAGTGGCTGATCATTGAAGTTTATTGTTGGTATATACCAATAGTAAATACGTATAGAAGCTGGGTATGATACGGGTACATATACCCTAGATATACTTGTAGAAATTTTGAGGAATCGGAACGAGAATTCAAATATGGACGGGTTTATAACTGTAAAAGAGGCTCAAAACTGGGCTTTTATTTTTGGCTCTGCCCCTTGGACCCCGCCAGGGGTTGCCACCCCTTGGACCCCGCTTATCGGGGGCGCTGCCCCCGAACCCCCGTCATAATCAAGATAAGTTCAAACAAGTGTGCACTCCATACTTCCCCAAACTTGTTCGATATTTATCAAGATTATTTTGGTTACAAATTAATCCCATTACACTTAAATCATATTGGTGACATAGATCACCAACACATTATATATTGTAAGTATATATGTCAAAGAATGTTACATATAGTTATCGTTTTGATAACTTAAGTTAGTGGTCTCAAAGTATACTTATAACTCATTGTTGTTAGTTCACAATGAAATGTTAAACCATCCTTAAATCATGTTAAATATGTATAGATATGTACATATACATAATCGTATAATTATCGTGTGTTATATAGTTCGTGATATCATCGGTCAAATTAGACGGTCAAACGTTGTGTGAAACTCTTTTCAAAAATATAAGTCTCAACAGTTTGGATTGCTTATTATGTTGGTAAGGTTTATTTTATGTAAATATTAATCTCATAAGTATAAAACGATCGGAAAAATCCGGGTCGTTACATAAACCATACCAACCACCACTTCCTTACCCAAGTAAAATGAGAAAAGAGAGACTTGAAGCCGAGCAATCTAAATTCTTGGATATGTTTAAACAGATAAACGTAAATCTTCTTTTCATTGATGTAATTTCAGGAATGCCTAGATATGCTAAATTTTTGAAAGATCTAATCACAAATAGAAAGAAAAATGGAAGAACTCTCGGCTGTTACTATGAATGCTAATTGTTCTGCAGTGCTTTTGAATAAAATACCAGAAAAATTATCAGATCCAGGAAGTTTCACAATTCCATGTTTTCTGGGTAGTCTTAGTTCAATAGAAGCATTTGCAGACTTAGGTGCTAGTATAAATTTAATGCCGTATTCACTATACGCTAAACTAGACCTTGGAGAATTGAAACCAACACGAATAAGTATACAACTAGCCGATCGATCAGTAAAATATCCTAGAGGGATAATAGAGAACATGCTAGTTAAAGTTGGTACTTTAGTATTTCCAGTAGATTTTGTTATTCTGGACATGGAAAAGACCATTCTTAAACACGGCTAAAGCAATAATAGACGTGTTTGGTAAGAAACTGACCCTAAGTATAGAGGACGAGAGTGTTACCTTTTCTGTGGATAGAGCCATGCAACAACCGCAGTCTGCAGATGATACATGCTATTATATTCAAACTATAGATTCACATGCAGAATTGTTAGAAGAATTTCCAGAATTACAAGGAACAGGAGAATGTTCTTTAGGAGAAGGAACTGAACCAATTGAGGAAACTGAAATGTTAGCTACACTTATGACTAATGAATATGAATCAACAACAGAAGAAATTCAAATGCTAAAAGAAGAAGACAGATATCGATAGAAGAACCACCGACATTAGAGTTAAAGCCACTTCCAAACCATTTGGAATATGGTTATTTACATGGTGAATCCGAATTACCTGTAATAATATCATCTTCTCTTACTGAAAATGAAAAATCTCAACTCATTTCTGTGTTAAAAGCTCATAAACCAGCTATTGCATGGAAAATTCATGATATTAAAGGAATAAGTCCTTCGTATTGCACACATAAAATCCTTATGGAAGAAGGTCATAAAACATATGTGCAACACCAACGAAGACTAAATCCTAATATGCAAGATGTTGTTAAGAAAGAAATTATTAAACTGCTTGATGCAGGTTTAATTTATCCAATCTCTGATAGTCCATGGGTAAGCCCAGTTCAATGCGTACCTAAGAAGGGTGGCATGACTGTCATCACAAATGAGAAAAATGAGCTTATTTCTACTAGGACTGTAACAGGATGGCGTGTTTGTATTGATTATAGAAAATTAAATGACGCCACCAGAAAAGATCACTTTCCCTTACCTTTCATTGATCAAATGGTGAAAAGATTAGCAGGAAATAGTTACTATTGTTTTCTTGATGGTTTTTTCGGATATTTTCAAATTCCAATAGCACCCGAGGACCAAGAGAAAACCACATTCACGTGCCCTTATGGTACTTTTGCTTACAAACGCATGCCATTTGGACTTTGCAATGCCCCTACAACCTTTCAAAGGTGCATGATGGCGATTTTTCACGACATGATAGAAGAATGCTTGGAAGTTTTCATGGATGACTTTTGAGTCTTCGGTGATACATTTGAATCATGTCTAGTTAATCTTGAACGAATGCTTATTAGATGCGAACAATCAAATCTAGTACTTAATTGGGGGAAATGCCATTTCATGGTTAAAGAAGGCATCGTTCTTGGTCATAAAATTTCAAAAGAATGAATTGAAGTGGATAGAGCTAAAGTAGATGTAATTGCTAAACTTCCACATCCCACCAATGTTAGAGGAGTTAGGAGTTTTCTTGGGCATGCCGGTTTTTACCGACGTTTCATAAAAGATTTTTCTAAAATTGCCACTCCTATGAATAAACTCCTAGAAAAAGATGCTCCATTCATCTTTTCAGATGAATGTATCAATTCTTTTAATATTCTTAAAGAAAAACTCACTAATGCGCCGATCATGATAACTCCAAATTGGAATCTACCGTTTGAACTAATGTGCGATGCAAGTGATTTTGCAATGGGAGCCGTTTTAGGACAAAGGATTGAAAAGCGATTTCAACCTATTTATTATGCTAGTAAGACGTTACAAGGAGCACAAACTAATTATACAACTACTGAAAAAGAACTCCTTCCCATTGTCTTTGCTTTTGACAAATTTCGTTCATATCTCGTTCTAGCTAAAACGGTGGTCTATACCGACCATTCTGCTCTTAGATACCTATTTTCAAAACAAGATGCCAAACCACGATTAATTCGTTGGATCTTACTCTTACAAGAGTTCAAAATTGAAATCCGAGATAAAAAGGGAGCAGAAAATCTCGCCGCTGATCATCTTTCTCGTCTTGGAAATCCCGAATTAGAAGTTCTAAATGAATCGGCCATACAAGAAAACTTTCCTGATGAATATCTATTGAAGATAGATTATAATGAAATTTCATGGTTTGCAGACTATGCAAACTACTTAGTATGTGGATTCCTTGAAAAAGGATTGTCGTACCAAAAACGAAAGAAATTCTTTAGTGATATAAAATACTATTTCTGAGAAGATCCACATTTGTTTAAAAGTTGTCCCGATGGAATAATACGCCAATGTGTATTCAGAGATGAAGCCAGTCAAATCTTAAACCATTGTCACACAGGACCAACAGGAGGGCATTATGGGCCTTAGCTCACAGCAAGAAAAGTTTACGATGCTGGATTCTATTGGCCTACAATTTTCAAAGACGCACACCTTCTTTGTAAATCCTGCGATGCTTGTCAAAGGGCCAGAAAAATAAGTCAACGTGATGAAATGCCACAAAATGTCATTCAAGTATGTGAAGTATTTGACGTTTGGGGTATTGACTTTATGGGTCCATTTCCAAAATCTCATAATAATCTCTACATTCTCGTTGCCATTGATTATGTATCTAAATGGGCGGAAGCACAAGCTCTCCCTGTAGTGACCCGAACTTTTTCATGTTTATATATATATTAAATGAAATTGTTATTTACATGATTAAGTGTTTCCAAAATGTTAAGCAATCAAACTTGTTAAGACTTGATTAATTGAAATAGGTTTCATATAGACAATTGACCACCCAAGTTGACCGGTGATTCACGAACATTAAAACTTGTAAAAACTATAAGATGCCATATATATGGTTATATATATAGTTAACATGATTTTATTATAAGTATGTATCTCATTAGGTATTTTAACAATGAGTTATATACATAAAAATGAGGCTATTAATTTAAGAAACTCGAAAACGATATATATAACGATTATCGTTATAACAACGTCTTGCTAGGTACATATGAATAATATTAAGATATTGATACACTTGGTTAATTATGTTAAATGATAAGTAAATATATTATTAAGAGTATTAACAATGAAATACATATGTAAAAATAAGACTACTAACTTAATGATTTCGAAACAAGACATATATGTAACGATTATCGTTGTAACGACATTTAACTGTATATATATCATACTAAGATATATTATATATCATAATATCATGATAATATAACAATTTAACATCTCGTTTGTTATAATAAACAATGGGTTAACAACATTCAACAAGATCGTTAACCTAAAGGTTTCAAAACAACATTTACATGTAACGACTAACGATGACTTAACGACTCAGTTAAAATGTATATACATGTAGTGTTTTAATATGTATTCATACACTTTTGAAAGACTTCAAGACACTTCTCAAAATACTTATACTTAACAAAAATGCTAACAATTACACCCTCGTTCAGTTTCATCAACAATTCTACTCGTATGCACCCGTATTCGTACTCGTACAATACACAACTTTTAGATGTATGTACTATTGGTATATACACTCCAATGATCAGCTCTTAGCAGCCCATGTGAATCACCTAACACATGTGGGAACCATCATTTGGCAACTAGCATGAAATATCTCATAAATTTACAAAAATATGAGTAATCATTCATGACTTATTTACATGAAAACAAAATTACATATCCTTTATATCTAATCCATACACCAACGACCAAAAACACCTACAAACACTTTCATTCTTTAATTTTCTTCATCTAATTGATCTCTCTCAAGTTCTATCTTCAAGTTCTAAGTGTTCTTCATAAATTCCAAAAGTTCTAGTTTCATAAAATCAAGAATACTTCCAAGATTGCAAGTTTACTTCCAAGTTTTCTAAATCCATTCCAAGTAATCATCCAAGATCAAGAAACCTTTGTTACTTAAAGTAGGTTATCTTTCTAATACAAGGTTATAATCATATTCAAACTTTAATTCAAATTCTATAACTATAACAATCTTATTTCGAGTGGAAATCTTACTTGAAATTGATTTCGTGTCATGATTCTGCTTCAAGAACTTTCAAGCCATCCAAGGATCCTTTGAAGCTAGATCTATTTTTCTCATTTACAGTAGGTTTATCCAAGGAACTTGAGGTAGTAATGATGTTCATAACATCATTCGATTCATACATATAAAGCTATCTTATTCGAAGGTTTAAACTTGTAATCACTAGAACATAGTTTAGTTACTTCTAAACTTGTTCGCAAATAAAAGTTAATCCTTCTAACTTGACTTTTAAAATCAACTAAACACATGTTCTATATCTATATGATATGCTAACTTAATGATTTAAAACCTGGAAAGACGAAAAAACACCGTAAAACTGGATTTACGCCGTCGTAGTAACACTGCGGGCTGTTTTGGGTTAGTTAATTAAAAACTATGATAAACTTTGATTTAAAAGTTTTTATTCTGGGAAAATGATTTTTATTATGAACATGAAACTATATCCAAAAATTATGGTTAAACTCAAAGTGGAAGTATGTTTTCTAAAATGGTCATCTAGACGTCGTTCTTTCGACTGAAATGACTACCTTTACAAAAATGACTTGTAACTTATTTTTCTGACTATAAACCTATACTTTTTCTGTTTGGATTCATAAAATAGAGTTCAATATGAAACCATAGCAATTTGATTCACTCAAAACGGATTTAAAATGAAGAAGATATGGGTAAAACAAGATTGGATAATTTTTCTCATTTTAGCTACGTGAAAATTGGTAACAAATCTATTCCAACCATAACTTAATCAACTTGTATTGTATATTATGTAATCTTGAGATACCATAGACACGTATACAATGTTTCGACCCATCATGTCGACACATCTATATATATTTCGGAACAACCATAGACACTCTATATGTGAATGTTGGAGTTAGCTATACAGGGTTGAGGTTGATTCCAAAATATATATAGTTTGTGTTGTGATCAATACTGAGATACGTATACACTGGGTCGTGGATTGATTCAAGATAATATTTATCGATTTATTTCTGTACATCTAACTGTGGACAACTAGTTGTAGGTTACTAACGAGGACAGCTGACTTAATAAACTTAAAACATCAAAATATATTAAAAGTGTTGTAAATATATTTTGAACATACTTTGATATATATGTATATATTGTTATAGGTTCGTGAATCAACCAGTGGCCAAGTCTTACTTCCAGACGAAGTAAAAATCTGTGAAAGTGAGTTATAGTCCCACTTTTAAAATCTAATATTTTTGGGATGAGAATACATGCAGGTTTTATAAATGATTTACAAAATAGACACAAGTACGTGAAACTACATTCTATGGTTGAATTATCGAAATCGAATATGCCCCTTTTTATTAAGTCTGGTAATCTAAGAATTAGGGAACAGACACCCTAATTTACGCGAATCTTAAAGATAGATCTATTGGGCCTAACAAACCCCATCCAAAGTACCGGATGCTTTAGTACTTCGAAATTTATATCATATCCGAAGGGTGTCCCGGAATGATGGGGATATTCTTATATATGCATCTTGTTAATGTCGGTTACCAGGTGTTCACCATATGAATGATTTTTATCTCTATGTATGGGATGTGTATTGAAATATGAAATCTTGTGGTCTATTGTTACGATTTGATATATATAGGTTAAACCTATAACTCACCAACATTTTTGTTAACGTTTAAAGTATGTTTATTCTCAGGTGAATACTAAGAGCTTCCGCTATTGCATACTAAAATAAGGACTAGATTTGGAGTCCATGTTTGTATGATATTGTGTAAAAACTGCATTCAAGAAACTGATTTCGATGTAACATATTTGTATTGTAAACCATTATGTAATGGTCGTGTGTAAACAGGATATTTTAGATTATCATTATTTGATAATCTACGTAAAGCTTTTTAAACCTTTATTTATGAAATAAAGGTTATGGTTTGTTTTAAAATGAATGCAGTCTTTGAAAAACGTCTCATATAGAGGTCAAAACCTCGCAACGAAATCAAGTAATATGGAACGTTTTTAATCAATAAGAACGGGACATTTCAGTTGGTATCCGAGCGTTGGTCTTAGAGAACCAGAAAATTTGCATTAGTGTGTCTTATCGAGTTTGTTAGGATGCATTAGTGAGTCTGGACTTCGACCGTGTTTTCTTTAAAAATGATTGCTTAACATTTTTGTTGGAAACTATATATTATTAACATGTATATATTATGTGATATATTAATCTCTTAACATGTTTGATATTGTGTGATAGATGTCTACCTCTAGCACAAATCCCATTGACTCACCTAATAATAACGAAGAGTCGAATATATATTGGACTGATTCACAAGTTCCCGAAGAAGAACCGGAAGAAGAATCAGAACCGGAAGAGGAGGAACCGGAGGAGGAAATAGAACCGGTGGGGAAAATAATAAAACGGTTAAGTAAAAGAAAATCCTCAACCAACCGACCAAGGTTAATTATGGTCAATGGTGTTTCCGCCAAGGAAGCAAAATATTTGGAGGATTACCAATTCTCTGATGAATCGGATTCCGACGAGAATTCCGATGATATTATAGAAATTACCCCAACTGAATTTAAAAAGGCAAAAGAAAATAATAAGGGAAAGGGCATAAAAATAGAGAAATCTAATTCCAACCCCGATGAACTTTATATGTATCGTCAACCCCCGAAGCCCTTAAGTTGTAACAATGACCCGGGAACCTCTAAACCACCAGGTTTTTCTAAACCGTTGTGGAAAACGACAGCTCGTATTAGGGGAACATCATATATCCCTAGAAACTTGGCAAAACGAACCAAAACCGAAGAAGAAGAAACGAGCGAGTCGGAATAAGATAGTTGTATTCGTGTGGTGTAATATATGTAATATAGTGTGCTTATGTTTTATGATATATGTAAAAATTGCTTGTATTAATAAGTATTTTTTTTTATGAATCTAACTCTTGTCTATTTTATAGTATAAAAACACAAAATGGATAGACAACCCAATATTTTAAGAGACCTACCCGGAGACATGATTGATGAAATCTTGTCTAGAGTCGGTCAGAATTCTTCGGCACAACTATTTACGGCGAAATCAGTTTGTAAGACATTCAAAGAACGTTCCAAGAATGTCTTGGTTTATAACAGACTTTCGTTTGAAAGATGGGGGATATCACATTGGGAAACCCATAAGTTACGATGTGTTTACTTTGACGAATATATTGCGGGGAACCCAAATGCTATTTTACGCAATGGGTTAAGAAATTATTTTGACTCAATGTATCCGAATATAGGACTTCATGATTTAGAAAAAGCGGCTAACATGCAACATAAAGAAGCATGCTATGCTTATGGGTTAGTAATGTTCGCTTCTCACCAAAGTGAGAAAAAGAACATCGGGCTACAACTATTAAACAAAACGTTCCCACAAGTGATGGAGTCGGTAATTGGGGTAAGAAATGAGGTTTTTAGGTTATTACGAGACTGTTGGTCATTACGTAACCCCCGTCCCTTTGACGACGTTACAACATGCTGTCTTATCAATGGCCATAATGGTTATGTTCCACAAGACCAAGGATGGGAAGTAGTCCTAGTAAAACCAGAATGCATGACTTGTTTCTGGACGTATGAATTACGTGTCTTTATTGCCTTTGCTGAACGACTTGTGTACTAGCTAGAATTATCTTCACAACTATCTTGTATCAAAGTTATTGTGTGCTATATTTCATGCTTTATGTAAAATAAGCAGTATTGTAAGTTTGTAAAATATTGTATAAAAGTTTGAACGCGAAATATTATTATAATCAGTTTTTCATATAGAATTGTAGTAGTTGAATTGTATATTAGCTACTAAGTATGAACTTAACGGGTAGGTACTACCCGAATTTAAACTTATGAAGAAAAAGCTTTTATAAATGAGTTCATATTATGCTACGAAATACTATTAACTACTCTTAATATTCTGTATAACTAACTTGTTCCATTTGACTATTTTGAAGGAAATGGCACCGGCTACTCGACACACCGTGAATATGAATGAAGAGGAATTCCGTATTTTTCTAGCTTCAAACATAGCCGCAGTACACGCTGCGCTACATACCAACAATAACCTTGGATCTAGCAGTACAGGAAATCGTGTAGGATGCACCTACAAAGAATTCACTGCCTGCAAACCTTTGGAATTTGATGGAACCAAAGGACCGATCGGATTGAAACGGTAGACCGAGAAGGTCGAATCGGTGTTTGCCATAAGTAAGTGTACTGAAGAGGACAAAGTGAAGTACGCTACGCATACCTTCACGGGTTCTGCATTAACATGGTGGAATACCTATCTAGAGCAAGTGGGACAAGATGATGCTTACGCATTACCGTGGTCAGCATTCAAGCACTTGATGAACGAGAAGTACCGTCCCAAAACCGAGGTCAATAAGCTCAAGATAGAACTTAGAGGGTTACGAACCCAAGGATTTGATATTACCACGTACGAAAGACGATTCACAGAATTGTGCTTATTATGTCCGGGAGCGTTCGAAGATGAGGAAGAGAAGATCAACGCGTTTGTGAAAGGATTACCGGAAAGAATCCAAGAAGATATAAGTTCACACGAGCCCGCCTCCATACATCAGGCATGTAGAATGGCTCACAAACTAGTGAACCAGATTGAAGAAAGAATTAAAGAACAGACTGCTGAAGAGGCCAATGTGAAGCAAGTCAAAAGAAAGTAGGAGGAAAATGGTGATAAGAATCACCAATACAACAACAGCAGCAATTACAACAATAATCGCAACAACTATCCCAACAATCGCAACATCAATCGCAACTACAACAAATAGCCCAACAACAACATCAACAACAACAACAACAACAACAACAACAACAACAACAACAACAACAACAACAACAACAACAACAACAACAACAACAACAACAACAACAACAACAACAACAACAACAACAGCAACTACAACAACTACAACAATCATCCCAACAACAATAATAACCGCAACAACAACAACAATTAGAAGCAGCTATGTCAAAGGTGTGAAAAGTATCACTCGGGGTTCTGCACCAAATTTTGCAACAAGTGTAAAAGAAATGGTCATAGCGCGGCGAAGTGTGAGGTCTACGGACCAGGGGCTAACAGAACGAAAGGAACAAATGGTGTCGGAACGAGTAATGGCGGAGCAAGTAGTGTCGGAGCAAGTTATGCCAATGTAGTTTGTTATAAATGTGGAAAACAGGGCCACATTATTAGAAATTGTCCGAACCAGGAGAACACGAATGGACAAGGCCGTGGAAGAGTTTTCAATATTAATGCGGCAGAGGCACAGGAAGACCCGGAGCTTGTTACGGGTACGTTTCTTATTGACAATAAATCTGCTTACGTTTTATTTGATTCGGGTGCAGATAGAAGCTATATGAGTAGAGATTTTTGTGCTAAATTAAGTTGTCCATTGACGCCTTTGGATAGTAAATTTTTACTCGAATTAGCAAATGGTAAATTAATTTCAGCAGATAATATATGTCGGAATCGAGAAATTAAACTGGTTAGCGAAACATTTAAGATTGACTTGATACCAGTAGAGTTAGGGAGTTTTGATGTGATAATCGGTATGGACTGGTTGAAAGAAGTGAATGCAGAGATCGTTTGTTACAAAAATGCAATTCGCATTATACGAGAAAAAGGAAAACCCTTAATGGTGTACGGAGAAAAGGGCAACACGAAGCTACATCTTATTAGTAATTTGAAGTCACAAAAACTAATAAGAAAAGGTTGCTATGCTATTCTAGCACACGTCGAGAAAGTACAAACTGAAGAAAAGAGCATCAATGATGTTCCCGTCGCAAAAGAATTTCCCGATGTATTTCCGAAAGAATTACCGGGATTACTCCCACATCGATCCGTTGAATTTCAAATAGATCTTGTACCAGGAGCTGCACCAATAGCTCATGCTCCTTACAGACTCGCACCCAGCGAGATGAAAGAACTGCAAAGTCAATTACAAGAACTTTTAGAGCGTGGTTTCTTTCGATCAAGCACATCACCGTGGGGAGCTCCTGTTTTGTTTGTCAAGAAGAAAGATGGTACATTCAGGTTGTGTATCGACTACCGAGAGTTGAACAAACTTACCATCAAGAACCGTTACCCACTACCGAGAATCGACGATTTATTTGATCAACTACAAGGCTCGTCTATTTATTCAAAGATTGACTTACGTTCCGGGTATCATCAAATGCGGGTGAAAGAAGATGATATTCCAAAGACTGCTTTCAGAACACGTTACGGTCATTACAAGTTTATAGTCATGCCGTTTGGTTTAACTAATGCACCAGTGGTGTTCATGGACCTTATGAACCGAGTGTGTGTACCATACCTTGACAAGTTTGTCATTGTTTTCATTGATGACATACTTATTTACTCAAAGAATGACCAAGAACACGGTGAATATTTGAGAAAGGTGTTAGAAGTATTGAGGAAGGAAGAATTGTACGCTAAGTTTTCAAAGTGTGCATTTTGGTTGGAAGAAGTTCAATTCCTCGGTCACATAGTGAACAAAGAAGGTATTAAGGTAGATCCGGCAAAGATAGAAACTGTTGAAAAGTGGGAAACCCCGAAAACTCCGAAACACATACGCTAGTTTTTAGGACTAGCTGGGTACTACGGAAGGTTCATCCAAGACTTTTCCAGAATAGCAAAACCCTTGACTGCATTAACGCATAAAGGGAAGAAATTTGAATGGAAGGATGAACAAGAGAAAGCGTTCCAGTTATTGAAGAAAAAGCTAACTACGGCACCTATATTGTCATTGCCTGAAGGGAATGATGATTTTGTGATTTATTGTAATGCATCAAACCAAGGTCTCGGTTGTGTATTAATGCAACGAACAAAGGTGATTGCTTATGCGTCTAGACAATTGAAGATTCACGAACAAAATTATACGACGCATGATTTAAAATTAGGCGCGGTTATTTTTGCATTAAAGACTTGGAGGCACTACTTATATGGTTTCAAAAGTATTATATATACCGACCACAAAAGTCTTCAACACATATTTAATCAGAAACAACTGAATATGAGGCAGCGTAGGTGGATTGAATTGTTGAATGATTACGACTTTGAGATTCGTTACCACCCGGGGAAGGCAAATGTGGTAGCCGACGCCTTGAACAGAAAGGACAGAGAACCCATTCGAGTAAAATCTATGAATATAATGATTCACAATAACCTTACTACTCAAATAAAGGAGGCGCAACAAGGAGTTTTAAAAGAGGGAAATTTAAAGGATGAAATACCCAAAGGATCGGAGAAGCATCTTAATATTCGGGAAGACGGAACCCGGTATAGGGCTGAAAGGATTTGGGTACCAAAATTTAGAGATATGAGAGAAATGGTACTTAGAGAAGCTCATAAAACCAGATACTCAATACATCCTGGAACGGGGAAGATGTACAAGGATCTCAAGAAACATTTTTGGTGGCCGGGTATGAAAGCCGATGTTGCTAAATACGTAGGAGAATGTTTGACGTGTTCTAAGGTCAAAGCTGAGCATCAGAAACCATCAGGTCTACTTCAACAACCCGAAATCCCAGAATGAAAATGGGAAAACATTACCATGGATTTCATCACTAAATTTCCAAGGACTACAAGTGGTTTTGATACTATTTGGGTAATAGTTGATCGTCTCACCAAATCAGCACACTTCCTACCAATAAGAGAAGATGACAAGATGGAGAAATTAGCACGACTGTATTTGAAGGAAGTCGTCTCCATACATGGAATACCAATCTCTATTATCTCTGATAGGGATGGCAGATTTATTTCAATATTCTGGCAGACATTACAGCAAGCATTAGGAACTCGTCTAGACATGAGTACTGCCTATCATCCACAAACTGATGGGCAGAGCAAAAGGACGATACAAACGCTTGAAGACATGCTACGAGCTTGTGTTATTGATTTCAGAAATAGTTGGGATCGACATCTACCGTTAGCAGAATTTTCCTACAACAACAGCTACCATTCAAGCATTGAGATGGCGCTGTTTGAAGCATTTTATGGTAGAAAGTGCAGGTCTCCGATTTGTTGGAGTGAAGTGGGGGATAGACAGATTACGGGTCCGGAGATAATACAAGAAACTACCGAGAAAATCATCCAAATTCAACAAAGATTGAAAACCGCCCAGAGTCGAAAAAAGAGCTACGCGGACAGTAATAGAAAAGATATAGAGTTTGAAATTGGAGAAATGGTCATGCTTAAGGTTTCACCTTGGAAAGGCGTTGTTCGATTTGGTAAACGGGGTAAACTAAATCCAAGGTACATTGGACCATTCAAGATTATAGATCATGTCGGACCAGTAGCTTACCAACTGGAGCTACCTCAACAACTCGCGGCTGTACATAACACTTTCCACGTCTCAAATTTGAAGAAATGTTTTGCTAAAGAAGATCTCACTATTCCGTTGGACGAAATCCAAATCAATGAAAAACTTCAATTCATTGAAGAACCCGTCGAAATAATGGATCGTGAGGTTAAGAGACTTAAACAAAACAAGATACCGATTGTTAAGGTTCGATGGAATGCTTGTAGAGGACCCGAACTCACCTGGCAGCGTGAAGATCAGATGAAGAAGAAATACCCGCATTTATTTCCAGAAGATACGTCAACACCTCCAACTGCTTAAAATTTCGGGACGAAATTTATTTAACGGGTAGGTACTGTAGTGACCCGAACTTTTCCATGTTTATATATATATTAAATGAAATTGTTATTTACATGATTAAGTGTTTCCAACATGTTAAGCTATCAAACTTGTTAAGACTTGATTAATTGAAATAGGTTTCATATAGACAATTGACCACCCAAGTTGACCGGTGATTCACGAACATTAAAACTTGTAAAAACTATACGATGGCATATATATGGTTATATATATATATAGTTAACATTATTTTATTATAAGTATGTATCTTATTAGGTATTTTAACAATGCGTTATATACATAAAAATGAGACTATTAATTTAAGAAACTCGAAAGCGATATATATAACGATTATCGTTATAACAACGTCTTACTAGGTACATATGAATCATATTAAGATATTGATACACTTGGTTAATTATGTTAAATGATAAGTAAATATATTATTAAGTGTATTAACAATGAAATACATATGTAAAAATAAGACTACTAACTTAATGATTTCGAAACGAGACATATATGTAACGATTATCGTTGTAACGACATTTAACTGTATATATATCATACTAAGATATATTATATATAATAATATCATGATAATATAACAATTTAACATTTCATTTGTTATAATAAACAATGGGTTAACAACATTCAATAAGATCGTTAACCTAAAGGTTTCAAAACAACATTTACATGTAACGACTAACGATGACTTAACGACTCAGTTAAAATGTATATACATGTAGTGTTTGAATATGTATTCATACACTTTTTAAAGACTTCAAGACACTTATCAAAATACTTCTACTTAACAAAAATGCTTACAATTACACCCTCGTTCAATTTCATCAACAATTCTACTCGTATGCACCCGTATTCGTACTCGTACAATACACAGCTTTTAGATGTATGTACTATTGGTATATACACTCCAATTATCAGCTCTTAGCAGCCCATGTGAGTCACCTAACACATTTGGGAACCATCATTTGGCAACTAGCATGAAATATCTCATAAAATTACAAAAATATGAGTAATCATTCATGACTTATTTACATGAAAACAAAATTACATATCCTTTATATCTAATCCATACACCAACGACCAAAAACACCTACAAACACTTTAATTCTTTAATTTTCTTCATCTAATTGATTCTCTCAAGTTCTATCTTCAAGTTCTAAGTGTTCTTCAAAAATTCCAAAAGTTCTAGTTTCATAAAATCAAGAATACTTCCAAGATTGCAAGTTTACTTCCAAGTTTTCTAAATCCATTCCAAGTAATCATCCAAGATCAAGAAACCTTTGTTACTTACAGTAGATTATCTTTCTAATACAAGGTAATAATCATATTCAAACTTTAATTCAAATTCTATAACTATAACAATCTTATTTCGAGTGGAAATCTTACTTGAAATTGTTTTCGTGTCATGATTCTGCTTCAAGAACTTTCAAGCCATCCAAGGATCCTTTGAAGCTAGATCTATTTTTCTCATTTACAGTAGGTTTATCCAAGGAACTTGAGGTAGTAATGATGTTCATAACATCATTCGATTCATACATATAAAGCTATCTTATTCGAAGGTTTAAACTTGTAATCACTAGAACATAGTTTAGTTAATTCTAAACTTGTTCGCAAATAAAAGTTAATCCTTCTAACTTGACTTTTAAAATCAACTAAACACATGTTCTATATCTATATTATATGCTAACTTAATGATTTAAAACCTGGAAAGACGAAAAAACACCGTAAAACCGGATTTACGCCGTCGTAGTAACACCGCGGGCTGTTTTGGGTTAGTTAATTAAAAACTATGATAAACTTTGATTTAAAAGTTGTTATTCTGGGAAAATGATTTTTATTATGAACATGAAACTATATCCAAAAATTATGGTTAAACTCAAAGTGGAAGTATGTTTTCTAAAATGGTCATCTAGACGTCGTTCTTTCGACTAAAATGACTACCTTTACAAAAACGACTTGTAACTTATTTTTCTGACTATAAACCTATACTTTTTCTGTTTAGATTCATAAAATAGAGTTCAATATGAAACCATAGCAATTTGATTCACTCAAAACGGATTTAAAATGAAGAAGTTGTGGGTAAAACAAGATTGGATAATTTTTCTCATTTTAGCTACGTGAAAATTGGTAACAAATCTATTCCAACCATAACTTAATCAACTTGTATTGTATATTATGTAATCTTGAGATACCATAGACACGTATACAATGTTTCGACCTATCATGTCGACACATCTATATATATTTCGAAACAACCATAGACACTCTATATGTGAATGTTGGAGTTAGCTATACAGGGTTGAGGTTGATTCCAAAATATATATAGTTTGAGTTGTGATCAATACTGAAATACGTATACACTGGGTCAGGGATTGATTCAAGATAATATTTATCGATTTATTTCTGTACATCTAACTGTGGACAACTAGTTGTAGGTTACTAACGAGGACAGCTGACTTAATAAACTTAAAACATCAAAATATATTAAAAGTGTTGTAAATATATTTTGAACATACTTTGATATATATGTATATATTGTTATAGGTTCGTGAATCAACCAGTGGCCAAGTCTTACTTCCCGACGAAGTAAAAATCTGTGAAAGTGAGTTATAGTCCCACTTTTAAAATCTAATATTTTTGGGATGAGAATACATGCAGGTTTTATAAATGATTTACAAAATAGACATAAGTACGTGAAACTACATTCTATGGTTGAATTATCAAAATCGAATATGCCCCTTTTTATTAAGTCTGGCAATCTAAGAATTAGGGAACAGATACCCTAATTGACGCGAATCCTAAAGATAGATCTATTGGGCCTAACAAACCCCATCCAAAGTACCGGATGCTTTAGTACTTCGAAATTTATATCATATCCGAAGGGTGTCCCAGAATGATGGGGATATTCTTATATATGCATCTTGTTAATGTCGGTTACCAGGTGTTCACCATATGAATGATTTTTATCTCTATGTATGGGATGTGTATTCAAATATGAAATCTTGTGGTCTATTGTTACGATTTGATATATATAGGTTAAACCTATAACTCACCAACATTTTTGTTGACGTTTAAAGCATGTTTATTCTTAGGTGAATACTAAGAGCTTCCGCTATTGCATACTAAAATAAGGACAAGATTTGGAGTCCATGTTTGTATGATATTGTGTAAAAACTGCATTCAAGAAACTGATTTCGATGTAACATATTTATATTGTAAACCATTATGTAATGGTCGTGTGTAAACAGGATATTTTAGATTATCATTATTTGATAATCTACGTAAAGCTTTTTAAACCTTTATTTATGAAATAAAGGTTATGGTTTGTTTTAAAATGAATGCAGTCTTTGAAAAATGTCTCATATAGAGGTCAAAACCTCGCAATGAAATCAATTAATATGGAACGTTTTTAATCAATAAGAACGGGACATTTCACTCCCAACTAACGATGCACGAGTTGTAGTCAACTTCTTAAAACATCTTTTTGCAAGGTTTGGAACACCGAAAGCTTTAATAAGTGATCGGGGTACTCATTTTTGTAATAATCAACTTGAAAAAGTTCTCAAAAGATATGGAGTAACTCATAAAATCTCCACTGCTTATCATCCACAAACAAGTGGACAAGTTGAAAATACCAACCGAGCTTTAAAACGTATTATAGAGAAAACTGTAGGATCAAATCCGAAGGAATGATCCATTAAATTGGAGGATGTACTCTGGGCTTTTAGAACAGCCTACAAAACTCCAATTGGTACCACACCTTTTAAACTCGTTTACGGAAAAGCATGTCATCTTCCAGTAAAAATTGAACACAAAGCATTTTGGGCTTTGAAGACATGTAATCTTGATTTACATGAAGCTGGACGTCTATGATTAAGTCAACTAAATGAATTAGAAGAATTAAGACATGAAGCATACGAAAATTAGTTAATCTATAAAGAAAGAACGAAGAAATGGCATGATAAAAGAATCAGAAGTTCAAAAGAATTTAAAGAAGGAGACAGAGTTCTTCTTTTCAATTCACGATTCAAGCTATTTCCTGGAAAATTGAAATCAAGATGGTCTGGACCATTTATAGTCAAAAGAGTTTTCCCATACGGAACAATAGAGTTAATAAATTCAAATGGGATTGAATTTAAAGTTAATGATCACAGAGTTAAACATTACATACATGGTCCGATGGAAGTTGACAATGAAGTCAATCATAATTTCACCACCCAAGAAAACCTTCAAAATGAAAACATAAATAT
The DNA here is from genome assembly GCF_046630445.1 of Rutidosis leptorrhynchoides. Taxonomy (NCBI): domain Eukaryota; kingdom Viridiplantae; phylum Streptophyta; class Magnoliopsida; order Asterales; family Asteraceae; genus Rutidosis; species Rutidosis leptorrhynchoides. Next base: position 435,299,753 of record NC_092336.1, read on the forward strand.
GTTATCAACAAAATATGAAAAATCAAAATTAGAAAATAGGGAGGATTCAAATTGGAGTGATGAAGAGGAATTCTTATACAAACCTCCCATTCCAAGAAACGAAGAAAAATGTGAACAAGAAGTTCAAATAGAAGTGAAAGAACCAAGAAAAGAACACCCGAAAAAGGTTTACAAACCAACTCGACTTACTAAAGCAGGATACCCGGGTGAATTTATCATTTCTTGCATGCTTAATGATGGTGCTGTATATAATGGACTCACAGATTTAAGAGCAAGTGCAAATATTATGCCTCTTTCCTTATGCAAAAGATTAGGTATGGGTAAATTAAAACCAACCAAAATAGGTGTTCAATCATTTGACCTAACCATTAAACACCCGGTTGGAATAGCAAATAATTTACTTGTTAACGTGGGAAGTTTGACCTTTGTTGCAAACTTCATAGTGATTAATATGAAGGAAAACCTTGATATTCCTCTAATTTTAGGTCGCCCATTTTTAGCAACCACCGAGGCATTCATTGATGTAAGAGAAGGTAGAATGACACTTAGGGATGGTGATACATCGATCACCTTTGTGAACCGAAAGTTTAGATCTCTACCAACCAAAACTGTTAAACCAATAAAAATGCATAAGTGTGGGGAAGATGAAGAAATACTTAATGATGATCCGATCACAAGAACCCCGTTGATGATACGAAATTAGATGAACCCGTTTTTAACAGTTCAACGAAGAAACTTTATAAACGGATTCACGATGCTAGGATTAAGGGAAACTTTAAGTTATGTAACCGATTACTATCCAATTTATCGCCAAAAGAAAAGGCAATGTTAGTTGAATTTGTGAAAGTTACGGAGGAAATCAACAAATGGATTGAAGCAAAAGTCAGAGATATACAAGTTGTTGATGATCCAATTGAAAATAACGTTAATCACAATTTCAACTAAGTGTGGGGAGGTTCAAATCTTTTTAGGGTAATATGTATTTCTGTTAAAGTTAGATTTTCTGTTTTCGTGTAGTTCTCGATAATGGAATCCGAATGGTCTTTCCCTAGCAGACCCTAAAGAACTAGTCTTCTCAGCCCAAAAATATAAAGGGTAAAAAGGCAAATGAAACTCACCTAATGCATTTTGTAGTAAAAATACATAGAACGACATTGAACAAGTATAGGGTTGACTTCGGATTCACGAACCTATATTATTTGTATATTTATTAACACACATAATTGTAATCGAACAAATTTATATATATAAGCATTTATTAGTTATATCATTTTTATATTAGTAATCTTTATGTTTCATATATTTATTTTATATATAAAATTATCAATTTCGTATGTCATATATATTAAGTATATTCATATGTATGTATATATATCATTTGTAAAAAAAAAAATAGTAATTACGACAATACTAAAATTTTATTAAATATAGTAAAATGATTATAATACTTAAATTTTTTTTTATTAATAAAGGTAATGTTATAAATGATAGTTTTAATAATAAATCTTATAACAATGATATTAGCAGTAGTTTTTAGTAAAATAAAAAGTTTACTAATAATCATAATGAAGATAATAATTTTGATAATGGTACATAATACATAATTATAATAACTATTATAACAATCTTATTACTAATGGTAATCTTAATAATAATTTAAATTTTTTTAATAATAATAATAATAATAATAAAAATAATAATAATAATAATAATAATAATAATAATAATAATAATAATAATAATAATAATAATAATAATAATAATAATAATAATAATAATAATAATAATAATAATAATAATGATGATAATTACTACTTAGATGACAAAATATATAACAATAAATACATTAATAATGTTAATATTAATAATAATGGTTATATTACTTATAGTCATGGTACTAACAATAATAATTATAATTGTATTAATAATTAGTAATAATAACATCAATAAATAATAACCATAATATTAATAATAATTTTAATAGTAATAAGAATAATAACATTAATAATAATAATAATAATAATAATAATAATAATAATAATAATAATAATAATAATAATAATAATAATACCTTAAAGAGCAAGCTTAAAAGATATGTCCAGGCCAGGATTCGAACCCGCGACCTCTCGGTTACACTTAATCACACTAGACCATGGCTCCGCTGTTTTTCTTTTCTGATTTAATCTAGTCTCTAATCTATAAAACCCGTATCCTTAGCCCACTTCTCTTTCAATCCAATAGCAATTTTACAAGCCCAAGTGAATAACAAAAACGCGGCCCAAATAAAAGTAAATCACGGTGGCCTAATGTTTATATCCTAAACCCACTAAATAGAAGTCCATTACCACACTAATTTGCACAATTCGCTAGTAAAGGAAAAAGAAAATAGCTGCGATAGAAGAAGAAAAAAAAAATACTTATACTCAGCTCGTTCATCCCTAATCACGTTCATCATCATCTAATAACCATCATCTATCTCCTCATCATATCGTGTAAGATTATCACGGTCCATTATAGAAGCTTGTAACCCAAAAAAAAATACAATGGCCCACAACAAGAAAGGTTGACGTCTGCAGAATTTAAAAGAAGGCTTGGCTTGTTTGTAAGTGAGGTTTTAGGATCCAAGGAAAAATAACGTGTATATGTGTTTGTGGGGTTTCTTTTTTTTCTGTTAAAATAGGAAACATAATGATACAGCATATATTATTTTCATCCATATCATTATCTAGACATCATCACATCATTGTAGTATTATATAAAAGGAGAGTTGGTGTAATAGAAAAGGTAGTGTGGTGGTTTGATTAAAGGGGTCCATGTTGTATTATTCAAAAGGAAATTTCGGTGTATATAAGTCAAAAGGTAACATGAACGAGAGAAAAAAAATGAGGCAGCAGAAATATCACGATGGCAGCTACGATGGTGACTGTGTTGATGAATCTAAAACAGAAAAGATGTAGCAGTATAGCAGTTTCAGTGATAATTAAAGGTGGTTTAGGGTGGATGTTTGGGAAGGTTTAACTCAAAAACAGTGGAGAGAGAAGAGAGGAAGAAGAGAGAGAGAGAGAGGGTGATTGTCGTGGTGGTTGATGGGTTGTTCAAGGTGACGGTGGTGAAGTGGTGGTAGCGGCAGCCGGTGGTGGTTCAACGTTGGTGCAGGGTTGTCGTGATTATGTAAGTGGGTGTGTGATCGAGTTTCTATCCATGTGTAACAATATACACACATGTATATGTATGTATATATGTATATATTTATATATGTGATAGATAGAAGATAGATGGTGGATTATGATGTCCTACAGTGGTGGTGGCAGTTGTTATAGGGTGATGGCAATGGGTTGTGTCGATGATAGTAGTTGAAGAAGGAAGATATGTTTGTTTTTCCTGATGAATGTGTAATGCATAAGTATATATAAATTATTAATAATATTAATAATACTATTATAACAATAATCTTAAATTAAGTGCATGTGAGATAATAATGGAATAATAATTGATGAGGAAACAGTGATGCCAATAGTGAAGCCATCGGCTTCTTGTCCTAATATGTAGATATTTTAATTTACAGACTCTTATATCGTGGTTCATTGCTAAACAGTTAATATGTAAGAGTCTTCCTAAAAATCCTAAATTTTTAGATTAAATATATTTAATTATTCCACTCATTAGCTGTATGAAACCTAATCAAAAAGGTTCTATAGTTATTTATTTTCTGTTCCAATTTATATGTACAGAGTACTAATATTCAAACTTAAAAGGGTAAACATATATTTAACAAATCTAAGATCTTTGAAATCAATTTACAGTTCAACTTTTATTTCAATCCATCATGAACAAGTACTATATCTATATTAAAACTTAAAAAAACGTCAACCAAGTGTTACTAACGTTTACTAATTAAGCTCGAAATCATTTATTTTTAATAGGTTCACATTCTATATAAAAGCAGTTTTAAAATTAGTAAGTTTAATTACTAAAACAAATATATTATATATTTTTAAACAATTAGATTTAATATAACTTTATATATTTACAAATAATATTTATATACGTAATTATATATATATATATATATATATCTATATATTTATAAATATTGTTTCCATTACATCGCATGATATTTTACATATTTAATTCTAACAGTTTAATCATATATTATTCCAATAATATCTATATGCATCTATTTATATAGTTGTTCATGAATCGTCGAGAATAGTCGAAGGGTAAGTGATTACATGAACACAATTCAAAGTTTTTTTTTTTGAAAACATTAACATTACAGACTTTGCTTATCGTGTCAAAACTATATAAAGATTAATTTTAAATTTGATCAGAAATTCCCGGGTCATCACAGTACCTACCCGTTAAGGAAATTTCGTCCCGAAATTTGAGTGAGGTGGTCATGGCTAACAAAAAAAAAATGTTTTCATGACCAATATGAGTTGATAATTAGAGGTTTATCATCATTGAATAATAATGATAAAACAATTCGGTTATTCTAGGAATACGAATGAAGCTATCGAAAAACAGTGAATTGAAGAAAATAAGATCTTTCCTTAGCTTTTGACGTAAACAGGGTTGAATTCCGGAATTCATGGGATTTATAGAAAATCTTCGAAATCAAAAAGATTTGATTCTTCGGTGAGTAAGGAAATTAAGATTTCTATAATTAAATACGGTGATCTTCCTTGATTACTCTGTCTGATATTTGCATTATAAATTAAGCTCTTCCGTTCCATTATTCTCACCATTCCTATACTTTCTTTCTTAGTTCATACATCCAAAAGATTGTGAAAATGTTTAGTCCAATTCTGATCCTTGTCCTCATTCTTACTATCGCAACAATCATTCTCCTTTTCCAACTTCCACCAGAGGAATCTGCCTTCTTCTACTTCGCCCTTGGGATTATAATGTTTTTAATCCTCCCGTGTCTTTATGTTGCGATAAACATTGATATGCACGGTTTGTAATTTATGTGTTGTTATCAGGCTTTATATTCTCCCTTATATTTCAAAGTTCTATGCTTTTTTTTCTCTTCCCGACTTCAAGTCAAGCGAATAATAGTCCAGAATTTGTAGATATAGAGTTTCGAATGATTATAATGTTCTAAGCAGGAAGGAATGTGATAGCACGGTTTGATTTGTCAAATTTCCAGAATCACTGAGAATAGAACTATCAAGAATATATTTTCTTGATATGTTCGGAGGTGAAGTAGAATGAACGAGTCGTGTAACATGGCACATGATGACGTTATGATCTGTGAATCATCACGTTTCATTAGAAACTCAGCATGACTTACTGTAATATAATCACGGTGATCAAGTGTCATTATATTATACTAACTCGTGCATCAGTTCCCAACACTACTTCAAAAACATTTATATTTTAAACTCGCAAGTTAACAGAATATAGAAACTAACAGTTTCTATATGATGTAAAACTGATAGCACGAAGAGATTACTGATTTCAGATAAGAATAGTTATGAAAATATCTTCAGAAATATGGAGGATATTTATAATGAAACATACGATGATATCTTGGAATTTCTAATATCGTGGGATGATGAAGAAGATTTATCCGTAAGGGTTTAAATTCGGAAGCAAGGTATTCGTTAAAGATTTCATCAGAAACAGAATCATTTGGATTCTTGGAAGTCAAACTTATTCTTTGTGATTTGTCCACGGCTTCTTTCATAGTTTTGCATCATCCGCTTTTCGGTACTAAATTTTCCATTGAATGTTTCCAATATAATGATACACAGGAAGTACGAAGAGGTATATAATTTCGGACGAGAATATTTATGAAATTATCCTCAGAAATATCGAAGATATTGATGATGATATTTTTGGAATTTCTAAGTTCGATGGGTGATGGAGAAATATTTTCCGCAAGATTTTAACATGACTTCGGAGTAAGATATTCTCTAAAGATTTCAACGAATCCAGATTTACCTGAATCCTTTGAATATAGAGTTTGGTCCTTGTATTTATCCTTGGTCTCCTTCATGGATAGTTCAATCTGTTTTTCAATACCCAATTTTCTATCGAGCGTTCCTAACACTCCTTTCTTTATCATCAAACTTTTGGTCGTTTAGACCTTCTACCATTTTTCTGTTTCCTCTGCATTTAATGCTATGATATCTGAATCATCGGTTATTAATCCGGGGTGGCTTCAGGAAAATTGTATTTTTAGATGATTAAACGCTGATGGTAATATGGTGGAATATGAAAGGTTCCCTGGTAACAATAAAAGAGCACACGTATATGTCAACGTTATAATAAGGTTGTTTCATATGAAAAGTCAAAGTTGCCTTGCTGGAGCTGTGACAAAACTGGCTATCTCGAACAGCAGATGCAAAGTTATTTTCGGTAATAATAACGCTAAAGGAATTAGCACAGCTACGCGTTAAATGTTTACATAGTTTCCGAGAGTTTTCAGGTGCATAACTATAGGCATCAATCTTTTCTCCCGCGAATGAAGTGCGGTTGGTTCATCCTATCGATTGGGGCGTTTTCAAGAATCATGAAAGGTTTGAACGCAGATTGAAATCGTCAAGATACAAATGAGGTTTAAGATGAAATCAAGTGGCAACTTGAGGAAATATTTAACTGTAGAAGATGAAATTTATTTACAATCTTTTAAGTCGAAAAGTGTTGTATTTAATATTTCCTACTCTTTTAATAATTTTTAATTGTCCATAATAGTAGTCCAATATTCCAATAGTTCAATAGCTCCACCAAAACTAGTATATTTTAAGGAAATAGTCATATAGTAACAGATAGCTAGGAACAGTTAACATAGTTTTAAGGTTTTACGTAGTTAATTAATTAGTTACTAATAAATTTTATTTTGTTCATTATTTTCTTCATTATGCCACTTGTCAAATCTTGACTTGGGTTTGATCGACAGAAACTCGTATGTGAAATTTAATTGGAATGAAAATGGTTATTCTTTGGTGAACAGATACGTATACCTGTGGAGTAAGTAGGATAGTAAATGACTGTTGAATCAGATTCGAAGAATGTACATTGTAACTTATTAATGTGAAATCTAAATATTCCTCGGGTATTACCTACCCGTTAAAGTATTTTCATCATTAATAGTTTGTACAAGAGAATTTTTAATTACAATCGTTATGAAAAAATATATATACATATATATTTTCTTCAGATGTAATCATGGATTTAATGAATTAACATGATATTAAACTCATTAGATCTACGGTTAGAACTAGAGTACATAATCTCTAAAACATTAGAGATTATATATAATCGCCATGAAGGACGAAGATAATCGATGTAGAATGATACGTAGAACGATGATTATACTCAAAGTACAGATGATGATATTGAAACATGGATTGTTGATGGTACTGGTGTTGTTATTGATTGTACTGTTGGTGCCGGTGATGTTGCTGAAACTGGTACATTTTGCACCATATTCTCCGAATTGATTATTCGAGCACGAAGTTCGTTGACTTCTTCTATTATTCCGGGATAATTGTCGGTCGGAATGAGTGGATGAATAAGGTTTAGAATTGTGGATAGAATATAATCGTGTCAAGCTACTCTGGAAATGAGAGAGAAAATGGTGTCTCGAATAGGTTCGCCGATAATTGTTTCAGGTTCTTCGCCAAGAGGTGAATTTGGTTGATGGAAAGGATCGCCTTCTTCGTGTCTCCATTGATTTAATAGACTACGAACCCATCAGATGAATTGGGGATGGCTGATTGGTTGTTTTCATTCTAGTGACACAGCTTTCGGAGTTTAGGTGAAACTCGATGTCGGAATAGCTGTCGGAATCCGAGGAATTCGAACTGGTTGAGAGATTCATCTCGTACGATCAGAATGAAGGATTTTCGATAAGAAATAGACTATAGGATGTAGATTAGTACCCTGCAATACATAATTTACATATGTATATTTAATACTAAAATCCCATAAGTTACGGAGGAATTTACGGGAGTTGTCAGGCAAACTTACAGTAACAGATACGCTAAGATATGAAGTAGTAGATACGCTAAGATATGAATTTTGTCTATACACTATTCATGCAGTCAATGCAGTAGAACGTGTCTAGACTAAGAATGATAAACAAGTGATTCTCTAAGAATGATAAGCAGGTAATTTTTGACACAAAATGATAAGCAAAACTTTTGACATGCAGACACGGTCAAAGTCCAGACTCACTAATGCATCCTAACGACTTATCAGTTAGACACACTAATGCAGACATGGTTCGCTAAGACCACCGCTCTGATACCAACTGTGAAGACCCGTCATAATCCATCCGGACAAAGTCCATATCGATTATAAACGATTCACAACAGTTGATTACATCACGAGGTACTTGACCTCTATATGATACATTTTACAAACATTGCATTCGTTTTTGAAAAGACAATCTTTCATTACATCGGAAGTTGACGTCATGCAAACCATTTCATAGTAAATCAAACTAAAATTGACTTAATAATAATCTTGATGAACTCAACGACTCGAATGCAACGTCTTTTGAAATATGTCATGAATGATTCCAAGTAATATCTCTAAAATGAGCAAATGCACAGCGGAAGATTTCTTTTGTACCTGAGAATAAACATGCTTTCAAGTGTCAACCAAAAGGTTGGTGAGTTCATTAGTTTAACATAAATAATCATTTCATAATTTTAATAGACCACAAGATTTTATATTTCCATTTCTCATAAACATACGTCCCATGCATAGAGACAAAAATATCATTCATATGGATTGAACACCTGGTAACCGACATTCACAATATGCATATAAGAATATCCCCATCATTCTGGGATCCTCCATCGGACATGATATAAATTTCGAAGTACTAAAGCATCCGGTACTTTGGATGGGGCTTGTTGGGCCCGATAGATCTATCTTTAGGATTCACGTCAATTAGGCTGTCTGTTCCCTAATTCTTAGATTACCAGACTAAAAAGGGGCATATTCAGTTTCGATCATTCAACCATAGAACGTAATTTCGATTACTTGTGTCTATTTAGTAAAACAGTTATAAAAGTTGCGCATTTATTCTCAACCCAAAAATATAAAGGGTAAAAAGGCAAATGAAACTCACCTAATGTATTTTGTAGTAAAAATACATAGAACGACATTGAACAAGTATAGGGTTGACTTCGGATTTACGAACTTATATTATTTGTATATTTATTAACACACATAATTGTAATCGAACAAATTTATATATATAAGCATTTATTAGTTATATCATTTTTATATTAGTAATCTTTATGTTTCATATATTTATTTTATATATAAAATTATCAATTTCGTATGTCATATATATTAAGTATATTCATATGTATGTATATATATCATTTGTAAAAAAAAAAATAGTAATTACGACAATACTAAAATTTTATTAAATATAGTAAAATGATTATAATACTTAAATTTTTTTTTATTAATAAAGGTAATGTTATAAATGATAGTTTTAATAATAAATCTTATAATAATGATATTAGCAGAAGTTTTTAGTAAAATAAAAAGTTTACTAATAATCATAATGAAGATAATAATTTTGATAATGGTACATAATACATAATTATAATAACTATTATAACAATCTTATTACTAATGGTAATCTTAATAATAATTTTTTATTTTTTTTAATAATAATAATAATAACAATAATAATAATAATAATAATAATAAAAATAATAATAATAATAATAATAATAATAATAATAATAATAATAATAATAATAATAATAATAATAATAATAATTACTACTTAGATGACAAAATATATAACAATAAATACATTAATAATGTTAATATTAATAATAATGGTTATATTACTTATAGTCATGGTACTAACAATAATAATTATAATTGTATTAATAATTAGTAATAATAACATCAATAATTAATAACCATAATATTAATAATAATTTTAATAGTAATAAGAATAATAACATTAATAATAATAATAATAATAATAATAATAATAATAATAATAATAATAATAATAATAATAATAATAATAATAATAATAATAATAATAATAATACCTTAAAGAGCAAGCTTAAAAGATATGTCCAGGCCAGGATTCGAACCCGCGACCTCTCGGTTACACTTAATCACACTAGACCATGGCTCCGCTGTTTTTCTTTTCTGATTTAATCTAGTCTCTAATCTATAAAACCCGTATCCTTAGCCCACTTCTCTTTCAATCCAATAGCAATTTTACAAGCCCAAGTGAATAACAAAAACGCGGCCCAAATAAAAGTAAATCACGGTGGCCCAATGTTTATATCCTAAACCCACTAAATAGAAGTCCATTACCACACTAATTTGCACAATTCGCTAGTAAAGGAAAAAGAAAATAGCTGCGATAGAAGAAGAAAAAAAATACTTATACTCAGCTCGTTCATCCCTAATCACGTTCATCATCATCTAATAATCATCATCTATCTCCTCATCATATCGTGTAAGATTATCACGGTCCATTATAGAAACTTGTAACCCAAAAAAAAAATACAATGGCCCACAACAAGAAAGGTTGACGTCTGCAGAATTTAAAAGAAGGCTTGGCTTGTTTGTAAGTGAGGTTTTAGGATCCAAGGAAAAATAACGTGTATATGTGTTTGTGGGGTTTCTTTTTTTTTCGTTAAAATAGGAAACATAATGATACAGCATATATTATTTTCATCCATATCATTATCTAGACATCATCACATCATTGTAGTATTATATAAAAGGAGAGTTGGTGTAATAGAAAAGGTAGTGTAGTGGTTTGATTAAAGGGGTCCATGTTGTATTATTCAAAAGGAAATTTCGGTGTATATAAGTCAAAAGGTAACATGAACGAGAGAAAAAAAATGAGGCAGCAGAAATATCACGATGGCAGCTACGATTGTGACTGTGTTGATGAATCCAAAACAGAAAAGATGTAGCAGTATAGCAGTTTCAGTGATAATTAAAGGTGGTTTAGGGTGGATGTTTGGGAAGGTTTAACTCAAAAACAGTGGAGAGAGAAGAGAGGAAGAAGAGAGAGAGAGAGGGTGATTGTCGTGGTGGTTGATGGGTTGTTCATGGTGACGGTGGTGAAGTGGTGGTAGCGGCAGCCGGTGGTGGTTCAACGTTGGTGCAGGGTTGTCGTGATTATGTAAGTGGGTGTGTGATCGAGTTTCTATCCATGTGTAACAATATACACATATGTATATGTATGTATATATGTATATATTTATATATGTGATAGATAAAAGATAGATGGTGGATTATGATGTCCTACAGTGGTTGTGGCAGTTGTTATAGGGTGATGGCAATGGGTTGTGTCGATGATAGTAGTTGAAGAAGGAAGATATGTTTGTTTTTCCTGATGAATGTGTAATGCATAAGTATATATAAATTATTAATAATATTAATAATACTATTATAACAATAATCTTAAATTAAGAGCATGTGAGATAATAATGGAATAATGATTGATGAGGAAACAGTGATGCCAATAGTGAAGCCATCGGCTTCTTGTCCTAATATGTAGATATTTTAATTTACGGACTCTTATATCGTGGTTCATTGCTAAACAGTTAATATGTAAGAGTCTTCCTAAAAATCCTAAATTTTTAGATTAAATATATTTAATTATTCCACTCATTAGCTGTATGAAACCTGATCAAAAAGGTTCTATAATTATTTATTTTCTGTTCCAATTTATATGTACAGAGTACTAATATTCAAACTTAAAAGGGTAAACATATATTTAACAAATCTAAGATCTTTGAAATCAATTTGCAGTTCAACTTTTATTTCAATCCATCATGAACAAGTACTATATCTATATTAAAATTAAAAAAAACGTCAACCAAGTGTTACTTACGTTTACTAATTAAGCTCGAAATCATTTATTTTTAATAGGTTCACATTCTATATAAAAACAGTTTTAAAATTAGTAAGTTTAATTACTAAAACAAATATATTATATATTTTTAAACAATTAGATTTAATATAACTTTATATATTTAAAAATAATATTTATATACATAATTATATATATATATATATATATCTATATATTTATAAATATTGTTTCCATTACATCGCATGATATTTTACATATTTAATTCTAACCGTTTAATCATATATTATTCCAATAATATCTATATGCATCTATTTACATAGTTGTTCGTGAATCGTCGGGAATAGTCGAAGGGTAAGTGATTACATGAACACAATTCAATTTTTTTTTTTTTTTTTTTTGAAAACATTAACATTACAGACTTTGCTTATCGTGTCAAAACTATATAAAGATTAATTTTAAATTTGATCGAAAATTCCCGGGTCATCACAATTTGTTCATTCTAGAGATATTACTTGGAGTCATTCATGACATATTTCAAAAGACATTGCATTCGAGTCATTGAATTCATCAAGATTATTATCAAGTCATTCATAGTTGGATATATTAGGAAATGGTATGCATGCCGTCAACTTTTGATGTAATGAAAGTTTGTCTTTTTAAAACGAATGCAATGTTTGTAAAATGTATCATACAGTGGTCAAGTACCTCGCGATGTAACCAAATGTAATGTATTCGTCCGGATGGATTAGGACGGGTCACTACAGGTGGTATCAGAGCGGTGGTCTTAGCGAACCAGGTCTTGCATTAGTGTGTCTAACTGATAGTTGTTTAGATGCATTAGTGTGTCTGGACTTCGATCGTGTCTGCATGTCAAAAGTTTTGCTTATCATTTCTAGTCGGAAATCATCTGCTTATCATCCTTAGGAATTTACCTGCTTATCATTCTTAGTCTAGACATGTCTTACCGCCTCTATTGCATAGACAGTGTATAGATAAATTCATATCTTAGCATATCTGTTATTGTTATCTTTGCCTGACAGCTTCCGTAGATTCCTCCGTAACTTATGGGATTTTAGTATTATATATGCATATGTAAATTATGTATTGTAGGGTACTAATCTATATCCTATAATCTATTTCTTATCAAAAATCCTTCATATAATCGTACGAGATGAATCCCTCAACCAGTTCGAATTCCTCGGATTCTGACAGCTATTCCGATATGGAGTTTCACCTAAGCTCCGAAAGCAGTGTCACCAGAATAAATCAACCAATTCATCTGATGGGTTCGTAGCCTATTTAATCATTGGAGACAAAAAGAAGATGATCCTTTCCATCAACTAAATTCACCTCTTGGAGGTGAACCTGAAGCACTTATCGGCTAACCTGTTCGAGATACTATTTTCTCACTCATTTCCCGAATATCTCGCCACGATTATATTCTATCTAAAATTCTATACCTTATTCATCCGTTCGTTCTGATCAACAATCATCTTGGAGTAATGGAAGAAGTCAACGAGCTTCTCACTCAATTAATAAATTTGGAGAATATGGTGCAAGATTTACCAGCTTCAGCAACATCACCGGTACCAACAGTACCATCAGCAACAACACCAGTATCATCAACAATCCATACCTCAACATCTCATTCTGTACCTCAAACATAATCATCATTCTACATGATGTTCTACATCATTTATCCCCGTTTGACATGGCGATTAAGTAATCTCTAAAGTTTTGGAGATTATCCATTCTAATTCTAATGGTAAATCAAATGAGATTAATATCATATTAACTCATTAAATCCATGATTACATCTGAAGAAAATATATATGTATATATATTTTCATAAAGATTGTAATTAAAATTCTTTTGTACAAACTGTTAATGGTGAAAATATTTTAACGGGTAGGTAATACCTAGAAATATTAGATTTCACATTAATAAGTTACACTATATATTCTTCGAATCTGATTCAATAGTCATTTACTATCCTACTTACAACCATGGAAGTACGAATCCGTTCATCACAGAATAACTATTTTCATTCAATTTCATATTTGGATTTTGACCTATCAGAATCCAACAAGTGGCATAATGAAGAAAACATTGGACAAAATAAAATTTGTTAGAAACAAACAAATTAATTATGAGAAATTTTGTTAAGAATCCACGCTAACTGTTCCTAGCTAACTGTTCCTAGCTAACTGATTACATTTTATTTATCGCAATTTATTTATCGCATTTTATTTATTCCAATTTTAATTCTCGCAATTTTATTTATCGTCATTTAATTTCTGTTATTTATTTTACGCACTTTAAATATCGGGACACGTATACAAGGTTTTGACATATCATATCGACGCATCTATATATATTATTTAGAATAAGCATAGACACTCTATATGCAGTAATGCAGGAGTTAGCTATACAGGGTTGAGGTTGATTCTACAATAATATATATAGTTTGAGTTGTGATCGAGTCTGAGACATGTACACGGGTCACGATACGTATTAATTAATTCGAATATTATATATTAAACTATATATGAATTATTGGACTGTTAACTGTGGACTATCGACTGTGGACTAATAATATTGGACAATTAAAATGAATTAAAATATTGATTATAACATATGAAACTAAATATTTCTTCAAGTTTGCCACTTGATTTCATCTTAAACCTCATTTGTATCTTGACGATTACAATCCGTGTTCAAACTTTCATGATTTTTTAAAAACACCTCAATCGAGAGGATGAACTAACCGAACTTCATCTACGGAAGAAAAGATTGATACATATAGTTATGCACCTGAAAAACTCTCGAAACCTGAGTAAACGTTTAACACGTATCTGTGCTAGCTCCTTTGGCGTTGTTATTACCGAAAATCACTTTGCAAATCCCTTTCCAAATTAGCCAATTTTGTCACAGCTTCAGCAAGTCAACTTCGACTTTTCATTCTGATTAACTTTATTATAACCTTGATATATAACTTTACCTTTCGTCATCGTTACCGGAGAACCGTTTACATTCCACCACATTAGCAGTAAACTTACCAGCAACTTCATTACTCATCAGCTTAAGTCTCTCCGAAAAACCATTATATTTGTTCATTAAAACCCTATCATATACTCACCCGCATCTTGTAACAAGAATTTACATACCAAGTACCGGGAAATCAGTAATCAGTATTTTGAATCTCGCAGCGTTTCTACATCAACAGTTATAAGTATACATATAATCCTTATCTCTTAGAATTATGATCTTCCATTCTGAAATTCTGAAAAGCACACAGTTTACAATTCGATACCCCAACTTTTGAAAAAATTAACGAAGCAGTAGAAACTGTAGACAACCTTAAACGACTTTGATCGTCGAAAGTATGATGATAAAGAATGAAGTGTTGGAAACGCTCAATAGGAAATTTAGTGCTGAAAAGCGAATTATGCGAAACTATGAAGGAGGCTGTGAACAAATCACAAAGACTAAACCTGCCTTCAAAGAATCCAGGTAATTCTGGATCCGATGAAATCTTTAGAGAATATATTGCTCCGAAGTCATGTTAAAATCTTGCAGAAAATTTTTCTTCATCAACCTTCGAACATAGAAATTCCAAAATATCATCATAAATATCTTCGATATTTCTGAGGATATTTTCACAAATATTCTTGTCCAAAATTATCTACTTCTTCGTGTT
This sequence comes from Rutidosis leptorrhynchoides, assembly GCF_046630445.1. Taxonomy (NCBI): domain Eukaryota; kingdom Viridiplantae; phylum Streptophyta; class Magnoliopsida; order Asterales; family Asteraceae; genus Rutidosis; species Rutidosis leptorrhynchoides. The sequence continues at coordinate 435,315,292 of NC_092336.1, forward strand.
TTCTGTATTCCATTATATTGGAAACTTCAGTAAAATCTAAGTATAAATTATGAATGAATTGTGGAGAAGTGTTGGGAATTGAAGCATGAGTTTGTATAATATAATGGCGCTTGGCCAACGTAATTATATTACTGTAAGTCATGCTGAGTTTCTAATGGAACGTGATAAAGGATCACAGATCATACCTTTATCATGAACCATGTTACATTGCTGTTTCATTCTACTTAACCTTCGAACATATCAAGAAAATATATTCTTGATAGTTCTATCTTCCGTAATTTTTGGTAATCTACAAATCAAATCGTACTATTACATTTCATTCCTTCTTGGAATCTTAATCATGTTCATACGAACTTTATACCTACAACACCGAGATGTCTTGATCGGTTTACTTTAAGTCAGAAATAAAACAGAAGCATGAAGCTTAAAAATAGAAGGAAGTAGAGGAGTTGTGAAAATAATGGAACGGAAGAAATGAATTTATAGTAAAATATCAGACATAGTAATCGAGGTAGATTACCTGTATTAAATTTAAGAGGATCCTAACTTCCTTAATTATTGAAGAATCAAATCTTATAAGGATTTCGAAGATTTCTTTAAATCCCTTGAATTCTGGAATTTAACCATAACTAGTCAAAAGTTATTATGAAACTTGTCCTTCTCATTTCACTATATAGTGATAGCTTCATTCGTACCCTTCGAATAATCGAATTGTTTTATCCATATTACTCAGTGGTAATAAAACTCTATTTATCAGCTTATATGAGTCATGAAAACATTTTATTTGTTAGCCATGACCACCTCACTCAAATTTCGAGACGAAATTTCTTTAACGGGTAGGTACTGTGACGACCCGGAGATTTCTGACCAAATTTAAACTTAATCTTTATATGATTTCGACACGATAAGCAAAGTCTGTTTGGTTGGATCTCAAAAATTTTGAACTGTTTCATATATTCAATTGACCTTCGACCATTCTCGACGATTCACAAACAACTATTTTTAAATAGTTATATATATATATATATATATATATATATATATATATATAATATATATATAAATATATATATAAATAATACTTGTAAATATATAATATTATATTTAGTTGTTTAAAAGAATATTATTTATATATTTATTTACATAAACTTGTTAATTAAGATTTTATATATATATATATATATATATATATATATATATATATATATATATATATATATATATATATATAGAATGTGTATATGGAATATGAATGATTTCGAGCTTAATTAGTAAATGTCAGTAACACTCGGTTGATGTTTTGTTTGTTTTAATATAGATATTGTACATGTTCATGAAGGATTGAAATAAAAGTTAGACTGTAAATTGATTACGAAGATTCTTGATTTGTTAAAAATATTTTTACATTTTTAAGTTTAAATATTAGTACTCCGTACATATAAATTGGAACAGAAAATAAATAATTATCGAACCTTTTTGATCAGGTTTCAAACAGTTAATGAGTGAAATAATTAAATATAGTTAATCTAAAAATTTGGGATTTGTAGGAACACTTTTATACGTTAACTGCTTAGCAATGGACACGATATAGCCATCCGGGATAAACTGTCGGTACAAAACACCAAACATATGATGGCTTCACTGTGCTTTACGTGTTATTACTTACTCCTTTCATTCACACTTGAAAGTTTAATTATTATATTATTATTATTAATTATTATTAATATTATAACTATATAATATAATTAATATATATAATTAAGTGAATGTAGACAGAGAATGAGAGATGTATCCATCACCACCATCCCTCTATCTCTTTCCTTCTCTCCCTCTAATAATCAAGTCCGAGAACTTTCATAATCATCGAGTTTTCATTTGTTGATCTTTCTATTTCGAATTTTGATAAGAACCGACTACCATACCACCACGATGAACCACTTGTAACACCATAGGAAACCACCACTTCACCTTTCTCATATTATTAATCGACAAGCACCAACCATAAACCATCATCATTGATCATCATCACTTTGAATCACCTTCCTTAACCGGCACACCATCTCCGGCTTTCACTACCACCACTCTTCACCATAACCGTCAACCACCTCACCACTATCATAAAAACTGAACACCCCATTAATTTGGATTTTTCCTGTCGTGTAAACCACCATCATCACCACCATAAGTGCTACTATTGTTTTCTGTTTTGAAGCACACACCACCAACTAAGACCATCTCTTTCTCTCTCTCTCTCATTTTCTCTCTATCTCACTTTTATATTTTTTTTCTCTCCTTCTTCTTTTCTTTGTCACTACAGCTGTACCATTTCATGTTTTAGTTATAATTAAACTACCAAAAAGCCCGAACACTTGTACAGCTTTCGCATACCAATATACTATTATTTCTGTTTCTAGATAACAAAAGAATAACGATGATAGCGTACTGTAACAATAATGGTACATGATGATGGTGATGCAGTAAGTACGAAAATGATGTAAGAAATAAAGATTTGATGATGATAGATGATGATAGGTGATGATGTTTGACGGTAATGATTATGAAGCTGTAAGGGAGAATGGCGATGATGATGATAACGGAGAAGATGATGATGAATTAATGGTAAATAGTTACGTACATATTAAATATTTAAATGGATGAGTAATTACAAGAAAGAGAATAGCGGTTCGATGGTTTAGGCGAGTGTTACGTAAACGAGAGGTCCCTGGTTCGAAACTTGGCATAGGCAGCTGTACAAATTTTTTTTTTTTAATAAAAGCTGGGCTGTAGCAAAGTGAGGAGTTGGGCCATGTTTTCAGTTGGGTCGAGAACCGTTTCAATCCTTTCTATTATGGGCCGAATTGATTAGGAAGAAAGGAAGACCGATGAAAGGGTTTTTATAAATTTTAAACCGGATATAGGTAGAAGTGTAGGCTCAGTGGATTGGTTAGAAGTGTTTGCGATTATTCGAGAGGTGGCGGGTTCGAGCCCTGCAGGGGTCTTTTCTTTTTAAGAGGTAGTTCTCAAAATTTATTATTATTATTATTATTATTATTATTATTATTATTATTATTATTATTATTATTATTATTATTATTATTATTATTATTATTATTATTATTATTATTATTATTATTATTATTATTCTTATTATTATTATTATTATTATTATTATTATTATTATTATTATTATTGTTATTATTAAAATAGTGATTAGGGTTATTATTATTGTTACTATAAAAATAATACAAGCCATTATTATTTTCACTAATATTAGTATTAATATCATCTTTGTAATTAGTAGTATTACTATTATTATTAACATAAGTATCACTTTTAACAATATCGTTATTATAATCAGTATTATCAATATCAAAGAAGGTTATTAATATTAGTAAATCATTCTTATTGGAAACTATCATTTTTGTTACAAATAAATATTTTGTACTTAAAATATACTTAATACATATATTATAATTATAATAATAGTTTATATATCATAAAACAAACATATTAATATTATTTATATAAATACTTATATATAACAAACTAATGATTTTTTTTTATAATGCTGACCATATAAATATATATAAATATATATATATATATATATATATATATATATATATATATATATATATATATATATATATATATATATATATATATATATATATATATATATATATATATATATATATATAAATATATAAATATAACTAAATATATAGATATTAAACATTTTTATAACACTAAGTTATAATTTATACTAACATATAATAATAACACTAATAATTATATATATATTTATTCGATTACAAATATAGGTGTTAATATGTATATACATAATATAGGTTCGTGAATCTGAGGCCAACCCTGCATTTTTCAATTTAGCCATATGTATTTTTACTACAAAATACATTAGGTGAGTTCATTTGCTCCCTTTTATTCTTTACATTTTTGGGACTGAGAATACATGCGCTGTTTTTATAAATGCTTTACTAAATGCTTTTGAAATATATTTTGAACTGAGAATACATGAAATGCTTTTATAAATGTTTAACGAGATAGACACAAGCAAAACATTCCTTGAATGAATTATTATGCAGACAGAAGTTCTGTGGATTATTATTGAATTAGTTGGACGTTATAATTGCCACTAATTGTTGTGAATATTTCCCCTAATTATTATTGCTTGGTAACCTAAGAATTAGAAACGGGTATGGCCCTAATTCACGCGAATCCTAAAGTTAGCTACCGGGTTTAACACCCCCACCCAGAATGTTCACTAGACGAAAGAGCTAGTGGGCGTGGTGTTTAGTACTTCGAAGTTTATTATTATTATACTGAAAAGATGTTCTGTTTTGGGGATATTATTGATGCGCATTATATGTTAAGGTCGGTTACTAAGCCAATCAATGAATGAAATGTGAATGTTATGTATCGAGATAATGATTTTATACACAGGTTATGTGTATGTTATTTTTGTGCACAAGATATGTGTACGGTTGCCAAGTTTTATGAAAGATGATTTCGTACACAAGAAAGGTGTACCGTATTTAAAAGATATCACATGTACATTACAGGTGGGTATATGTGAAGACCCGTCCTAATCCATCTGGACGAAGTCCATATCGATTATAAACGATTCATAACAGTTGATTACATCGCGAGGTACTTGACCTCTATATGATACATTTTTACAAACATTGCATTCATTTTTGAAAAGACAATCTTTCATTACATCGAAAGTTGACAGGCATGCATACCATTTCATAATATATCCAACTATAATTGACTTAATAATAATCTTGATGAACTCGACGACTCGAATGCAACGTTTTTTGAAATATGCCATGAATGACTCCAAGTAATATCTATAAAATGAGCAAATGCACAGCGGAAGATTTCTTCGTACCTGAGAATAAACATGCTTTCAAGTGTCAACCAAAACGTTGGTGAGTTCATTAATTTATCATAAATAATCATTTCATAATTTTAATAGACCACAAGATTTCATATTTCCATTTCTCATAAACATACGTCCCTTGCATAGAGACAAAAATATCATTCATATGGATTGAACACCTGATAACCGACATTCACAATATGCATATAAGAATATCCCCATCATTCTGGGATCCTCCTTCGGACATGATATAATTTTGAAGTACTAAAGCATCTGGTACTTTGGATGGGGCTTGTTGGGCCCGATAGATCTATCTTTAGGATTCGCGTCAATTAGGGTGTCTGTTCCCTAATTCTTAGATTACCAGACTTAATAAAAAGAGGCATATTCGACTTCGATAATTCAACCATATAATGTAGTTTCGATTACTTGTGTCTATTTCGTAAAACATTTATAAAAGTTGCGCATGTATTCTCAGCCCAAAAATATAAAGAGTAAAAAGTCAAATGAAACTCACCTAATGTATTTTGTAGTAAAAATACATATGACTATATTGAACAATGCAGGGTTGTCCTCGGATTCACGAACCTATATCATTTGTATATATTTATTAATATACATAATCGTAACCGATCAAATTTATATATATATATATATATATTTAAATTTGTATATGTTTTATATTTTCATTTTGTATATAAAACATTAGTTTTGTTATGTTATAGGTATTAAGTATTATATACATATGTATATTTTTCGTTTGTTTCATTAAAATAGTAATTATAATAATACCAAAGTAGTATTAGTAGTGATAATAATATTGATAATACTAGTGTTAATAATAATGATAGTAATATTAATAATTTTATTATTAATTATGGTTTTAAATGATAATTCTTATAATAATGATAATAACCATAGTTTTTACTAAGACGAAAAGTTTACTAATAAGGAAAAATAATAATTTTGATAATAATAATATTAATAATAAGTCTATAATGATACTAATACTAATATGTATCATAGTAAATATAATTTGTATTATTTTTATAATAACATTAATAATAATAATAACCTTAATCACAATAATACTTATATAAAAATCTACTAATAATAATAACGTCTTTTATGCTTATAAATATAGATATGACATGAGTAATAATAACTATAATTCTAGTAATCATAATAATAATCATTATAACATTAATAATCTTAATCATGCTAATAACATTATAAACTAATAATTATAATCATAACAATAATAAGAATAATAATTAATAATAATAATGATAATAATAGAAAAGAGAGTAATTGTGTATACCCTTAATATAGCTTTCCAAAAAAAAAAACTGTCCCATACGAGACTCGAACCTGTGACCTCTTGAACACCTGTTAACTCATTAAACCTGCTGGGCTACTGCCCATTATCCGTTTTAAAACGCAAATTGAAATATAATAACCCGTCTAATCACTGTTCTTCTTTCTCCTTCTTCCTCAAACACTAATTCGACCAAGGCAATTTCCAACACCCTAATTAAATCAAATTTTGTTTTTAAAACTTAATATCCAACACTTAAATATTTATTCGCTATTAAATGGATTAACAACCAAAGAAAGACAAAAAAAAAATTAAATAAACAAAGAAACAGCAGTGCTGTTCGTCGCACAAGAAAGAAAAAAAAATGATGATTTTGAATTCGAGCTTGTTTTGGACAATTGTTACAACACAAAGTTAGTTTCAAATAACACCTAGAATCTTTATCAATCAACAATTTAACCTCATCTGTAACGGATATTTCGAAATTTATCGAAGAACATTTGTTGACTTTTAAAAACCAAATCTTTGACCTTGAAATTCAAACTCGTTAGGAAGAATTGGAATTTGAAACTTCACAGATAGTTTTAGTTGATGATTCCTAACACAATTGCATATTTAGATTTTGAAGATCGTTTCAAACTAGAAATTTTGCTAGAAGGGTTATGATACAGAGGTATCGACCTGCGAAGAAAAAAAAATAGCATCTGACTCCTGCTTAATTCACAATCAGGGTTGATATTTGGTTAAAGAAATTAAAGAATTTTAAACGTTTAATGTCGAGATTTAAGAGAGGATGGAATGAGTTTGTAGGGTTTGTGATAGTTGACAAAAAAAATCACGGGCAGAAAAAATAATGGATCTGATTCTTTTATCTTATCCACATTATATTTAATTAATATTACTAATTTATAATTATATTAATAATAATAATAATACTTATCTTTATAATATTAATACAAATTTCCTATTATTTATTGGTATATAGCCGTGTATTTATATGTATATGTATATATCTACATCTATTTTTATATCCTGTATTTGTATATCTTATATATTTATAAAATTATATTTATATATAAATCTTAAATATAACAATAATAATTATACAATTACTAGTAATAGTAATACTAATAACTAATGACAATAATATAAGATGATAACAATAATATTATTATTAATGATGTTAATAATGATTGTTACTTATAAAGGTAATTTTAATATCTGATAATAATAGCTAAGATATATCAAGTTATATGTTTTTATGTGAATATCTATATCCTTATATCGAATTTATATTTGTACATTAATTATATAAAGAAACATAATAATATAATCATTAATATTTAATATTAATTTTATTAATAATAATGAAACTAATAATAATAATAATAATAATAATATTAATAGTAGAATTAATAATGATAATAATAATATTAATAACAATACTCGTACATCTTAAGTTTCATATATTATATATATATTTCAATAATACAAATATTAATATTAACATTTATAATGAAGGTTAGGTTAATTGTATAACTTTTACATTTTTATCATACACCTAATAATAAATATGTACAGGAATCAAGTGTTATATTTATAGATTAATAACAACTTAATTATTTATGTCTTATTATCTCCAATTATTATATATATTCATATCTATTTACAAACAATTGTTCGTGAATCGTCAGGAATAGTCAAGGTTAAATGCTTGTATGAAAACAGTTCAAAAATTTTGAGACTCAACATTACAGACTTTGCGTATCGTGTCGAAAACATATACAGATTACGTTTAAATTTGGTCGGAAATTCCCGGGTCATCACAGTACCTACCCGTTAAAGAAATTTCGTCCCGAAATTTGAGTGAGGTGGTCATGGCTAACAATAAAAATGTTTTCATGACTTATATGAGCTGATAAATAGAGTTTTATTACCATTGAGTAATAAGGATAAAATAATTCGATTTTTCGAAGAGTACGAATGAAGCTATCAGTAAATAGTGAAATGAGAAAGTAAGGATTCGACTTAACTTTTGATGTAGTCACGTTTGAGTTTAGAAAATAGGATGCATCTTAATTTTTGACGTTGTTTTGGTTGAATTCCGGAATACAAGGGATTTGAAGAAAATCTTCGAAATCTAAAAGATTTGATTTCTTCGGCGAATAAGGAAATTAGGATCTCTATAATTAATACGGTGATCTTCTTCGATTACTCTGTCTGATATTTCCATTATAAATTAAACTCCTTTGTTCTATTATTTTCATCATTCCTATACTTTCTTTCTTAATTCTTCCTCCAAACAATTGTGAAAATGCTTAATCCTGTTCTAATCCCTAATATTTTCCTAATTATTATTTCTGTCATCCTTATTTTCAATCTTCCATCAGAAGAATCTGTTTATTTCTACTATTATCTTGGGGTGATACTATTATTAATTATACCGTGTCTTTATGTTGCTATTCGTATTAATATCCATGGTTTGTAATTTCTGCTTTGTTGTTGGATTTTATATTTTCCCTTACATTTCAATGTCCCTGCTCCTGTCTCCTATAATTATTGTCATCCACAGTTAATGCGCTCTCTTATTTGCTTCGATTTATACCCCCTTTTTATTTCGGAGCTCCATGCTTTTGTTTACTTTTCGCAGGTAATGGTCCAGAATTCATAGGTATGGAGTTTCGAATTATCATAATATACAAGATAGAAAGGAAAGGTAGTAGCACAATTTGTTTTGTCAAATTACCTGAATCACTGAAAATAGAACTATCAAGAATATATTTTATTGATATGTTCAAAAGTTAAGCAGAATGAAGGGATTATGTAACATGGCACATAATGACGTTTGAATCTGTGAATCATCACGTTCCATCAGAAACTCAGCATGATCTACTGTAATATAATCACGTTGATCAAGTGTCATTATATTATACTGACTCATGCATCAGTTCCCGACATTACTTCAATAACATTCATATTTTAAGCTCGAAAGTTTACAGAATATAGAAACTAACAGTTTCTGTATGATGTAACACTGATAGTACGAAGAGATTAATGATTTCAGATAAGAATAGTTATAAAAATATCTTCAGAAATATGGAGGATATTTATAATGAAAGATACGATGATATCTTGGAATTTATAATATTGAAGGATGGTGAAGAAAATTTGTCCGCAAGAGTTTGGAGTCAGAAGCAAGGTATTCGCTAAAGATTTCAACAGACATTGAATCATTTGGATTCTTTGAAGTCAAACTTATTCTTTGTGATTTGTCCACGGCTTTCTTCCTAGTTTCGCATAATCTGCTTTTCGGTACTAAATTTTCTATTGAATGTTTCGAATATAATGATACACAGGAAGCACGAGGAGGTATATAATTTCGGACGAGAATATTTATGAAAATATCCTCAGAAATATCGAAGATATTGATGATGATATTTTGGAATTTCTAAGTTCGATGGTTGATGGAGAAAGATTTTCCGCAAGATTTTAACATGACTTCTGAGCAAGATATTCTCTAAAGATTTCAACGGATCCAAAATTACCTGAATCCTTTGAATATAGGGTTTGGTCCTTGTATTTATCCTTGGTCTCCTTCATGGGTAGCTCAATCTGTTTTTCAATACCCAATTTTCTATCGAGCGTTCCTAACACTCCTTTCTTTATCATCAAACTTTTGGTCGTTTAGACCATCTACCATTTTTCTGTTTCCTCTGCATTTAATGCTATGATATCTGAATCATCGGTTATTAATCCGAGATGGTTTCAGAAAAATTGTGTTTTTAGATGATTAAACGCTGATGGTAATATGGTGGAATATGAAAGGTTCCCTGGTAACAATAAAAGAGCACGCGTATATATCAATGTTATAATAAGGTTGTTTCGTACAAAAAGTCAAAGTTGTCTTGCTGGAGCTGTGACAAAACTGGTTATCTCGAACAGCAGATGCAAAGTTATTTTCGGTAATAATAACGCTAAAGGAATTAGTACAGCTATGTGTTAAACGTTTACTCAGGTTCCGAGTGTTTTCAGGTGCATAACTATATGCATCAATCTTTTCTCCCGTAAATGAAGTGCGGTTGGTTCATCCTCTCGATTGAGGTGTTTTCCAGAATAATGAAAGGTTTGAACGCAGAATGTAATCGTGAAGATACAAATGATGTTTAAGATGAAATCAAGTGGCAACTTGAAGAATTGTTTAGTTTCATATGTTATAATCAATATTTTAATTCATTTTAATTGTCCAATGTTATTAGTCCACAGTCGATAGTCCACAGTTGACAGTCCAATAATTCATATATAGTTTAATATATAATATTCGAATTAATTAATACGTGTCGTGACCCGTATACGTCTCAGACTCGATCACAACTCAAACTATATATATTATTGTAGAATCAACCTCAACCCTGTATATAGAACTCGATCATTATTGCATATAGAGTGTCTATGGTGATTCCAAATAATATATATAGATGCGTCGATATGATATGTCAAAACCTTGTATACGTGTCCCGATATTTAAATGCGTAAAATAAATAACAGAAAATTAAATAACGATAAATAAAGTACATAAAGTAAATAACAGAAATTTAATGACGATAAATAAAATTGCTAGAATGTAAATTGTGATAAAATAAATTGCGATAAACAAAATGTAATCAGTTAGCTAGGAACAGTTACCTAGGATTTTGTTAGCGTGGATTCTTAACAAAATTTCTCATAGTTAATTTGTTTGTTTCTAACAAATTTTATTTTGTCTAATGTTATCTTCATTATGCCACTTGTCGGATTCTGATAGGTCAAAATCTAAATATGAAATTGAATGAAAATGGCTATTCTGTGATGAACGGAATCGTATAGCTGTGGTTGCAAGTAGGATAGTAAATGACTGTTGAATCAGATTCGAAGAATGTACAGTGTAACTTATTAATGCAAAATCTAAATATTCCTTGGATATTACCTACCCATTAAAATATTTTCACCACTAACAATTTGTACAATAAAAATTTTAATTACAATCTTTATGAAAACATATATACATATTTATTTTCTTCAGACGTAATTATGGATTTAATGAGTCAATGTGATATTAAACTTATCAGATTTACCGCTAGAACAAGAGTACATAATCTCTAAAATATTAGAGATTACATAATCACCATGAAGGACGAAGATAGTTTATGTAGAACGATTCGTAAAACGATTCATAGAACAATGATTATGCTTGAGGTATAGATTGCAAGATTGAGACGTGTGATGATGTTGTTGTTGTTGGTACTCCTTGGTATCCATGGTGCGTATGACGTTGATGTTCGAGGTATAGATTAAGATGTTGAGGTGTGGGATGCGGATGTTGATGTTGGTGGTGGTGATGGTACTGTTGACATTGGTGGTGGTACTGGTTATGCTGCTGGTGCTGCTGCTGGTGTTTGTAACCTTCGCACCATATTCTCTAAAGCCACTACCCGAGCGCGAAGCTCGTTGACTTCTTCTATTACACCGGAGTGATTTTCGGTTCGGACTAGCGGATAAATATAATCTAGAATTTGGTATAGTATATAATCGTGGCGTGATACTCTGGAAATGAGAGAAAAGATGGTGTTTCGAACAGGTTCACCGGTAAGTACATCAGGTTCTTCGCCAATAGGGCAATGTGGCGGATGGAAAGGATCACCTTCTTCTTGTCTCCAATGATTGAGGAGGCTACGAACCCATCCCCAATTCATCCAGAATAGATGATGACTGATTGGGTGATCCATTCCGGTCACACTGCTTTCGGAGCTTGAGTGGGATTCCATTTCGGAATCCGAGTGACTTGAACTAATGACGAATTCCATTTCGTACGATTGAATAAAGAATTTTTAGATATGAAATGATTTTCTGGCTAACGGATGGTATTCTTAATTACATAGAATATCCATATATATAGAACAAAAGGTTTCGTAGATTACGGAGGAATTTACGGGATACGCCAGGTAAGGTTTACAGTAACAGATACGCTAAGATATGAATCTTGTCTATACACTATTCATGCAATCAATGCAGCAAGACGTGTCTAGACTAAGAATGATAAGCAGATAATTTTCGACACAAAATGATAAGCAAAACTTTTTGACATGTAGACCAGGTTGAAGTCTAGACTCACTAATGCATCCTAACGACTACTAGTTAGACACACTATTGCAAGACCTGGTTCGCTACGACCACCGCTCTGATACCAACTATGAAGACACGTCCTAATCCATCCAGATGAAGTCCATATCGATTATAAACGATTCATAACAGTTGATTACATCGCGAGGTACTTGACCTCTATATGATACATTTTACAAACATTGCATTCGTTTTTGAAAAGACAATCTTTCATTACATCGAAAGTTGACAGGCATGCATACCATTTCATAATATATCCAACTATAATTGACTTAATAATAATCTTGATGAACTCGACGACTCGAATGCAACGTTTTTTGAAATATGCCATGAATGACTCCAAGTAATATCTATAAAATGAGCAAATGCACAGCGGAAGATTTCTTCGTACCTGAGAATAAACATGCTTTCAAGTGTCAACCAAAATGTTGGTGAGTTCATTAGTTTATCATAAATAATCATTTCATAATTTTAATAGACCACAAGATTTCATATTTCCATTTCTCATAAACATACGTCCCATGCATAGAGACAAAAATATCATTCATATGGATTGAACACCTGGTAACCGACATTCACAATATGCATATAAGAATATCCCCATCATTCCGGGATCCTCCTTCAGACATGATATAATTTCGAAGTACTAAAGCATTCGGTACTTTGGATGGGGCTTGTTGGGCCCGATAGATCTATCTTTAGGATTCGCGTCAATTAGGGTGTCTGTTCCCTAATTTTTAGATTACCAGACTTAATAAAAAGGGGCATATTCGACTTCGATAATTCAACCATATAATGTAGTTTCGATTACTTGTGTCTATTTCGTAAAACATTTATAAAAGTTGCGCATGTATTCTCAGCCCAAAAATATAAAGGGTAAAAAGGGAAATGAAACTCACCTAATGTATTTTGTAGTAAAAATACATATAACTATATTGAACAATGCAGGGTTGTCCTCAGATTCACGAACCTATATCATTTGTATATATTTATTAATATACATAATCGTAACCGATCAAATATATATATATATATATATATATATATATATATATATATATATATATATATATATATATATATATATATATATATATATATATATATATATATATATATATATTTAAATTTGTATATGTTTTATATTTTCATTTTGTATATAAAACATTAGTTTTGTTATGTTATAGGTATTAAGTATTATATACATATGTATATTTTTCGTTTGTTTCGTTAAAATAGTAATTATAATAATACCAAAGTAGTATTAGTAGTGATAATAATATTGATAATACTAGTGTTAATAATAATGATAGTAATATTAATAATTTTATTATTAATTATGGTTTTAAATGATAATTCTTATAATAATGATAATAACCATAGTTTTTACTAAGATGAAAAGTTTACTAATAAGGAAAAATAATAATTTTGATAATAATAATATTAATAATAAGTCTATAATGATACTAATACTAATATGTATCATAGTAAATATAATTTGTATTATTTTCATAATAACATTAATAATAATAATAACCTTAATAACAATAATACTTATATAAAAATCTACTAATAATAATAACGTCTTTTATACTTATAAATATAGATATGACATGAGTAATAATAACTATAATTCTGGCAATCATAATAATAATCATTATAACATTAATAATCTTAATCATGCTAATAACATTATTAACTAATAATTATAATCATAACAATAATAACAATAATAATTAATAATAATAATAATGATAATAATAGAAAAGAGAGGAATTGTGTATACCCTTAATATAGCTTTCCAAAAAAAAAAAAAACTGTCCCATACGAGACTCGAACCCGTGACCTCTTGAACACATGTTAACTCATTAAACCCGCTGGGCTACTGCCCATTATCCATTTTAAAACCCAAACTGAAATCTAATAACCCGTCTAATCACTGTTCTTCTTTCTCCTTCTTCCTCAAACACTAATTCGACCAAGGCAATCTCCAACACCCTAATTAAATCAAATTTTGTTTTTAAAACTTAATATCCAGCACTTAAATATTTATTCGCTATTAAATGGATTAACAACCAAAGAAAGACAAAAAAATAATAAATAAATAAACAAAGAAACAGCAGTGCTGTTCGTCGCACAAGAAAGAAAAAAAATGATGATTTTGAATTCGAGCTTGTTTTGGACAATTGTTACAAACACAAAGTTAGTTTCAAATAACACCTAGAATCTTTATCAATCAACAATTTAACCTCATCTGTAACGGATATTTCGAATTTTATCGAAGAACGTTTGTTGACTTTTAAAAACCAAATCTTTGACCTTGAAATTCAAACTCGTTAGGAAGAATTGGAATTTGAAACTTCACAGATAGTTTTAGTTGATGATTCCTAACACAATTGCATATTTATATTTTGAAGATCGTTTCAAACTAGAAATTTTGCTAGAAGGGTTATGATACAGAGGTATCGACCTGCGAAGAAAAAAAATAGCATCTGACTCCTGCTTAATTCACAATCAGGGTTGATATTTGATTAAAGAAATTGAAGAATTTAAAAGGTTCAATGTCGAGATTTAAGAGAGGATGGAATGAGTTTGTAGGGTTTGTGATAGTTGACAAAAAAACTCACGGGCAGAAATAATAATGGATCTGATTCTTTTATCTTATCCACATTATATTTAATTAATATTACTAATTTATAATTATATTAATAATAAAAATAATAATAATAATAATAATAATAATAATAATAATAATAATAATAATAATAATAATAATAATAATAATAATAATACTTATCTTTATAATATTAATACAAATTTCCTATTATTTATTGGTATATAGCCGTGTATTTATATGTATATGTATATATCTACATCTATTTTTTATCATGTATTTGTATATCTTATATATTTATATAATTATATTTATATATAAATCTTAAATATAACAATAATAATTATACAATTACTAGTAATAGTAATACTAATAACTAATGACAATAATATAAGATGATAACAATAATATTATTATTAATGATGTTAATAATGATTGTTACTTATAAAGGTAATTTTAATATCTGATAATAATAGCTAAGATATATCAAGTTATATGTTTTTATGTGAATATCTATATCCTTATATCGAATTTATATTTGTACATTAATTATATAAAGAAACATCATAATATAATCATTAATATTTAATATTAATTTTATTAATAATAATGAAACTAATAATAATAATAATAATATTAATAGTAGAATTAATAATGATAATAATAATATTAATAACAATACTTGTACATCTTAAGTTTCATATATTATATATATTTCAATAATACAAATATTAATATTAACATTTATAATGAAGGTTAGGTTAATAGTATAACTTTTACATTTTTATCATACACCTAATAATAAATATGTACAGGAATCATGTGTTATATTTATAGATTAATAACAACTTAATTATTTATGTCTTATTATCTCCAATTATTATATATATACATATCTATTTACAAACAATTGTTCGTGAATCGTCAGGAATAGTCAAGGTTAAATGCTTGTATGAAAACAGTTCAAAAATTTTGAGACTCAACATTACAGACTTTGCGTATCGTGTCGGAAACATATACAGATTAAGTTTAAATTTGGTCAGAAATTCCCGGGTCATCACAGTATAGGATTCGGGCCCATTTGTACCATGCAGCATTGAAATCTTGTGGTCTATCAAAATGTTGAATTTTATTATTTATGATAAACCTATGAACTCACCAACCTTTTGGTTGACACTTGAAAGCATGTTTATTCTCAGGTATGAAAGAAATCTCCCGCTGTGCATTTGCTCATTCTAGAGATATTACTTGGAGTCATTCATGACATATTTCAAAAGACGTTGCATTCGAGTCATTGAGTTCATCAAGATTATTATCAAGTCATTCATAGTTGGATATATTAGGAAATGGTATGCATGCCGTCAACTTTTGATGTAATGAAAGTTTGTCTTTTAAAAACGAATGCAATGTTTGTAAAATGTATCATATAGAGGTCAAGTACCTCGCGATGTAACCAAATGTAATGTATTCTCTGGATGGATTAGGATGGGTCACTACATAAGAGCTAATCATTGGAGTGTATATACTAATAGTAAATACATTTAGAAGCTGGGTATTGTACGAGTACGAATACGGGTGCATACGAGTAGAATTGTTGATGAAAATGAACAAGGATGTAATTGTAAGCATTTTTGTTAAGTAGAAGTACTTTGGTAAATGTCTTGAAGTCTTTCAAAAGTGTATGAATACATATTAAAACACTACATGTATATACATTTTAACTGAGTCGTTAAGTCATCGTTAGTCGTTACATGTAATTGGTGATTTGAAACCTTTAAGTTAACGATCTTATTAAATGTTGTTAACCCAATGTTTATTATATCTAATGAGATGTTAAATTATTATATTATTATGATATTATGATATATTAATGTATCTTAATATGATATATATACATTTAAATGTCGTTACAACGATAATCGTTACATATATGTCTCGTTTCGAAATCCTTAAGTTAGTAGTCTTGTTTTTACATATGTAGTTCATTGTTAATACACTTAATGACATGTTTAATTATCATTTATCATGATTAAACATAGTGTATCAATATCTTAAAATAATTCATATGTATTTAGTAAGACGTTGTTATAACGATAGTCGTTATATATATCGTATTCGAGTTTCTTAATTACATAGTCTCATTTTTATGTATATAACTCATTGTTAAAATACTTAATGAGGTATATAAATATCATAATATCATGTTAACTATATATATATATCCATATATATGTCATCATATAGTTTTTTTACAAGTTTTAACGTTCGTGAATCGCCGGTCAACTTGGGTGGTCAATTGTCTATATAAAACCTATTTCAATTAATCAAGTCTTAACAAGTTTGATTACTTAACATGTTGGAAACACTTAATCATGTAAATAACAATTTCATTTAATATATATAAACATGGAAAAGTTCGGGTCACTACAGTACCTACCCGTTAAATAAATTTCGTCCCGAAATTTTAAGCAGTTGGAGGTGTTGACGTATCTTCTGGAAATAGGTGCGGGTATTTCTTCTTCATCTGATCTTCTTGGTCCCTAGTGAACTCAGGTCCTCTACGAGCATTCCATCGAACCTTAACAATTGGTATCTTGTTTTGCTTAAGTCTTTTAACCTCACAATCCATTATTTCGACGGGTTCTTCGATGAATTAAAGTTTTTCGTTGATTTAGATTTCGTCTAACGGAATAGTGAGATCTTCTTTAGCAAAACATTTCTTCAAATTCAAGACGTGGAAAGTGTTATGTACAGCAGCGAGTTGTTGAGGTAATTCAAGTCGGTAAGCTACTGGTCCGACACGATCAATAATCTTGAATGGTCCAATATACCTTGAATTTAATTTCCCTCGTTTACCAAATCAAACAACACCTTTCCAAGGTGCAACTTTAAGCATGACCATCTCTCCAATTTCAAATTCTATATCTTTTCTTTTAATGTCAGCGTAGCTCTTTTGTCGACTTTGGGCGGTTTTCAACCGTTGTTGAATTTGGATGATCTTCTCGGTAGTTTCTTGTATTATCTCTGGGCCCGTAATCTGTCTATCCCCCACTTCACTCCAACAAATCGAAGATCTGCACTTTCTACCATAAAGTGCTTCAAACGGCGCCATCTCAATGCTTGAATGGTAGCTATTGTTGTATGAAAATTCTGCTAACGGAAGATGTCGATCCCAACTATTTATGAAATCAATAACACATGCTCGTAGCATGTCTTCAAGCGTTTGTATCGTCCTTTTGCTCTGCCCATCAGTTTGTGGATGATAAGCAGTACTCATGTCTAGAAGAGTTCCTAATGCTTGTTGTAATGTCTACCAGAATCTTGAAATAAATCTGCCATCCCTATCAGAGATAATAGAGATTGGTATTCCATGTCTGGAGACGACTTCCTTCAAATACAGTTGTGTTAACTTCTCCATCTTGTCATCTTCTCTTATTGGCAGGAAGTGTGCTGATTTGGTGAGACGATCAACTATTACCCAAATAGTATCAAAACCACTTGCAGTTCTTGGCAATTTAGTGATGAAATCCATGATAATGTTTTCCCACTTCCATTCTGGGATTTCGGGTTGTTGAAGTAGACCTGATGGTTTCTGATGCTCCGCTTTGACCTTAGAACACGTCAACCATTCCCCTACGTATTTAGCAACATCGGCTTTCATACCCGGCTACAAAAAATGTTTCTTGAGATCCTTGTACATCTTTCCCGTTCCAGGATGTATTGAGTATCTGGTTTTATGAGCTTCTCTAAGTACCATTTCTCTCATATCTCAAAATTTTGGTACCCAAATTCTTTCTGCCCTATACCGGGTTCCGTCTTCCCGAATATTAAGATGCTTCTTCGAACCTTTGGGTATTTCATCCTTTAAATTTCCCTCTTTTAAAACTCCTTGTTGCGCCTCCTTTATTTGAGTAGTAAGGTTATTGTGAATCATTATATTCATAGCTTTTACTCGAATGGGTTCTCTGTCCTTTCTGCTCAAGGCGTCGGCTACCACATTTGCCTTCCCCGGGTGGTAACGAATCGCAAAGTCGTAATCATTCAACAATTCAATCCACCTACTCTGCCTCATGTTCAGTTGTTTCTGATTAAATATGTACTGAAGACTTTTGTGGTCGGTATATATAATACTTTTGACCCCATATAAGTAGTGCCTCCAAGTCTTTAATGCAAAAACAACTGCGCCTAATTTCAAATCATGCGTCGTATAATTCTGCTCATGAATCTTCAATTGTCTAGACGCATAAGCAATTACTTTCGTTCGTTGCATTAATACACAACCGAAACCTTGCTTTGAGATGTCACAATATATCACAAAATCATCATTCCCTTCAGGTAATGACAATATAGGTGCCGTAGATAACTTTTTCTTCAATAATTGAAATGCTTTCTCTTGTTCATCCTTCCATTCAAATTTCTTCCCTTTATGCGTTAATGCAGTCAAGGGTTTTGCTATTTTGGAAAAATCTTGGATGAATCTCCTGTAATAACCAACCAGCCCTAAAAATTGGCGTATGTGCTTCGGAGTTTTCGGGGTTTCCCACTTTTCAACGATTTCAATCTTTCCTGGATCCACCTAAATACCTTCTTTGTTCACTATGTGACCGAGGAATTGAACTTCTTCCAACCAAAATGCACACTTTGAAAACTTAGCGTACAGTTTTTCTTTTCTCAGCAACTCTAGCACTTTTCTCAAATGTTCTTCGTGCTCTTGATCATTCTTCGAGTAAATAAGTATGTCATCGATGAAAACAATGACAAACTTATCAAGATATGGCCTACACACTCGGTTCATGAGATCCATGAACATAGCTGGTGCGTTAGTTAATCCAAACGGCATAAACATAAACTCGTAATGACCGTAACGCGTCCTAAAAGCAGTCTTTGGAATGTCATCCTCCTTCACCCGCATTTGGTGATATCCAGAACGTAAATCGATCTTCGAATAAACTGACGAGCCTTGTAGTTGATCAAATAAGTCGTCGATTCTCGGTAATGGGTAATGGTTCTTGATAGTAAGTTTGTTCAACTCTCGGTAGTCGATACACAACCTGAATGTACCATCTTTCTTCTTGACAAACAGAACAGGAGCTCCCCATGGTGATGTACTTGGTCGCATGAAACCACGCTCTAAAAGTTCCTGTAACTGACTTTGTAATTCTTTCATTTCGCTGGGTGCGAGTCTGTATGGAGCACGAGCTATTGGTGCAGCTCCTGGTACAAGGTCTGTTTGAAATTCAACGGATCGATGTGGGGGTAATCCCAGTAATTCTTTCGGAAATACATCGGGAAATTCTTTTGCGACGAGAACATCACTGATGTTCTTTTCTTCTGGTTTAACTTCCTCGATGTGTGCTAGAATGACGTAACAACCTTTTCTTATTAGTTTTTGCGCCTTCATGCTAATAATAAGATTTAATTTCGCGTTATTCTTTTCTCCGTACACCATTAAAGGTTTTCTTTTTTTACGCACAATGCGAATTTCATTTTTGTAACAAACGACTTCTGCTCTCACCTTTTTCAACCAGTCCATGCCAATTATTACATCAAAACTCCCTAATGTAGTGACTCGGAAAATTTTGACTAATTTTAAATCAAACTCTCGATACGATATTGTATTTTCAACACGATAAGCAAAGTCTGTTAGGTTGGATCTCAAAATTTTTGAACTGTTTCATATATTCAATTGACCTTCGACCATTCCCGACGATTCACGAACTACTATTTGTAAATAGTTACATATATTTAAATATGTATATATATATATATATATATATATATATATATATATATATATATATATATATATATATATAATATATATAAAAATATATATATAAATATTACTTGTAAATATATAATATTATATTTAGTTGTTTAAAAGAATATAATTAATATATTTATTTACTTAAACTTGTTAATTAAGATTTGATATATATATATATAGAATGTGTATATTGAAAATGAATGATTTCGAGCCTAATTAGTAAACGCCAGTAACACTCGGTTGACATTTCGTTAGTTTTAATATAGATATATTACATATTCATGAAGGACTAAAATAAAAGTTGAACTGTAAATCGATTATGAAGATGTTAGATTTGTTAAAAATATTTTTACCTTTTTAAGTTTAAATATTAGTACTCCATAAATATAAATTGGAACAGAAAATAAATAATTATCGAACCTTTTTTATTAGGTTTCAAACAGTTAATGAGTGAAATAATTAAAGATACTTAATCTAAAAATTTGGAATTTTTAGAAACACTTTTATAGGATAACTGTTTAGCAATGGACACGATATAGCCATTCCTGATAAACTGTCAGTAGAATAAGACATATGGAAGGCTGCTGTTCTATTAACTCACTGTGACTAATTGAATTATTGTTTTCGTTGATCAAATTATTAAAAGATATTATTATTATTATTATTATTATTATATTAATATTATTAATTAGTAAATTAAATTATATATGTTATAATTGCATTTACATATGCACACTGATTTCCAGATACACATATATCTTTCTTCTTCCTCCTTATTCATCGTAACCATTATCACCACCAAGACCCTCACCATGTAACCACCATCTCCGATCACCATCATAATCATCAATCGTTTTTATTATTTATTTTTTTGTTGTTTGACAACCAAAACCGACGACCACCATAATTGTTAACCACCACCTTGGTTTTCTGTTTCATCTACATCACAACCGATCACCACATGACCACCTTGGTTTATGATGCCGACGATGTTGATGATGATTCATAGATGATAATGATAGGTTGACGATGATGATGATGTTGTAGGTTGATAATGATGATGATGATGATTACGGGATGATGATGATGGATATGATGATGTTATGTATGATGATGATAAAAGATGATGATATTCATGGATAATTAGGATGATGTGGGTATGAAGATGATGATGATGATGATGATGATTGTCATGTACTGCAACAATAATATGATGATACCAATTCTAAAGAAGTCGTGATTTTGTTTTTACAGGATCCCACTTGCGTTTTTTTTTGGTATATTTCTCCTTTACGTTACTTTTAATATTAATTATTATTATTATTATTATTATTATTATTATTATTATTATTATTATTATTATTATTATTATTATTATTATTATTATTATTATTTTTTATTAATATTATTATTATTAATATTATTATTATTATGTACTATGATTTTTTTTAGTTAATATAATTAGTATTTTTATTATTATCATCATTATCCTTAATATTAGTATTATCATTACCAATATTAAAAGAATCACTATAAGAATTATAATTAGAATTATAAGTGATAAACTGCTTTTGACGTATTAAATAAATAAAAGTGCGAGTTAAAATAAGAAAGTAATTAATGGTTCATTGGTTTAGTTGTGGGTTTGTTGGACAGGAGGTCGTGGGTTCAAAACCAGGCAACAACAAAATAATTTTTTTTAAAAAAAACGAAAGAAGCTGTCTTGATAAGCATGGGCCTGCTGGACCGTAATTGTTCCTAGACCGAGATAAGACATGATTTTAGTTGGGCCGTGTAGGATTTAATGTGTTGGGCCGAAATAGAAATAAGCGGGTTAAATAAATGAAAGTTTGGCAATTAATCAGAAAAATAGAATTGGAGGAATGGTTAAAGGGTGTTATGGGTAAGCTAGAGGTCTTAGGTTTGAGCCCTGTCAAAGGTAGTTATTTTCTTTTTGGATACTTTTCATATGTGAGGTAGTATTATTATTATTACTTTTATTATTATCAATACTAGTATTATTATTATTATTATTATTATTATTATTATTATTATTATTATTATTATTATTATTATTATTATTATCATCATTATTATTATTAATAGTATTATTATTATTATTATTATTAGTAAATCATTAAAATTATCATTTTTTATTATTATTATTTTATGTCATCATAACAAATAAACATCTCTAGGAATATATATATTATAAGATTTTAATATACTTATGTATGAAAATATTTATACATTGTAGTATATAATATAATATATATATATATATATATATATATATATATATATATATATATATATATATATATATATATATATATATATATATATATATATATATATATATATATATATATATATATATATATTCAAATCAATAATTAACATAACTTAAAACTTTAGTTGTTAATTATAAATATAAGTGTTAATATATATACTTGATATAGGTTCGTGAATCCGAGGCCAACCCTGCGTTGTTCAATATAGTCATATGTATTTTTACAACAAAATACATTAGGTGAGTTCATTTGATTCCCTTTTACTCTTTATATTTTTGGGACTGAGAATACATGCGCTGTTTTTATAACTGCTTTATTAAATGTTTTTGAAACATATTTTTGAACTGCGAATACATGAAATGCTTTTATAAATGTTTGACGAGATAGACACAAGTAAAATATTCCTCGAATGAATTATTATGCAGACAGAAGTTCTGCGGATTATTATTGAATTATGTGGACATGATAATTGCCACCATTGAATTATGTGGACATGATAATTTCCACCGTTGAATTATGTGGACATGATAATTGCCACCATTGAATTATGTGGACATGATAATTGTCACCAATTGATGTGAATGTTATATATCGAGAGAATGATTTTTATACACAGGTTATGTGTATGTTATTTTTGTGCACGAGATATGTGTACGGTTACTAAGATTTATGAAAGATAATTTCGTACACGAGAAAGGTGTACTGTATTTAAAAGATATCGCATGTACATTACAGGTGGGTATAGGATTCGGGCCCATTTGTACCATGCAGGATTTAAATCTTGTGGTCTATCAAAATGATGAATTTTAACATTTTATGATAAACTTATGAACTCACCAACCTTTTGGTTGACACTTTAAAGCATGTTTATTCTCAACTACGAAAGAAATCTTCCGCTGTGCATTTGCTCATATTACATGGAGTCGTTCATGGCATATAGAGGTCAGAACCTTGCAATGGGACCAACTGTTGAAGACTTCGTCCAGATGGATTAGGACGGGTCACTACAGGTGGTATCAGAGCGGTGGTGTTAGCGAACCAGGTCTTGCATTAGTGTGTCTAACTGATAGTTGTTTAGATGCATTAGTGAGTCTGGACTTCGACCGTGTCTGCATGTCAAAAGTTTTGCTTATCATTTCTAGTCGAAAATCATCTGATTATCATCCTTAGGAAATTTCCATCTTATCATTCTTAGTCTAGACATGTCTTACTGCCTCTATTGCATAGAAAGTGTATAGATAAATTCATATCTTAGCGTATCTGTTATCATTACGTTGCCTGACAGCTTCCGTAGATTCCTCCGTAACTTATGGGATTTTAGTATTATATATGCATATGTAAATTATGTATTGCAGGGTACTAATCAACATCCTATAATCTATTTCATATCGAAAATCCTTCATCTGATCGTACGAAATGAATCCCTCAACCAGTTCGAGTCCCTCGAATTTCGACAGCTATTCCGACATGGATGTTCACCTAAGCTTCGAAAGCAGCGTCACCAGAATGAATCAATCAATCAACCATTCCCAATTCATCTGATGGGTTTGTAGTCGACTTAATCAATGGAGACGCGAAGAAGGCGATCCCTTCCACCAACCGAATTTACCTCTTGGCGATGAACCTGAAGCACTTACCGGCGAACCTGTTCGTAATACTATTTTCTCTCTCATTTCCTGAATATCTCGCCAAGATTATATTCTATTTAAAATTCTAATCCTTATTCATTCGCTCGTTCCGACCGACAATCATCCCGGAATAATGGAAGAAGTCAACGAGCTTCGTGCCCCAGTTGTAGCCTTGAAAAATATGGTGTAAAATTTACCAGCTTCAGTAACATCACCGGCACCAACAGTACCATCAGTAACAGCACCAGTACCATCAACAATCCATGTCTCAACATCTCATTCTATACCTCGAGCATAATCATCGTTCTACATGACGTTCTACATTATTTATCTTCGTTCGACATGGCAATTATGTAATCTCTAATATTTTAGAGATTTTATATTCTTGTTCTAACAGTAAATCAAATGAGTTTAATATCATATTAACTCATTAAATCCATGATTATATCTGAAGAAAATATATATGTAAGTATATTTTCATAAAGATTGTAATTAAAAATTCTTTTGTACAAACTGTTATTGGTGAAAATATTTTAACGGGTAGGTAATACCCGAGGAATATTTAGATTTCACATTAATAAGTTACACTGTATATTCTTCAAATCTGATTCAACAGTCATTTACGATCCTACTTACATCCATCGATATACATATCCGTTCACCACAGAATAACCATTTTCATTCAATTTCATATTTGGATTTTGACCTATCAGAATCTGACAAGTGGCATAATGAATAAAACATTGGACAAAATAAAATTTGTTAGAAACAAACAAATTAACTATGATAAATTTTGTTAAGAATCCACGCTAACAAAATTCTAGCTAACTGTTCCAAGTTAACTGTTAATTCCTTATTGTACATTTAATTATCGCAATTTATTTTATCGCAATTTAATTCTCGCAATTTTATTTATTGTCATTTACATTCTGTTATTTATTTTACGCACTTTATTTATCGTCATTTAATTTCTATTATTTATTTTACGCACTTTAAATATCGGGACACGTATACAAGGTTTTGACATATCATATCGACGCATCTATATATATTATTTGGAATAACCATAGACACTCTATATGCAGTAATGCTGGAGTTAGCTATACAGGGCTGAGGTTGATTCTACAATAATATATATAGTTTGAGTTGTGATCGAGTCTGAGACATGTACACGGGTCACGATACGTATTAATTAATTCAAATATTATATATTAAACTTTATATGAATTATTGGACTATTACTGTGGACTATCGACTGTGGACTAAGAACATTGGACAACTAAAATAAATTAAAATATTGATTATAACATATGAAACTAAACATTTCTTCAAGTTTGCCATTTGATTTCATCTTAAACCTCATTTGTATCTTGACAATTACAATCTATGTTCAAACCTTTCATGATTCTTGAAAACACCTCAATCGAGAGGATGAACCAACCGCACTTCATCTACGGAAGAAAAGAGTGAGGCATATAGCTATGCACCTGAAAAATTTTTGAAACCTGAGTAAACGTTTAACACGTAGCTGTGCTAATCCCTTTAGCGTTGTTATTACCCAAAATAACTTTACAATCCCTTTTCAAAGTAGCCAATTTTGTCACAGCTCCAACAAGTCAGCTTCGGCTTTCATTTGGATTAGCCTTATTATAACCTTGATATATATATATATATATATATATATATATATATATATATATATATATATATATATATGCGTGCTCTTTTATTGTTACCGGGGAACCTTTTATATTCCACCATATTACCATCATCGTTTAATCATCTAAAAACACAATTCTCCTGAAACCCCCTCGGATTGATAACCGATGATTCAGATATCGTAGCATTAAATGCAGAGGAAACAGAAAAATTGTAGATGGTCCAAACGGCCAAAAGTTTGATGAAAAAGAAAGGAATGTTAGGAACGTTCGATAGAAAATTTGGTACTGAAAAACAGATTTAACAAACCATGAAGGAGACCAAGGCCAAATACAAGGACCATACCATATATTTAAAGAAACCAGGTAATTCTAGATCCGATGAAACCTTCAACGAATATCTTGCTCTATACTCATATTAAATCTTGTGGAAAATCTTTCTTCATCAACCTTCGATCTTAGAAATTCTGAAAATATCATCATAAATATCTTCGATATTTCTGAGGATATTTTCATAAATATTCTCGTCCAAAATTATATACCTCTTCGTGCTTCCTGTGTTTCATTATATTGGAAACTTCTGTGAAATCTAAGTCTAATTTATGAATGAATCCTGGAGAAATGTAAAGAAATTGATGCATGAATTAGTATAATATAATGACACTTGATCAACGTGATTATATTACAGTAAGTCATGCTGAATTTCTAATAAAACGTGATGATGGTTCACAGTAGATCATACCATCATCATGTGTCATGTTACATAACTCATCATTCTGCTTAACTTCTAAACATATCACGAAAATATATTCTTGATAGTTCTATTCTCAATGATTCTGGTAATTTGATAAATCAAATCGTGCTATTACGCTCTTTCTTGTTTAGAACATTAAGTTCATTCGAAACTCTATACTTACGAATTCTGGACCGTTAATCGCTTTACTAAGAGGTCGAGAGGAGAATAAAAAGGCAAAGAGCTCTGAAACATAAGGTAATATATAAGACTTGACGACAACACAAAAATCACAAACCATGTACATTAATAAGAATAACTATATAAAGACACGGGAGTATGATAAACACAATTACCCCAAGAGCGAAGTAGAAGTAAACAGATTCCTCTGGTGGGAGTTGGAATAGAAGAATGATTGTTGCGATAGTCAGAATGAGGTTAAAAACCAGAGTTGGATTAAGCATATTCACAATCATTGAAAGTATGGATCGAGAAAGAAAGTATTGGAGTGGTGAAAATAATGGAACGGAAGAAGTTCATTTATAGTGAAAATACCAGACAAAGCAATCAAGACAGATAATCGCATTTAATTATAGAGATCTTAATTTCCATAAATCCTGAAGAATCAGATCTTATAGATTTCGAAGATTTTCTTTGAATCCCTTGAATTCCGGAATTCAGCCATGACTAGTCAAAAGTTATGATGAAACTTGTCTTTCTCATTTCACTATTTAGTGATAGCTTCATTCATACTCTTCGAGTAGTCGAATTATCTTATCCATATTACTCAACAGTAATAAAATTCTATTTATCGACTCATATTCGTCATGAAAACATTTTTATTGTTAGC
Source organism: Rutidosis leptorrhynchoides (assembly GCF_046630445.1). NCBI lineage: Eukaryota > Viridiplantae > Streptophyta > Magnoliopsida > Asterales > Asteraceae > Rutidosis > Rutidosis leptorrhynchoides. Next base: position 435,343,216 of record NC_092336.1, read on the forward strand.
CATGACGACCCCACTCAAATTTCGGGACGAAATTTCGTTAACGGGTAGGTACTATAGTGACCCAGAAAATTTTGACTAATTTTAAATCAAACTCTCGATACGATATTGTATTTTCAACACGATAAGCAAAGTCTGTTAGGTTAGATTTTAAAAATTTTGAACTGTTTCATATATTCAATTGACCTTCGACCATTCCCGACGATTCACGAACAACTATTTGTAAATAGTTACATATATTTAAATATATATATATATATATAATAATATATATATAAATATTACTTGTAAATATATAATATTATATTTAGTTGTTTAAAAGAATATAATTAATATATTTATTTACTTAAACTTGTTAATTAAGATTTGATATATATATATATATATATATATATATATATATATATATATATATATATATATATATATATATATATATATATATATAGAATGTGTATATTGAAAATGAATGATTTCGAGCCTAATTAGTAAACGTCAGTAACACTCGGTTGATGTTTCGTTAGTTTTAATATAGATATATTACATATTCATGAAGGACTAAAATAAAAGTTGAAATGTAAATCGATTACGAAGATGTTAGATTTGTTAAAAATATTTTTACCTTTTTAAGTTTAAATATTAGTACTCCGTAAATATAAATTGGAACAGAAAATAAATAATTATCGAACCTTTTTGATCAGGTTTCAAATAGTTAATGAGTGAAATAATTAAATATAATTAATCTAAAAATTTTGAATTTTTAGAAACACTTTTATAGGATAACTGTTTAGTAATGGACACGATATAGCCATTCCTGATAAACTGTCGGTACAATAAGACATATGGAAGGCTGCTGTTCTATTAACTCACTGTGCCTAATTGAATTATTGTTTTCGTTGATTGAATTATTAAAAGATATTATTATTATTATTATATTAATATTATTAAATTAAATTATATATGTTATAATTGCATTTACATATGCACACTGATTTCCAGATACACATATATCTTTCTTCTTCCTCCTTCCTCATCATAACCATTATCACCACCAAGACCCTCACCATGTAACCACCATCTCTGATCACCATCATAATCATCAATCGTTTTTATTATTTATTTTTTTGTTGTTTGACAACCAAAACCGACGACCACCACCATTGTTAACCACCACCTTGGTTTTCTGTTTCGTCTACATCACAACCGATCACCACATGACCACCCTCAACGCTTTGTATCACCGCCACCCACATCATTAATCACCACCACGAGCAGCCACCTTCACCACCCTCAAAATAACTACAACCGTCATCGCCTACACCCCACCACCGCCTTGCATCGTCAACCCAACACATTCATTTTCCTTCTCTAATTAATAACCCAGAACCAACTGCAGCTACTACAGTCACTGCTACTATTTTATGGCCGCCCAAGACCACCACAGACCACTACGAGCTCATCTCTCAATCACTTTCTCTCTCCCTCTCTTTCTCTCTCTTATTCCTGCAAAACCGCTACTGTGTTCCTGTTATTGATTCTGTTCGAAAACAAAAATTTTACTGTCACAGTTATAAAAGGATACTGATGATGGTCATGGTTAAACTCAAAGTGGAAGTATGTTTTCTAAAATGGTCATCTAGACGTCGTTCTTTCGACTGAAATGACTACCTTTACAAAAACAACTTCTAACTTATATTTCTGACTATAAACCTATACTTTTTCTGTTTAGATTCATAAAATAAGGTTCAATATGAAATCATAGCAATTTGATTCACTCAAAACGGATTTAAAATGAAGAAGTTATGGGTAAAACAAGATTGGATAATTTTTCTTGTTGTAGCAACGTGAAAATTGGTAACAAATCTATATTAATAATATCCTAGCTAACTTATATTGTATTATACATGTATTCTAATATATTATGTAATCTTGGGATACCATAGACACGTATGCAAATGTTTTGACATATCATATCGACCCATGTGTATATATTTTTTGGAACAACCATAGACACTCTATATGCAGTAATGTGGGAGTTAGCTATACAGGGTTGAGGTTGATTCCAAAAATATATATACTTTAAGTTGTGATCTAGCCTAAGACGTGTATACACTATGCCGTGGATTGATTCAAGATAATATATATCAATTTTGTTCTGTACATCTAACGTTGGACAACTAGTTGTAGGTTACTAACTAGGACAGCTGACTTAATAAACTTAAAACATCAAAATGTATTAAAAGTGTTGTAAATATATTTTGAATATACTTTGATATATATGTACATATTTGTTATAGGTTCGTGAATCCACCAGTGGCCAAGTCTTACTTCCCGACGAAGTAAAAATCTGTGAAAGTGAGTTATAGTCCCACTTTTAAAATCTAATATTTTTGGGATGAGAATACATGCAGGTTTTATAAATGGTTTACAAAATAGACACAAGTACGTGAAACTACATTCTATGGTTGAATTATCGAAATTGAATATGCCCCTTTTTATTAAGTCTGGTAATCTAAGAATTAGGGAACAGACACCCTAATTGACGCGAATCCTAAAGATAGATCTATTGGGCCTAACAAACCCCATCCAAAGTACCAGATGCTTTAGTACTTCGAAATTTATATCATATCCGAAGGGTGTCCCGGAATGATGGGGATATTCTTATATATGCATCTTGTTAATGTCGGTTACCAGGTGTTCACCATATGAATGATTTTTATCTCTATGTATGGGATGTATATTGAAATATGAAATCTTGTGGTCTATTGTTACGATTTGATATATAGGTTAAACCTATAACTCACCAACATTTTTGTTGACATTTAAAGCATGTTTATTCTCAGGTGAATATTAAGAGCTTCCGCTATTGCATACTAAAATAAGGACAAGATTTGGAGTCCACGTTTGTATGATATTATGTAAAAAATGCATTCAAGAAACATATGTCGATGTAATATATTTCTATTGTAACCATTATGTAATGGTCGTGTGTAAAAAGTATATTTTAGATTATCATTATTTGATAATCTACGTAATGCTTTTGAAACCTTTATTGATAAAATAAAGGTTATGGTTTTTTTAAAAATGAATGCAGTCTTTGAAAAACGTCTCATATAGAGGTCAAAACCTCGCAACGAAATCAATTAATATGGAACGTTTATAATCAATATGAACGAGACATTTCAGTTGGTATCCGAGCGTTGGTCTTAGAGAACCAGAAAATTTGCATTACTGTGTCTTATCGAGTTTGTTAGGATGCATTAGTGAGTCTGGACTTCGACCGTGTTTTCTTTAAAAATGATTGCTTAACATTTTTGTTGAAAACTATATATTTTTAACATGTGAATATTATGTGATATATTAATCTCTTAACGTGTTTGATATTATGTGATAGATGTCTACCTCTAGAACAAGTCCCATTGACTCACCTAATAATAATGAAGAGTCAAATGTAAATTGGAATGATTCGTGGACTGATTCACAAATTCCCGAAGAGGAACCGGAAGAAGAGTCAGAACCGGAAGTAGAATCAGAACCGGAAGAAGAATCGGAACCGGAAGAAGAAATAGAACTAGTGGGGTAAATAATAAAACAGTTAAGTAGAAGAAAATCCTCAACCAACCGACCAAAGTTAATTATGGTCAATGGTGTTTCCGCCAAGGAAGCAAAGTATTGGGAGGATTACCAAATTCTCCGATGAATCGGATCCCGACAAGGATTCTGATGATGTTATAGAAATTACCCCAACACAATTTAATAAGACAAAAGAGAACAATAAGGGAAAGGGCATACAAATAGAGAAATTTGATTCCAAACACGATGAACTTTATATGTATCGTCAACACCAGTATTTCTTAAGTTGTGACAATAACCCGGGAACCTCTAAACCACCAGGTTTTTCTAAAGCAATGTGGAAAACGACGGCTCGTATTAGGGGAACATCATATATCCCTAGAAACTTGGCAAAACGAACCAAAACCGAAGAAGTAGAAACGAGCGAGTCGGAATAAGATAGTTGTATTCATGTGGTGTAATATATGTAATATAGTGTCCTTATGCTTTATGATATATGTAAAAATTACTTGTATTAATAAGTATTTTTTTATGGATCTAACTCTTGTCTATTTTACAGTATAAAAACACAAAATGGATAGACAACCCAATATTTTAAGAGACCTACCCGGAGACATGATTGATGAAATCTTGTCTAGAGTCGGTCAGAACTCCTTGGCATAACTATTTAAGGCGAGATCAGTTTGTAAGACATTCGAAGAACGTTCCAAGAATGCCTTGATTTATAAAAGGCTTTCGTTCGAAAGATGGGGGATATCACATTGGGAAATCCATAAGTTACGATGTGTTTACTTTGACGCATATATTGCGGGGAACCCAAATGCTATTTTACGCAACGGGTTAAGAAATTATTTTGACTCGATATATCCGAATATAGGACTTCATGATTTAGAAAAAGCGGCTAACATGCAACATAAAGAAGCATGTTATGCTTACGGGTTAGTAATGTTCGCTTCTCACCAAAGTGAGAACAAGAACATCGGGCTACAACTATTAAACAAAACGTTCCCACAAGTGACGGAGTCGGTAATTGGGGTAAGAAATGAGGTTTTTAGGTTATTACGAGACTGTTGGTCATTACGTAACCTTCATCCTTTTGACGACGTTACAACACATTGTCTTACTATCGGTCACAACGGTTATGTTCCACAAAACCAAGGATGGGAAGTGGTATTAGTAAAACCAGAATGCATGACTTGTTTCTGGACGTATGAATTACGTGTCTTTATTGCCTTTGCTGAATGCCTTATTTATTAACTAGAATTATCTTCGCAACTACTTTGTATCAAAGTTTTATGTGCTATATTTAATGCTATATGTAAAAAAAAAGCGGTATTGTAAGTTTGCAAGTTATTGTATAAAGGTTTGAATATGATATTTTTTTTTTTGTGATTAGTTTTTCATATAGAATTGTAGTAGTTGAAATGGTATGTTAGCTACTAAGTATGAACTTAACGGGTAGGTACTACCCGAATTAAAGAGTATAAAACGCTAATATGAAGAAAGAGCTTTTATAAATAAGTTCATATTACGCTACAAAATACTATTGACTACTCTTAATATTCTATATGATTAACTCGTTTCATTTGACTATTTTGAAGGAAATGGCACCGACTACTCGACACACCTTGAATATGAGCGAAGAGGAATTTCGTGCCTTTCTTGCTTCAAACATAGCCGCAGTACAGGCTGCTCTACATACCAACAATAACTCCAAATCTAGCAATGCAGCTAACGGCGCAAGAAATCGTGTAGGATGCACCAACAAAGAATTCACTGCCTGCAAACCTTTGGAATTTGATGGAACCGAAGGACCAATCGGATTGAAACGGTGGACCGAGAAGGTCGAATCGGTGTTTGCCATAAGTAAGTGTACTGAAGAGGACAAAGTGAAGTACGCTACGCATACCTTCACAGGTACTGCGTTAACATGGTGGAATACCTATCTAGAGCAAGTAGGACAAGATGATGCTTACGTACTACTGTGGTCAGCATTCAAGCACTTGATGAACGAGAAGTACCGTCCCAGAACCGAGGTCAATAAGCTCAAGACAGAACTTAGAGGGTTATGAACCCAAGGATTTGATATTACCACGTACGAAAGACGATTCACAAAATTATGCCTATTGTGTCCGAGAGCGTTCGAAGATGAGAAAGAGAAGATCGACGCGTTTGTGAAAGGATTACCGGAAAGAATCCAAGAAGATATAAGTTCACACGAGCCCGCCTCCATACAACAGGCATGTAGAATGGCTCACAAACTAGTGAACCAGATTGAGGAAAGAATTAAAGAACAGGCGGCTGAAGAGGCCAATGTGAAGCAAGTCAAAAGAAAGTGGGAGGAAAACGGTGATAAGAATCACCAATACAACAACAACAACAGCAATTACAACAATAATCGCAAAAACTAACCCAACAATCGCAACATCAATCGTAACTACAACAAACGGCCCAACAACAACAACAACAAAAACAACAAAAACAACAACAGCAACTACAACAATCATCCTAACAACAATAACAACCGCAACAACAACAACAATCAAAAGCAGCTATGCCAAAGGTGTGAAAAGTATCACTCGGGGTACTGCACCAAATTTTGCAACAAGTGTAAAAGAAATGGTCATAGCGTGGTGAAGTGTGAGGTCTACGGACCAGGGGTTAACAGAACAAAAGGAACAAATGGTGTCGGAACGAGTAATGGCGGAGTAAGTAGTGTCGAAGCAAGTTATGCCAATGTAGTTTGTTATAAATGTGGAAAACTGGGCCACATTATTAGAAATTGCCCGAACCAGGAGAACACGAATGGACAAGGCCGTGGAAGAGTTTTCAATATTAATGCGGCAGAGGAACAGGAAGACCCGGAGTTTGTTACGGGTACATTTCTTATTGACAATAAATCTGCTTACGTTTTATTTGATTCGGGTGCGGATAGAAGCTATATGAGTAGAGATTTTTGTGCTAAATTAAGTTGTCCATTGACATCGTTGGATAGTAAATTTTTACTCGAATTAGTAAACGGTAAATTAATTTCAGCAGATTATATATACCGGAATCGAGAAATTAAACTGGGTAGCGAAATATTTAAGATTGATTTGATACCCATAGAGTTAGGGAGTTTTGATGTAATAGTTGGCATGGACTGGCTGAAGAAGGTGAAAGTAGAGATCGTATGTTATAAAAATGCAATTCGCATTATACGAGAAGAAGGAGAACCCTTAATGGTGTACGGAGAAAAGGGCAACACGAAGCTACATCTTATTAGTAATTTGAAGGCACAAAAACTAATAAGAAAAGGTTGCTATGCTGTTCTAGCACACGTCGAGAAAGTACAAACTGAAGAAAAGAGCATCAATGATGTTCCCGTCACAAAAGAATTTCCCGATATATTTTCGAAAGAATTACCGGGACTACCTCCACATCGATCTGTTGAATTTCAAATAGATCTTGTACCAGGAGCTGCACCAATAGCTCGTGCTCCTTATAGACTCGCACCCAGCGAGATGAAAGAACTGCAAAGCCAACTGCAAGAACTATTAGAACGTGGTTTCATTCGACCAAGCACATCACCATGGGGAGCTCCTGTTTTGTTTGTCAAGAAGAAGGATGGTACATTTAGGTTGTGTATTGACTACAGAGAGTTGAACAAACTTACCATCAAAAATTGTTATCCACTGCTGAGAATTGACGACTTATTCGATCAACTACAAGGCTCGTCGGTTTATTCGAAGATCGATTTACATTCTGGATATCATCAAATGCGAGTAAAGGAGGATGATATTCCAAAAACGGCTTTTAGGACGCGATGTGGTCATTACGAGTTTATGGTTATGCCGTTTGGATTGACTAACGCACCAGCTGTGTTCATGGACCTTATGAACCGAGTGTGTGGGCCATATCTTGACAAGTTTGTCATTGTTTTCATCGATGACATACTTATTTACTAAAAGAATGATCAAGAGCACGAAGAACATTTGAGAAAAGTGCTAGAAGTATTGAGGAAAGAAAAACTGTACGCTAAGTTTTCAAAGTGTGCATTTTGGTTGGAAGAAGTTCAATTCCTCGGTCACATAGTGAACAAAGAGGGTATCCAGGTGGACCTGGCAAAGATCGAAACCGTTGAAAAGTGGGAAACCCCAAAAACTCCAAAGCATATACGTCAATTTTTAGGATTGGCTGGTTACTACAGAAGATTCATCCAAGATTTCTCAAAAATAGCAAAACCCTTGACTGCATTAACGCATAAAGGGAAGAAATTTGAATGGAAGGATGAACAAGAGAAGGCGTTTCAATTATTGAAGAAAAAGCTAACTACGGCACCTATATTGTCATTGCCTGAAGGGAATGATGATTTGGTGATTTATTGTGATGCATCAAAGCAAGGTCTCGATTGTGTATTAATGCAACGGACGAAGGTGATTGCTTATGCGTCTAGACAATTGAAGATTCACGAGCAAAATTATACGACGCATGATTTGGAATTAGGCGCGGTTGTTTTTGCATTAAAGACTTGGAGGCTCTACTTATATGGGGTCAAAAGTATTATATATACCGACCACAAAAGTCTTCAACACATATTTAATCAGAAACAACTGAATATGAGGCAGCGTAGGTGGATTGAATTGTTGAATGATTACGACTTTGAGATTCGTTACCACCCGGGGAAGGCAAATGTGGTAGCCGACGCCTTGAGCAGAAAGGACAGAGAACCCATTCGAGTAAAATCTATGAATATAATGATTCACACTAACCTTACTACTCAAATAAAGGAGGCGCAACAAGGAGTTTTAAAAGAGGGAAATTTAAAGGATGAAATACCCAAAGGATCAGAAAAGCATCTTAATATTCGGGAAGACGGAACCCAGTATAGGGCTGAAAGAATTTGGGTACCAAAATTTGGAGATATGAGAGAAATGGTACTTAGAGAAGCTCATAAAACCAGATACTCAATACATCCTGGAACGGGGAAGATGTACAAGGATCTTAAGAAACATTTTTGGTGGCCAGGTATGAAAGCCGATATTACTAAATATGTAGGAGAATGTTTGACGTGTTCTAAGGTCAAAGCTGAACATCAGAAACCATCAGGTCGACTACAATAACCTGAAATCCCAGAATGGAAATGAGAAAACATTACCATGGATTTCATTACTAAATTGCCAAGGACTGCAAGTGGTTATGATACTATTTGGGTAATAGTTGCTCGTCTCACCAAGTCAGCACACTTTCTGCCAATAAGAGAAGGTGACAAGATGGAGAAGTTAACACGACTATATTTGAAGGAAGTCGTCTCCAGACATGGAATACCAATCGCTATTATCTCTTATAGGGATGGCAGATTTATTTCAAGATTCTGGCAGACATTGTGATCACCCGGAAATTTCCGACCAAATTTAAACTTTATTCTTATTTGATTTCGACACGATAAGCAAAGTCTGTAAAGTTGAATCTTAAAAATTTTGAACTATTTTTATGAATCCATTTGACCTTTGACTTTTCCCGACGACTCACAATACGATTACTTTTAAATAGATATGTATATAATTATATATATATATCTAAATAATAAAATGAAATATTATATATTGTAATTTTTAGAATTGATTACGTAAATAATAATAATATATAATAAATATTATTTAGAATGTATATATACATATAAATAAAGTGTATAGAATATATATTTAGTGATTTAGAAGTTATTTAGTAAACAACGGTAACGCTCAATTGTCATTCAATTGATAGTAAACGAGTTAAAAAGGAACTTATGTGATTTTAAAATAAACGATGATCCGAAAATGAGTTTTATAAATTATAGGCTTATTAAAAATATAATAAATAATGAAACACACCAACTAGGTATGACGTCAAGAATTTTAAAAGGTTTAAAACAATATAGATATATATATATATAATTTTTATAAATATAAAATTAACCAATCATTGAATCATATTAAACTAAAATACATTGGGTTTTAGATAACAGATAAAAATTAAATACCAACCCGTGACTACACATTTAATACCCGAGTTTATTTAATTATTACACCGTGTTATATCTATACCCGTGATTAACCAGTAAAAAACCCGTGATCTTATCTAATCTATCTATATTATTGCCCCTTCCAGATTCATTTTATCAAACACCCAATTTTTTCTCTCAAGAACACCCACTACTATTCATCATCATCATCATCAATCTTTTATCACTCAAGAACACCTTAAAAACTTGATGGATCATAAAATCGTTTATATATTCGGATTCCTCTCGAAGAGCTCTACACATCCATATCAACAATTTCATGATTTGTGTAAGTTTTAAAAACTCAAATTTTTAGGTTTTCATGTTTTTGTTACATATTAGGGTAGATATAGTGTCTATTGCTCAAGTCTATATGATTATACATGATTGTATGTGTTATATTGCTCGTTTGATGTGTTTATGTTTAATCCCGAATTTGTTTTGTGTGGTTACAGAAACTTGGTTTTCTTGAATGTTAAATATTATGATATAATTAAAATCCTCTCGAAAAATTAATAATTTTAGGCTTTAGATTCGCGTATTTTCATTACCGTATGCTTAATATATGATTGATTGAAGTTTTTGTGATGAATATGTGATTATGTCGAATTCTGGAAAAATGGACATAGAATTGAATTTTAAACTGATCATAATTGTGTAGAGGATTTAAAAACACTCAAGTTAGACTAGGATATCATGCTATTTGGATTTGTAATACTCCCATTATGCTTAATTGATCGTATATGAAAAACTGATTTGCTCAGTATTATAAAACTGACTTTTAAATTTATTTGAAGTATGATAGTGATTTAGGAATTTGCATATCTGAAAATTTCATATGTTGTAGTTAACGTTTTATCTAGGCCTTGCATCATTTGGATTTGTGAAGCTTGAGTAATGTGCGTGTCGAAATGGTAACCTGCATTCTGTCCAAATCTGTAACGTATGCACCTATAGTTTTATAGTAAGAGTTGTACACCTTTTGAGACCTTGGCCTTCTGGATTATCGAACTTTGTATGTTATGTGATAAATGTCTAGTTTATTGAAACCTCTGAAACCCGATACATTGTGCACACTAAGGCCGTAGATTTGGTAACTTCTGAATTGAGCTGAAACAGAATGTCCAATTTGATTGAATAAACTGCACCAATTGGCTAAACAAAAGTTTCTCATTTTTGGATATGTGGTAATTTGACTTGTCCTTGAACTAGGACCACTGACCTAGCTTGATTTCCATGTCCCTAGCTCCGGTTATAGCCATTACGAGATTGGTGCGCAGTCAGAAACTGATTTAGCGAACCATAAATGTACCTCTTCTGAAACCCGACTTGTAGACATCGTATGAGGCCCTGGCTAGACTTTTTGGAATCAATATTGAGTCTACTTTTGATCTGGATTTTTCCATGTTACCATGTTTTATGTGTTATGAATTATGTCCGTTGTTTGTATGACGCGCGTGAAAATTTGTGACAATACGTGTTAACTACAAACTAAATAGGCCAATATGTTTAATTAACTTGAGTTCTGGAAAATGTAGATTTTATATTTGAATAGTTCATGATTAGTAGTTAAGTTTTCATATAGGTGTTGTATCTTAAAAGTTTCTAGATTTTGAGATAATTGCATGCGAAAATAGACACCCGAACTTGGACCGTCCATTTGGACACTTGACCCGTTTGAGTCTAAAAATGTCAAAATGGATAACGGTCAGCGTAAACAAATTCTATATGTTGATTTAAGTATGCCTGCAAGTTTTGGTTCTTTAAAAATGAGTTTTGGGTCTATTTTGGTTTAAAGAGAGATTTATGACCTATTCGGGTCAAACGTGAATAAATTGACCCATATGCATAATTTTGGAAAACGGAAGTCACCAACACATCTAAAATGTCATTTTTGAGCTGTGATACAAATTTGGTTAACTCAGGTCAGCCGGATTCAAATTTGGATCGTTAACCGAAAGTTTTAGCATTTTTAACAAAAGTGTCAAAAATGACACTCGAGCCTACTTTGCGGACTCATAAGTTGAAATTGGTTAAGTTTGGATAAAAACCATTAATTGATATTGAAAGTATTTACGACGAGCTTTAAAACGATATGTTATATGTATGATTTTTTCGAGACTAAACTGGTCTAAAACGAGTACGAAAATGGAACATCAGGGCTGATCCAATGCTGTTAACAACAGCAAAACTCAGCATTTAGTGTTTTGAAGGACTGTTTTTGCGAGGTCATAACTTTCAAACTGTAACTCCGTCTTTGTCAAATAAACTGTCTATAGAAAGGTGGGATGACATACTTTCCAACGGTCACGACCCAAAGTATTATATCAGATTTGGTGGGACCCGAAATCAGCTGTAAAGTTACTACATATACATATATGTAAATAATATTGTTTTTACTAAATAAAAATGTATAACTTAAGTTTGACCTATGTTTGACTATTTGACCAACTTGAGTAATATTATGAGATTGTTGACTGGTGTTGACTATGTTGACTGTGTTTGACTTGCGTTTGACTTACATTTGACTTAATTTGACTTTTGTTGACTTTTGCTAAATTTTGCTGAATTTATGAGTATGACTTGAGCAATAAGACTATACGAACCCTATAGACCGACCTAGCTTATTAGACACTTATTGACCAACATATGTTCTCTAGGTTGGGGTCTACGGTTACTTGCATTCCGATTTTCGGTCACATCTCTGTGATTTATTTCTAAAGTTGTCAGGTGAGTTTCATTTGCCTTTTTACCCTTTATATTTTTGGGCTGAGAATACATGCGCAATTTTTATAAATGATTTACAAAATAGACACAAGTACGTGAAACTACATTCTATGGTTGAATTATCGAAATCGAATATGCCCCTTTTTATTTAGTCTGGTAATCTAAGAATTAGGGAACAGACACCCTAATTGACGCGAATCCTAAAGATAGATCTATCGGGCCCAACAAGCCCCATCCAAAGTACCGGATGCTTTAGTACTTCGAAATTTATATCATGTCCGAAGGAGGATCCCGGAATGATGGGGATATTCTATATGCATATTGTTAATGTCGGTTACCAGGTGTTCAATCCATATGAATGATATTTTTGTCTCTATGCATGGGACGTTTATTTATGAGAATTGGAAATATGAAATCTTGTGGTCTATTAAAATTATGAAATGTTTGTTTATGATAAACTAATGAACTCACCAACCTTTTGGTTGACACTTTAAAGCATGTTTATTCTCAGGTATGAAAGAAATCTTCCGCTGTGCTTTTGCTCATCTTAGAGATATTAATTGGAGTCATTCATGACATATTTCAAAAGACGTTGCATTCGAGTCGTTGAGTTCATCAAGATTTTTATTAAGTCAATTATAGTAAGATATATTATGAAATGGTATGCATGTCGTCAACCGTAGATGTAATGAAAGATTGTCTTTTCAAAAATGAATGCAATGTTTGTAAAATGTATTATATAGAGGTCAAGTACCTCGCGATGTAATCAACTGTTGTGAATCGTTCATAATCGATGTGGACTTTGTCCGGATGGATTAGGACGGGTCCTTTTAGTTGGTATCAGAGCGATGGTCTTAGCGAACCAGGTCTACATTAGTGTGTCTAACTGATAAATCGTTATGATGCAATAGTGAGTCTGGACTTCGACCGTGTCTGCATGTTAAAAGTTTTGCTTATCATTTTTGTCGGAAATCATCAGGTTATCATCCTTATGAAATTACTTGCTTATCATTCTTAGTCAAGACACATCTTACTGCAATGATTGCATGAATAGTGTATAGACAAAAAAAAATATTCATATCTTAACGTATCTGCTACTTCATATCTTAGCGTACCTGTTATTGTTATCTTTGCCTGACAGCTTCCGTAGATTCCTCCGTAACTTATGGGATTTTAGTATTATATATGCATATGTAAATTATGTATTGCAGGGTACTAATCTACATCCTATAATCTAATTCTTATCGAAAATCCTTCATCTGATCGTACGAGATGAATCCTTCAACCAGTTCGAGTCCCTCGAATTCCGATAACTATTCTGATAGTTATTCCGACAGCTATTCCGACGTGGACGTTCACCTAAGCTCTGAAAGCAGCGTCACCATAATGAATCAACCAACCAACCATCCCCAATTCATATGATGTGTTCGTAGTCTACTTAATCATTGGAGACAAGAAGAATCGATCCCTTTCACCCACCATATTGTTCGCTGGGCGAAGAACTTGAAACATTCACTGGCAAACCAATCCGAAACACCACCTTCACCCTCATTTCCAGAGTAGCTCGACATGATTATATTCTATCCACAATTTGAAACCTTACTCATCTGCTCGTTCTGACCGACAATTATTCCGGAGTAATACAAGAAGTCAACGAACTTCGAGATCGAGTAATCAATTTGGAGAATATGGTGCAAAACATATCAGGTTCAACAACATCACCGGCATCAACAGTATCACCAACAACACAAATTTCAACATCACATGCCCCAATATCTCATTCTGTACCTCGAGCATAATCATCATTCTACGAATCATTTTACATTATTTATCTTCGTTCGACATGGTGATTATATAATCTTTAATATTTTAAGAGATTATATATTCATATTCTAACGGTAAATCAAATGAGTCTAATATCATATTGACCCATTAAATTCATGATTACATCTGAAGAAAATATATATGTAAGTATATTTTCATAAATATTGTAATTAAAATTCTTTTGTACAAACTAATAATGGTGAAAATATTTCAACGGGTAGGTAATACCCGAGGAATATTTAAATTTCACATTAATAAGTTACACTATACATTCTTCAAATCTGATTCAACGGTCATTTACTATTCTACTTACATCCACCGATATACGTATTCGTTCACCACAGAATAACCATTTTCATTCAATTTCATACTTGAATTTTGATCTATCAGAATCCAACAAGTGGCATAATGAAGAAAACATTGTACAAAATAAAATTTATTAGAAACAAACAAAATAACTATGAGAATATTGTTAAGAATCCACGCTAACAAAATCCTAGCTAACTGTTCCTAGCGAACTGACTACATTTTATTTATCGCAATTTTAATTCTCGCAATTTTATTTATCGTCATTTAATTTCTGTTATTTATTTTACGCACTTTAAATATCGGGACACGTATACAAGGGTTTGACATATCATATCGACGCATCTATATATATATTATTTAGAATAACCATAGACACTCTATATGCAGTAATGATCGAGTTCTCTAAACAGGATTGAGGTTGATTCTACAATAACATATATAGTTTGAGTTGTGATCGAGTCTGAGACATATACGGGTCACGACACGTATTAATAAATTTGAATATTATATATTAAACTTTGTATGAATTATTGGACTGTCAGCTGTGGACTATCGACTGTGGACTAATAAGATTGGACAATTAAAATGAATTAAAATATTGATTATAATATATGAAACTAAACAATTCTTCAAGTTTGCCACTTGATTTCATCTTAAACCTCATTTATGTCTTGACGATTACAATCCGCGTTCAAACCTTTCATGATTCTAAAAACACCTCAATCGAGAGGATGAACCAACCACACTTTTTTCTATGGAAGGAAAGATTTATGCATATAGTAGTATACCTGAAAAACTCTCGGAAACTGAATAAACGTTTAACGCGTAGCTGTGCTAATTCCTTTAGCGTTATTATTACCGAAAATAACTTTGCAATCTCTTTCCAAATTAGCCAATTTTGTCACAGCTCCAACAAGTCAACTTCAATTTTTCGTTCGAAACAACCTAATTATAACCTTGATATATATGCGTGCTCTTTTATTGTTATCGGGGAACCTTTCATATTCCATCATATTACCATCAGCGTTTAATCATCTAAAAACACAGTTCTCCTGAAACCACCTCAAATTGATAACCGATGATTCAGAATTCGTAGCATTAAATGCAAAGGAAACAGAAAAATGGTAGATGGTCTAAACGGCCAAAAGTTTGATGACAAAGAAAGGAGTGTTAGGAACGCTCGATAGAAAATTTGGTAAAGAAAAACAGATTGAGTTAACCATGAAGGAGACCAATGACAAATACAAGGACCAACCCCTATATTCAAAGAATCCAGGTAATTCTGGATCCGATGAAATCTTTAGAGAATATCTTGCTCCGAAGTCATGTTAAAATCTTGCGGAAAATTTTTCTTCATCAACCTTCGAACTTAGAAATTCCAAAATATCATCATAAATATCTTCGATATTTCTGAGAATATTTTCATAAATATTCTTGTCCGAAATTATCTACCTCTTCGTGTTTTCTGTATTTCATTATATTGAAAACTTCTGTAAAATCTAAGTATAAATTATGAATGAATTGTGGAGAAGTGTTGGGAATTGAAGCATGAGTTAGTATAATATAATGACGCTTGGCCAACGTGATTATATTACAGTAAGTCATGCTAGGTTTCTAATGAAACGTGATGATGGTTCAAAGTAGATCACACCCTCATCATGTGCCATGTTACATAACTCTTTCATTCTACTTAACTTATGAACATATCAAGAAAATGTATTCTTGATGGTTCTATCTTCCGTGATGTTGATAAATTTGAAAATCAAATCGTGTTATTACGACTTCCTTCTTAAAACATTAACCATTTTCATTCGAAACTCCATACCCACGAATTCTGGACCATTACTTGAGGTACTTAATGGATAGAAGAGAAACAGAGCATAAAGCTTCGAAGTGTAAATAGGAGTATAAATCGCAGCAAATAAGAGAAAGCATTATCTGTGGATGGCAATGATTATAGGAGACAGAAGCAAGTGGCTTCGAAATATAAGGGAAGATATAAAACCCAATAACAACACAGAAATTACAAACCGTGTATATTAATACGAATAGCAATATAAAGACACGGTATAATTAAGAATAGTATCACCCCAAGGGCGATGTTTAAGAACACAGATTCCTCCGGTGGAAGTTGGAAAAGGAGAATGATTGTTGCGATAGTAAGGATGAGGACAAGAGTCAGAACTGGATTAAGCATTTTCACAATCGTTTGGATGTATGAACTAAGAAAAAAAATATAGGAATGATGAGAATAATGAAACGGAAGAATTCAATTTATAATGGAAATATCAGACAGAGCAATCGAGGCAGATCATCACATTTAATTAAAGAGATCCTAATTTCCTCATTTACCGAAAAATCAGATCTTATAGATCTCATAGATTTTCTTTAAATTCCTTGAATCCCGGAATTCAACCAAGACAACGTCAAAAGTAAAGAAGCACCTTATTTTCTAAATTCAATCGTGACTACGTCAAAAGTTAAATCTCTATCCCAATCATTTGTGATAGCTTCATTCGTGCTCTTCGAAAAATCGAATTATTTTACCCATATTACTCAAAGATGATAAAACTCTATTTATCAACTCATATTCGTCATGAAAACATTTTTATTGTTAGCCATGACCACCTCACTCAAATTTCGGGATGAAATTTCTTTAACGGGTAGGTACTGTGACGACCCGGAAATTTCCGACCAAATTTAAACTTAATTCTTATTTGATTTCGACACGATAAGCAAAGTCTGTAAAGTTGAATCTCAAAAATTTTGAACTATTTTTATGAGTCCATTTGACCTTTGACTTTTCCCGACGACTCACAATACGATTACTTGTAAATAGATATGTATATAATTATATATATATATATATATATATGTATATATATATATATGTATATATATATATATGTATATATATATATATATATATATATATATATATATAATAAAATGAAATATTATATATTGTAATTGTTAGAATTAATTACGTAAATAATAATAATATATAATAAATATTATTTAGAAAGTATATATACATATAAATAAAGTGTATAGAATATATATTTAGTGATTTCGAAGTTATTTAGTAAACAACGGTAACGCTCAATTGTCATTCAATTGATAGTAAACGAGTTAAAAAGGAACTTATGTGATTTTAAAATAAACGATGATCAGAAAATGAGTTTTATAAATTATAGGCTTATTAAAAATATAATAAATAATGAAACACACAAACTAGGTATGACGTCAAGAATTTTAAAAGGTTTAAAACAATATAGATATATATATATAATTTTTATAAATATAAAATTAACCAATCATTGAAACATATTAAACTAAAATACATTGGGTTTTAGATAACAGATAAAAATTAAATACCAACCCGTGACTACACATTTAATACCCGAGTTTATTTAATTATTACACCGTGTTATATCTATACCCGTGATTAACCGGTAAAACACCCGTGACCTTATCTAATCTATCTATATTATTGCCCCTTCCAGATTCATTTTATCAAACACCCAATTTTTTCTCTCAAGAACACCCACTACTATTCATCATCATCATCATCAATCTTTTATCACTCAAGAACACCTTAAAAACTTGATGGATCATAAAATCGTTTATATATTCGAATTCCTCTCGAAGAGCTCTACACATCCATATCAACAATTTCATGATTTGTGTAAGTTTTAAAAACTCAAATTTTTTTGTTTTCATGTTTTTGTTACATATTAGGGTAGATATAGTGTCTATTGCTCAAGTCTATATGATTATACATGATTGTATGTGTTATATTGCTCGTTTGATGTGTTTATGTTTAATCCCGAATTTGTTTTGTGTGGTTACAGAAACTTGATTTTCTTGAATGTTAAATATTATGATATAATTAAAATCCTCTCGAAAAATTAATAATTTTAGGCTTTAGATTCGCGTATTTTCATTACCGTATGCTTAAGATATGATTGATTGAAGTTTTTGTGATGAATATGTGATTATGTCGAATTCTGGAAAAATGGACATAGAATTGAATTTTAAACTGATAATAATTGTGTAGAGGATTTAAAAACACTCAAGTTAGACTAGGATATCATGCTATTTGAATTTGTAATACTCCCGTTATGCTTAATTGATCGTATATGAAAAACTGATTTGCTCAGTATTATAAAACTGACTTTTAAATTTATTTGAAGTATGATAGTGATTTAGGACTTTGCATATCTGAAAATTTCATATGTTGTAGTTAACGTTTCATCTAGGCCTTGCATCATTTGGATTTGTGAAGCTTGAGTAATGTGCGTGTCGAAATGGTAACCTGCATTCTGTCCAAATCTGTAACGTATGCACCTATAGTTTTATAGTAAGAGTTGTACACCTTTTGAGACCTTGGCCTTCTGGATTATCGAACTTTGTATGTTATGTGATAAATGTCTAGTTTATTGAAACCTCTGAAACCCGATACATTGTGCACACTAAGGCCGTAGATTTGGTAACTTCTGAATTGAGCTGAAACAGAATGTCCAATTTGATTGAATAAACTGCACCAATTGGCTAAACAAAAGTTTCTCATTTTTGGATATGTGGTAATTTGACTTGTCCTTGAACTAGGACCACTGACCTAGCTTGATTTGCATGTCCCTAGCTCCGGTTATAGCCATTACGAGATTGGTGCGCAGTCAGAAACTGATTTAGCGAACCATAAATGTACCTCTTCTGAAACCCGACTTGTAGACATCGTATGAGGCCCTGGCTAGACTTTTTGGAATTGATATTGAGTCTATTTTTGATCTGGAGTTTTCCATGTTACCATGTTTTATGTGTTATGAATTATGTCCGTTGTTTGTATGACGCGCGTGAAAATTTGTGACAATACGTGTTAACTACAAACTAAACAGGCCAATATGTTTAATTAACTTGAGTTCTGGAAAATGTAGATTTTATATTTGAAAATTTCATGATTAGTAGTTAAGTTTTCATATAGGTGTTGTATCTTAAAAGTTTCTAGATTTTGAGATAATTGCATGCGAAAATGGACACCCGAACTTGGACCGTCCATTTGGACACTTGACCCGTTTGAGTCTAAAAATGTCAAAATGGATAACGGTCAGCGTAAACAAATTCTATATGTTGATTTAAGTATGCCTGCAAGTTTTGGTGCTTTAAAAATGAGTTTTGGGTCTATTTTGGTTTAAAGAGAGATTTATGACCTATTCGGGTCAAACGTGAATAAATTGACCCATATGCATAATTTTGGAAAACCGAAGTAACCAACACATCTAAAATGTCATTTTTGAGCTGTGATACAAATTTGGTTAACTCAGGTCAGCCGGATTCAAATTTGGATCGTTAACCGAAAGTTTTAGCATTTTTAACAAAAGTGTCAAAAATGACTCTCGAGCCTACTTTGCGGACTCATAAGTTGAAATTGGTTAAGTTTGGATAAAAACCATTAATTGATATTGAAAGTATTTATGACAAGCTTTAAAACGATATGTTATATGTATGATTTTGTCGAGACTAAACTGGTCTAAAACGAGTACGAAAATGGAACATCAGGGCTGATCCAATGCTGTTAACAACAGCAAAACTCAGCATTTAGTGTTTTGAAGGACTGTTTTTGCGAGGTCATAACTTTCAAACTGTAACTCTGTCTTTGTCAAATAAACTGTCTATAGAAAGGTGGGATGACATACTTTCCAACGGTCACGACCCAAAGTATTATATCGGATTTGGTGAGACCCGAAATCAGCTGTAAAGTTACTACATATACATATATGTAAATAATATTGTTTTTACTAAATAAAAATGTATAACTTAAGTTTGACCTATGTTTTACTATTTGACCAACTTGAGTAATATTATGAGATTGTTGACTGGTGTTGACTATGTTGACTGTGTTTGACTTGCGTTTGACTTACATTTGACTTAATTTGACTTTTGCTAAATTTTGCTAAATTTATGAGTAGGACTTGAGCAATAAGACTATACGAACCCTATAGACCGACCTATCTTATTAGACACTTATTGACCAACATATGTTCTCTAGGTTGGGGTCTACGGTTACTTGCATTCCGATTTTCGGTCACATCTCTGTGATTTATTTCTGAAGTTGTCAGGTGAGTTTCATTTGCCTTTTTACCCTTTATATTTTTGGGCTGAGAATACATGCGCAATTTTTATAAATGATTTACAAAATAGACACAAGTACATGAAACTACATTCTATGGTTGAATTATCGAAATCGAATATGCCCCTTTTTATTTAGTCTGGTAATCTAAGAATTAGGGAACAGACACCCTAATTGACGCGAATCCTAAAGATAGATCTATCGGGCCCAACAAGCCCCATCCAAAGTACCGGATGCTTTAGTACTTCGAAATTTATATCATGTCCGAAGGAGGATCCCGGAATGATGGGGATATTCTATATGCATATTGTTAATGTCGGTTACCAGGTGTTCAATCCATATGAATGATATTTTTGTCTCTATGCATGGGACGTTTATTTATGAGAATTGGAAATATGAAATCTTGTGGTCTATTAAAATTATGAAATGTTTGTTTATGATAAACTAATGAACTCACCAACCTTTTAGTTGACACTTTAAAGCATGTTTATTCTCAGGTATGAAAGAAATCTTCCGCTGTGCTTTTGCTCATCTTAGAGATATTAATTGGAGTCATTCATGACATATTTCAAAAGACGTTGCATAAGAGTCGTTGAGTTCATCAAGATTATTATTAAGTCAATTATAATAAGATATATTATGAAATGGTATGCATGTCGTCAACCGTAGATGTAATGAAAGATTGTCTTTTCAAAAATGAATGCAATGTTTGTAAAATGTATTATATAGAGGTCAAGTACCTCGCGATGTAATCAACTGTTGTGAATCGTTCATAATCGATGTGGACTTTGTCCGGATGGATTAGGACAGGTCCTTTCAGACATTACAGCAAGCATTAGGAACTCGTCTAGACATGAGTACTGCCTATCATCCACAAACTGATGGGCAGAGAGAAAGGACGATACAAACGCTTGAAGAGATGCTACGAGCATATGTTATTGATTTCGGAAATAGTTGGGATCGACATCTACCGTTAGCAGAATTTTCCTACAACAACAGCTATCATTCAAGCATTGAGATGGTGCCGTTTGAAGCACTTTATGGTAGAAAGTGCAGGTCTCCGATTTGTTGGATTGAAGTGGGGGATAGACAGATTACGGGTCCGGAGATAATACAAGAAACTACCGAGAATATCATTCAAATTCAACAACGGTTGAAAATCGCTCAAAGTCGACAAAAGAGCTATGCCGACATTAAAAGAAAAGACATAGAATTTAAAATTGGAGAAATGGTCATGCTTAAGGTTGCCCCTTGGAAAGGTGTTGTTCGATTTGGTAAACGGGGGAAATTAAATCGAAGGTATATTGGACCATTCAAGATTATTGATCGTGTCGGACCAGTAGCTTACGGACTTGAGTTACCTCAACAACTTGCGAATGTACATAACACTTTCCACGTCTCGAATTTGAAGAAATGTTTTGCTAAAGAAGATCTCACTACTTCATTGGACGAAATCCAAATCAATGAAAAACTTTAATTCATTGAAGAACCCGTCGAAATAATGGATCGTGAGGTTAAGAGACTTAAACAAAACAAGATACCGATTGTTAAGGTTCGATGGAATGCTCGTAGAGGACCCGAGTTCACCTGGGAGCATGAAGATCAGATGAAGAAGAAATACCCGCATCTATTTCCAGAAGATTCGTCAACACTTTTAACAACTTAAAATTTCGGGACGAAATTTATTTAACGGGTAGGTACTGTAGTGACCCGAACTTTTCCATGTTTTTATATATTAAATGCAATTGATACTTACATGATTAAATGTTTCCAACATGTTAAGCAATCAAACTTGTTAAGACTTGATTAATTGAAATAGGTTTCATATAGACAATTGACCACCCAAGTTGACCGGCGATTCACGAACGTTAAAACTTGTAAAAACTATATGATGACATATATATGGATATATATAAAGTTAACATGATATTATGATAAGTAAACATATCATTAAGTATATTAACAATGAACTACATATGTAAAAACAAGACTACTAACTTAATGATTTTGAAACGAGACATATATGTAACGATTATCGTTGTAACGACATTTAATGTATATATATCATATTAAGATATATTAATACATCATGATATCATGATAATGTAATAATTTAACATCTCATTTGATTTAATAAACAATGGGTTAACAACATTTAACAAGATCGTTAACCTAAAGGTTTCAAAACAACACTTACATGTAACGACTAACGATGACTTAACGACTCGGTTAAAATGTATATACATGTAGTGTTTTAATATGTATTGATACACTTTTGAAAGACTTCAAGGCACTTATCAAAATACTTCTACTTAACAAAAATGCTTACAATTACATCCTCGTTCAGTTTCATCAACAATTCTACTCGTATGCACCCGTATTCGTACTCGTACAATACACAGCTTTTAGATGTATGTACTATTGGTATATTGTCATAACCCGTCCTTAACCATAAGAACAAGTTAGATAACGTATGATTTCATTGCGAGGTATTGACCTCTATATGCGACATTTTTAAAAGAACAACTGCATTTATTTTACATTACAAACCATAACTCTTATGATAATACAAGCTTTAGATAATATAAAGATGATTATCGTTTAGCGATAATCTTAGACTTACAAACTTTACATGTGATGATAACAATACGATTTCTAGCATATTTTACATTACAACTCCTCGGATATGCAGTTTTGTTTTTGACACAAATATGCATACACAAGATCTTGCTTAAATCCAACATGTTGCAGCGGAAGCTTTTAGTTATCACCTGAGAATAGACATGTTTAAAACGTCAACATAAAGTTGGTGAGATATAGGTTTAATGCCGGCAGCGATATAAATATAGACCACAAGATTTCATATGTAAACATTTTAATAAAAATATTCTAAGTGGTTAAGCACTTGGTAACCATACTTAACATTTAATCACGTCGCATATTCCCTTTATTATGAAATCTTACTACACCGTACCAAGTGTAGTCACTGAAACGAAGTACTGTGCAACCGTTGAATACTGGTCGTCCAGTCCGGTTGGGGTTGTCAGGCCCGATAGATCTATCAACAGGATTCGCGTTTACAATACCGCTGTAAATAGTAGTTACCAAGCTACAGGGAAGTATGCCAGTGGTACAACTCAACGTAGAATATATTTTTCAGTTACTTGTGTCCATATCGTAAAACATAAAATACATGTATTCTCATCCCGAAATATTTAGAGTTTAAAAATGGGACTATATACTCACTTTTGCCTTGAAGATATATATATTTTGACTTGGTCTCCGGTTGATATCACGAACCTATCCATATATAATATATCAATATATGTTCATTTTAAACAATCATCACGTATATATACTTATAATACTTTTAATGTCTTCTTAGTCCGTAGTTAGCAATTCAATTTTAATGGTTCATATTTAGGTGTTTAATAAATAAATAAAACCCCCATAAAACCCCCATCGTATTCGTATTGGTCGGGATTAATCTTGACCCACGGTACCGTGTTGTCAAATGACGTGTTGCGTACATAAAGTACCGGTGTTGTCAAATGACGTGTTGCGTACGTACATGAGGCCTTATGATTAATCTTCTCGTGTTGTTTACGGGTGATCCTGAAATATATAAAATTAAATTATGAGTACATATATATAAAATATCATGTTATTTTAGAAAGATGTGATTTATTTAATTTTTCTCCAATTATTTTCGTGGCTAAACTAGTTTTGGATATCCGATCTTGTTTTAGTCATAGTTTCTTCGTTACAACTCCGTTTTCGTTGATTCAACTTGCCACTTCCTTGGATCGAGTCCTTCTTTAAGAATATGAACTGTAAATACCTTAGTTTGTATTCGAAATCACAGGTCATAGGTCAAATTTTGGTGAAACTTATGAAGTTAATCATTTTCCCTTATGTAAACAACATTAAATGATTATTTTTCTAAAAATACTTATACTTTGAGTTAAATCATGAAATTTTTATGTGTTAACATATTCATAAGAAATATCATTTTTCCAGAATATAAACCTCCAATTCAAAGTTCAAGATGGTTTTTAATTATCCAACCCAAAACAGCCCCCGGTTGCACTCCGACGTCGTAAATTCAGTTTTTAAGGTGTTCTTTGAAAAACCAAGTTATACCTTGTTAAATTAGCATATATTTATGATATATTACAGGTCTTGAAGTATTTTAAAAGTTAAGTTAGAAGGATCTATTTAGTTTGCAAACAAGTTTGAAATCATTCAAACTATGTTCTTGTTGTTAAAATTGTATACCATAAAATAAGATAACTATATATATATGAATCGAATAAGGTTATGAACAAAGTTACTACCTCAAGTTACTTAGACAAGATTGCTGTAAAAGAGGAGTAAAAACCTAGAACCAAAAGAGTGGTGGAGTTGGATGAAAGATTGGAAGTAAACTTGTGTTCTTGGAAGGATTCTTGAAGTGTTTTTGTAAGGGTTTTCTTATGGTGATTAAGTGATGTTTTTGAAACTAGATCTTCATGGTTGTGGGCTGAGATGGTTAAGGGTTTTAAGGCTCTTGAAAGTGTATTCCTAACTAGCAAAATGATGTAGCAAAATTGAAAATGGATGGAGTATATATGGTGGTGATGGTGGCGTGAATGATGAAGATCATGGACAAAATTTATGTTGTAATTTTGTGTAATTAGTCATACTATCATACAAAAGTAATTACCTTATACTTAAGGCATGAACAAGAGAGTTACCTTATACATAAGGCATGAACAAGGGCTGGTTGGTGGTGATTTGATGTGTATATACCAATAGTAAATACGTATAGAAGCTAGGTATGATACGAGTACATATACTCTAAATATACGTATAGAAATCTTGTGAAAACGGAACGAGGATTCAAATATAGTTATCTTTTGTGAATATACTTATATTGTTTTATGTATTTAAGTCCTTAAAAAGTGATTAAATACATTACATATACGATATATGTATAAACATTATAGGTCATAAGTATTTATGTCAAATAACGTTACGTATGGTTATTGTTTTGAAAACTTAAATTAGTAGTTTCAAAATATACTTATAACTTATTGTTATTAATACAAAATGAGGTATTACAACATTCTTAGATCATGTTAAATATGTATATATACATATATATACACAAACGTATAATTATCATATGTTATATAGTTCGTGATATCATCGGTCAACTAGACGGTCAAACGTTGTGTAAAACTCTTTTCAAAAACATAAGTCTCAACAATTTGGATTGCTTATCATGTTGGTAAGGTTTAATTTATGTAAATATTAATCTTATAAGTATAGAACGATCGAAAAAGTGCGGGTCATTACAGTACCTACCCGTTAAATAAATTTCGTCCCGAAATTTTAAAATTGTACCTATTTTGCGTCATCGAGAAACAAGTGTGGATACTTTTGTTTCATCTGATCCTCTTGTTCCCAAGTAAAATCGGGACCCCTTCGAGCATTCCAACGAACCTTAACGATCGGTATGTTGCTCTGCTTGAGCTGTTTAACTTCACGGTCCATGATTTCGATTGGTTCTTCGACGAATTGTAGTTTCTCGTCGACATGGATTTCTTCAAGAGGAATGGTGAAATCTTCCTTTGCAAGACACTTCTTAAGGTTTGAGACGTGAAAGGTATTATGTACTCCGGCGAGTTGTTGCGGTAACTCGAGTCGATAAGCTACCGGTCCAATGCGTTCGATGATCTTGAACGGGCCTACATATCTTGGGTTCAGTTTACCCCTTTTTCCAAAACGTATTACACCTTTCCATGGTGACACCTTTAACATAACCATGTCACCGATCTGAAACTCTAATGGTTTCCTTCGGACATCGGCGTAGCTCTTTTGGTGACTACGGGCTGTTTTCAATCTCTCCTTGATTTGTACTATCTTTTCAGTAGTTTCATGTATGATCTCGGGACCAGTTAATTGTCGATCTCCTACTTCATTCCAACATATAGGAGATCTACACTTCCTTCCATACAGTGCTTCGAATGGTGCAGCTTTAATGCTCGCATGATAACTATTATTATACGAGAATTCTGCTAACGGTAAATACTTATCCCATCCGTTTCCAAAATCGATCACACATGCCCTGAGCATGTCTTCAAGAGTCTGAATTGTTCTTTCACTCTGCCCGTCAGTTTGCGGATGATATGCGGTGCTCATATCCAAACGAGTTCCTAGGGCCTCTTGTAGTGATTGCCAGAACTTTGATGTAAATCTACTATCACGATCGGATATAATGGAAATAGGTATTCCATGCCTTGAAACAATTTCCTTTATATACAATCGTAATAGTTTCTCCATTCTATCCGTTTCCTTTATAGGCAAGAAATGTGCAGACTTGGTGAGACGATCAACAATCACCCAAATGGTGTCGTATCCCCAGGCAGTCTTTGGTAACTTCGTGATGAAATCCATGGTAATACCGTTCCATTTCCATTCTGGGATTTCGGGTTGTTGAAGTAACCCTGACGGCTTCTGGTGTTCTGCTTTGACTTTGGAACAAGTTAAACATTCCCCAACATATGTTGCAACGTCTGTCTTTAAATTAGGCCACCAATAATGCGTCTTAAGATCTTTATACATCTTTCCAACTCCAGGATGTATCGAGTATCTTGTCTTATGTGCCTCGTTCAATATCAACTTCCTTAATCCACCCAACTTCGGTACCCAAATACGATTTGCAAAATATCGAGTTCCATCTTCCCGTATAACGAGTTGCTTCTCATACTTCTTCATTATTTCATTTCCTATATTTTCTTTAGTAAGTGCTTCTCGTTGAGCCTCTTTGATTTGTGAGTTGAGATTCATGCGAATTTTTATGTTCATTGCTCGTACTCGAATTGGTTCTCGTTCCTTTCTGCTTAGTGCGTCAGCCACCACATTCGCTTTCCCGGGATGATAACGAATTTCACAATCATAGTCGTTTATTAACTCGACCCACCTACGTTGCCTCATGTTCAGCTGTTTCTGATCAAAAATATGTTGAAGGCTTTTATGATCAGTAAACACAGTGCATTTAACTCCATACAAGTAGTGTCTCCATATCTTTAATGCAAACACTACTGCTCCCAGTTCTAGATCATGCGTCGTATAATTCCGCTCGTGAATCTTCAATTGTCGGGATGCGTATGCAATAACTTTTTTCCGTTGAATAAGAACGCAACCAAAACCTTGTCGCGAAGCGTCACAATATATTTCAAAATCATCGTTCCCTTCTGGTAACGATAAAATAGGCGCCGTAGTCAACTTCTTTTTCAGTAATTGAAATGCACTCTCCTGCTCAGAGGTCCATTCATATTTCTTCCCTTTTTGCGTTAACGCTATCAACGGCTTAGCTATTCGGGAAAAATCTTGAATAAACCTTCTATAATAACCGGCTAAACACAAAAATTGGCGTATCTGCATTGGTGTCTTAGGAGTCTCCCATTTTTCAATGGCTTCAATTTTTGCTGGATCAACCTGAATTCCTTTGCTACTAACAACGTGGCCAAGAAATTGCACTTCTTTCAACCAGAAAGCACATTTAGAAAATTTAGCATATAGCTGTTCTTTTCTCAACAACTCTAATATCAACCTTAAATGATGCTCATGCTCTTGCTCACTCATGGAATAGATAAGAATATCATCAATGAAAACGATAACAAACTTATCTAAATACGGACTACAAACTCGATTCATGAGGTCCATGAATACAGCTGGCGCATTTGTCAACCCAAACGGCATGACCCAAAATTCGTAATGACCATAACGTGTCCGAAAAGCAGTTTTCGGAATGTCCTCTTCTTTGACACGTAATTGATGATAGCCCGACCTTAGGTCAATTTTCGAATAAACACATGATCCTTGCAGTTGATCAAATAAGTCATCAATTCTCGGTAGTGGATACCGATTCTTGATAGTTAACTTATTTAATTCACGATAATCTATACACATCCTAAAAGATCCATCTTTCTTCTTAACAAACAAAATTGGAGCTCCCCACGGTGAAGTGCTTGGTCGTATAAATCCACGGTCCAGTAATTCTTTTAACTGATCTTGAAGTTCTTTTAATTCGGACGGTGCAAGTCTATATGGAGCACGAGCCACTGGTGCAGCTCCTGGTACTAAATCTATTTGAAATTCTACAGATCTAAATGGAGGTATTCCCGGTAACTCTTCCGGAAAAACTTCAGGAAAATCTCTTACCACAGGCACATCGTTGATGCAATTCTCTTTTTCTTTCTTTTCGACTTTATTAACATGTGCTAGAATAGCATAACATCCCTTTTCCAAACACTTCTTGGCTTTCGAACAACTAATGATTTTTAGCTTTGAATTACCCTTCTCTCCATAAATTATCACCGGCATTTTATCCTTACTAGGAATGCGAATTGCCTTCTTGGCACACACAACTTCAGCTCCTACTTTGGACATCCAGTCCATGCCGACTATTACATCAAAACTTCCTAATTCTACGGGTATTAAGTCAATTTTAAACGTTTCTCCGGCTAAATTTATTTCACAATCACGACAAATTTTATCGGCTTTAATTAGTTTACCATTAGCTAACTCAATCATGTACTTAGCATCTAGAGTTAATGGTGAACAATTCAATTTAGTGTAAAAATTTCTACACACGTAACTTCTATCGGCACCAGTATCAAATATAATAGACGCTGATAAGTTATTAATGGTAAACGTACCCGTAACAAGCTCCGGGTCTTCACGTGCCTCTCTAGCATTAATAATAAATGCTCTCCCATGTGCAGGTCTGACATTCTTCTCTGGATTCGGGCACTGGCTCTTATAGTGACCTTGTTTTCCACACCCAAAACAAGTAACGGTGGCCAAAGCAGTTCTATTTGCATTGGTGGCAGGAGTCTTGGTACCATTTGTATTCGTAACGAGAGCCCTACAATCTTCAGCAAGATGACCCTATCGATTACACTTGTTGCATACCACACTACAGTAACCAAAATGATGTTTGTGGCATCGGTTGCATAAAGGACTTTGTCCTTTGTAACCAAAACCTGAACCACTACCCGCACCTTTCGTGGTTTCTTGTTTCTTAAAAGATTGTTGTTGGTTACCTCGATCATAATTTCCATTCCACTTTCTTTTGTTACCCAATACCTTCACATTAGTATTGGATGATTTCTTATCCAAGATGACCTGATCCATTAGCTCGTTTGCCATGGTTATAGCTTCATGAATTGTCTTAGGTCTCGATGCTGTAACGTTTGCCTTGACCTTTGTGGGCAAACCATCTTTGTACATTTCAATCTTCCGTTCTTCGGTTGGAACTAATTCAGGACATAGCAAAACTAATTCCATGAATCGCTGATTGTAGTTGGTGATTTCAGTACCAACAACCTTCAGACTTCGTAATTCATCTTCCAACTTCCTAACCTCGTTCCTTGGACAATATTCGTTGATTAACATTGTTTTGAATTCTTCCCATGGAGTATCATAAGCTACATCTCCTCCTACAGCCTTCACATAATTTTTCCACCACGTGAGTGCACTATCTTGTAAAGTGCACGATGCATACTTGGTCATGTCCTTTTCAACACAACCACTGATTTTAAACACAGTCTCCATCTTTTCTATCCACCGGGTTAAACCGATCGGTCCTTCCGTTCCACTGAATGATGAGGGCTTGCAAGCTTGAAACGTCTTGTAGGTGCATCCTACACGAGGATTTGGGTTAACTGCAGCAGCTCTTGCAGCCTCGACCCATAACATTCTGTCGTTCACTCGCTGGTTGATGAATTCCTCGACTTCTTGTTCCGTCATTCGATTCAATCGCGCCATTTCCTAATGAAAGAAAATAATTATTCACATGGAATATTATAGATGTAGTGTGTATTTATAGTACATTATAGCTTGTTAATAATATGAACTAGGTATTATTATAAAAGCCTTTTCTTCTTATTAGCGTTTTATAATTATATCTAGGGTAGTACCTACCCGTTAATGTTCATACTTAATAGCTTAGTACAGAACCAATTACTACAATCTAAATAATACTTAACCATGGAAAATTATTGCATTTCATACTTCACTATTTTACATATGCTTATCTTACATCGAACATTAAGCAAACCACTCTAATAATATTATACAAAACATTATATGATCCCATGGTTTAATACGACAGCGCATCGTTTGGTCTATTTTCTAGGACGTTTAGGTTCAAGGAATGGCCTAACGCTTATCCTAGCTGTCTGCCTATATTTTGGCGGTGGGGCTGAAGAACTGGATGCCGGGATAGAACGAATAGGTATAGCGGGAATAGGGGTGGCAGTGTTTAGTGGAGTTGGTGCCACATCATCCTCACTAAACTCGGGATTTGAATTTTCTAATTCATTAGCCTTTCGTTTCTTTCCTAATTCGAACTTGTCTTTCGTAATTTCCTGTATTTCTTCCTCGGGTTCACTTTCCTCCTCGGGTTCACTTTCCAGGTTCCCTATAGTTGGTTCATCCGGAATTTGTGAGTCTTCCCCAAAGATATTATTTTCGTCATCGGATAGGTTAATGACTGAAACGCCATCTGAAGATTCTGATTCGGAGTCGCTGAATGTGATAATAAGTTTCGAGCCCGACATCTATCACATAACAACTAACCCATTAGTACTACATAATATTTACATATAAAGTTTAACCAACAATGATAAGCAATGGTTTTTAAATCAGACCCGGTCAAAGTCCAGACTTACTAATGTATCCTAACGACTTATCAGTTAGACACACTAATGCAAACCTGGTTCGCTAAGACCACCGCTCTGATACAACATGTCATAACCCGTCCTTAACCATAAGAACAAGTTAGATAACGTATGATTTCATTGCGAGGTATTGACCTCTATATGCGACATTTTTAAAAGAACAACTGCATTTATTTTACATTACAAACCATAACTCTTATGATAATACAAGCTTTAGACAATATAAAGATGATTATCGTTTAGCGATAATCTTAGACTTACAAACTTTACATGTGATGATAACAATACGATTTCTAGCATATTTTACATTACAACTCCTCGGATATGCAGTTTTGTTTTTGACACAAATATGCATACACAAGATCTTGCTTAAATTCAACATGTTGCAGCGGAAGCTTTTAGTTATCACCTGAGAATAGACATGTTTAAAACGTCAACATAAAGTTGGTGAGATATAGGTTTAATGCCTGCAGCGATATAAATATAGACCACAAGATTTCATATGTAAACATTTTAATAAAAATATTCTAAGTGGTTGAGCACTTGGTAACCATACTTAACATTTAATCACGTCGCATATTCCCTTTATTATGAAATCTTACTACACCGTACCAAGTGTAGTCACTGAAACGAAGTACTGTGCAACCGTTGAATACTGGTCGTCCAGTCCGGTTGGGGTTGTCAGGCCCGATAGATCTATCAACAGGAATCGCGTTTACAGTACCGCTGTAAATAGTAGTTACCAAGCTACAGGGAAGTATGCCAGTGGTACAACTCAACGTAGAATATATTTTTCAGTTACTTGTGTCCATATCGTAAAACATAAAATACATGTATTCTCATCCCGAAATATTTAGAGTTTAAAAATGGGACTATATACTCACTTTTGCCTTGAAGATATATATATTTTGACTTGGTCTCCTGTTGATATCACGAACCTATCCATATATAATATATCAATATATGTTCATTTTAAACAATCATCACGTATATATACTTATAATACTTTTAATGTCTTCTTAGTCCGTAGTTAGCAATTCAATTTTAATGGTTCATATTTAGGTGTTTAATAAATAAATAAAACCCCCATAAAACCCCCATCGTATTCGTATTGGTCGGGATTAATCTTGACCCACGGTACCGTGTTGTCAAATGACGTGTTGCGTACATAAAGTACCGGTGTTGTCAAATGACGTGTTGCGTACGTACATGAGGCCTTATGATTAATCTTCTCGTGTTGTTTACGGGTGATCCTGAAATATATAAAATTAAATTATGAGTACATATATATAAAATATCATGTTATTTTAGAAAGATGTGATTTATTTAATTTTTCTCCAATTATTTTCGTGGCTAAACTAGTTTTGGATATCCGATCTTGTTTTAGTCATAGTTTCTTCGTTACAACTCCGTTTTCGTTGATTCAACTTGCCACTTCCTTGGATCGAGTCCTTCTTTAAGAATATGAACTGTAAATACCTTAGTTTGTATTCGAAATCACAGGTCATAGGTCAAATTTTGGTGAAACTTATGAAGTTAATCATTTTCCCTTATGTAAACAACATTAAATGATTATTTTTCTAAAAATACTTATACTTTGAGTTAAATCATGAAATTTTTATGTGTTAACATATTCATAAGAAATATAATTTTTCCATAATATAAACCTCCAATTCAAAGTTCAAGATGGTTTTTAATTATCCAACCCAAAACAGCCCCCGGTTGCACTCCGACGTCGTAAATTCAGTTTTTAAGGTGTTCTTTGAAAAAACCAAGTTATACCTTGTTAAATTATCATATATTTATGATATATTACAGGTCTTGAAGTATTTTAAAAGTTAAGTTAGAAGAATCTATTTAGTTTGCAAACAAGTTTGAAATCATTCAAACTATGTTCTTGTTGTTAAAATTGTATACCATAAAATAAGATAACTATATATATATGAATCGAATAAGGTTATGAACAAAGTTACTACCTCAAGTTACTTAGACAAGATTGCTGTAAAAAAGGAGTAAAAACCTAGAACCAAAAGTGTAGTGACCTGAACTTTTCCATGTTTATATATATTAACTGAGATTGATATTTATATGATTAAATGTTTCCAACATGTTAAGCAATCAAACTTGTTAAGACTTGATTAATTGAAATAGGTTTCATATAGACAATTGACCACCCAAGTTGACCGGTGATCCACGAACGTTAAAACTTGCAAAAACTATATGATGACATATATATGGATATATATATAGTTAACATGATACTATGATAAGTAAACATATCATTAAGTATATTAACAATGAACTACATATGTAAAAACAAGACTACTAACTTAATGATTTTTAAACGAGACATATATGTAACGATTATCGTTGTAAAGACATTTAATGTATATATATCATATTAAGAGATATTCATACATGATAATATTATGGTAATATAATAATTTAAAATCTCATTTGATATTATAAACATTGGGTTAACAACATTTAACAAGACCGTTAACCTAAAGGTTTAAAAACAACACTTACATGTAATGACTAACGATGACTTAACGACTCAGTTAAAATGTATATACATGTAGTGTTTTAATATGTATTTATACACTTTTGAAAGACTTCAATACACTTATCAAAATACTTCTACTTAACAAAAATGCTTACAATTACATCCTCGTTCAGTTTCATCAACAATTCTACTCGTATGCACCCGTATTCGTACTCGTACAATACACAGCTTTTAGATGTATGTACTATTGGTATATACACTCCAATGATCAGCTCTTAGCAGCCCATGTGAGTCACCTAACACATGTGGGAACCATCATTTGGCAACTAGCATGAAATATCTCATAAAATTACAAAAATATGAGTAATCATTCATGACTTATTTACATGAAAACAAAATTACATATCCTTTATATCTAATCCATACACCAACGACCAAAAACACCTACAAACACTTTCATT
This sequence comes from Rutidosis leptorrhynchoides, assembly GCF_046630445.1. Taxonomy (NCBI): domain Eukaryota; kingdom Viridiplantae; phylum Streptophyta; class Magnoliopsida; order Asterales; family Asteraceae; genus Rutidosis; species Rutidosis leptorrhynchoides. The sequence goes on from NC_092336.1 coordinate 435,377,498, forward strand.
CTTCAATTTTCTTCATCTAATTGATCTCTCTCAAGTTCTATCTTCAAGTTCTAAGTGTTCTTTATAAATTCCAAAAGTTCTAGTTTCATAAAATCAAGAATACTTTCAAGTTTGCTAGCTCACTTCCAATCTTGTAAGGTGATCATCCAACCTCAAGAAATCTTTGTTTCTTACAGTAGGTTATCATTCTAATACAAGGTAATAATCATATTCAAACTTTGGTTCAATTTCTATAACTATAACAATCTTATTTCAAGTGATGATCTTACTTGAACTTGTTTTCGTGTCATGATTCTGCTTCAAGAACTTCGAGCCATCCAAGGATCCATTGAAGCTAGATCCATTTTTCTCTTTTCCAGTAGGTTTATCCAAGGAACTTAAGGTAGTAATGATGTTCATAACATCATTCAATTCATACATATAAAGCTATCTTATTCAAAGGTTTAAACTTGTGATCACTAGAACATAGTTTAGTTAATTCTAAACTTGTTCGCAAACAAAAATTAATCCTTCTAACTTGACTTTTAAAATCAACTAAACACATGTTCTATATCTATATGATATGCTAACTTAATGATTTAAAACCTGGAAACACGAAAAACACCGTAAAACCGGATTTACGCCGTCGTAGTAACACCGCGGGCTGTTTTGGGTTAGTTAATTAAAAACTATGATAAACTTTGATTTAAAAGTTGTTATTCTGAGAAAATTATTTTTATTATGAACATGAAACTATATCCAAAAATTATGGTTAAACTCAAAGTGGAAGTATGTTTTCTAAAATGGTCATCTAGACGTCGTTCTTTCGACTGAAATGACTACCTTTACAAAAACGACTTGTAACTTATTTTTCCGACTATAAACCTATACTTTTTCTGTTTAGATTCATAAAATAGAGTTCAATATGAAACTATAGCAATTTGATTCACTCAAAACGGATTTAAAATGAAGAAGTTATGGGTAAAACAAGATTGGATAATTTTTCTCATTTTAGCTACGTGAAAATTGGTAACAAATCTATTCCAACCATAACTTAATCAACTTGTATTGTATATTATGTAATCTTGAGATACCATAGACACGTATACAATGTTTCGACCTATCATGTCGACACATATATATATATTTCGGAACAACCATAGACACTCTATATGTGAATGTTGGAGTTAGCTATACAGGGTTGAGGTTGATTCCAAAATATATTTAGTTTGAGTTGTGATCAATACTGAGATACGTATACACTGGGTCGTGGATTGATTCAAGATAATATTTATCGATTTATTTCTGTACATCTAACTGTGGACAACTAGTTGTAGGTTACTAACGAGGACAGCTGACTTAATAAACTTAAAACATCAAAATATATTAAAAGTGTTGTAAATATATTTTGAACATACTTTGATATATATGTATATATTGTTATAGGTTCGTGAATCAACCAGTGGCCAAGTCTTACTTCCCGACGAAGTAAAAATCTGTGAAAGTGAGTTATAGTCCCACTTTTAAAATCTAATATTTTTGGGATGAGAATACATGCAGGTTTTATAAATGATTTACAAAATAGACACAAGTACGTGAAACTACATTCTATGGTTGAATTATCGAAATCGAATATGCCCCTTGTTATTAAGTCTGGTAATCTAAGAATTAGGGAACAGACACCCTAATTGACGCGAATCCTAAAGATAGATCTATTGGGCTTAACAAACCCCATCCAAAGTACCGGATGCTTTAGTACTTCGAAATTTATATCATATCCGAAGGGTGTCCCGGAATGATGGGGATATTCTTATATATGCATCTTGTTAATGTCGGTTACCAGGTGTTCACCATATGAATGATTTTTATCTCTATGTATGGGATGTGTATTGAAATATGAAATCTTGTGGTCTATTATTATGATTTGATATATATAGGTTAAACCTATAACTCACCAACATTTTTGTTGACGTTTTAAGCATGTTTATTCTCAGGTGATTATTAAGAGCTTCCGCTGTCGCATACTTAAATAAGGACGAGATTTGGAGTCCATGCTTGTATGATATTGTGTAAAAACTGCATTCAAGAAACTTATTTTGTTGTAACATATTTGTATTGTAAACCATTATGTAATGGTCGTGTGTAAACAGGATATTTTAGATTATCATTATTTGATAATCTACGTAAAGCTTTTTAAACCTTTATTGATGAAATAAAGGTTATGGTTTGTTTTAAAATGAATGCAGTCTTTGAAAAACGTCTCATATAGAGGTTAAAACCTCGCAACGAAATCAATTAATATGGAACGTTTTTAATCAATAAGAACGGGACATTTCAGTTGGTATCAGAGCGTTGGTCTTAGAGAACCAAAATTTTGCATTAGTGTGTCTTATCGAGTTTGTTAGGATGCATTAGTGAGTCTGGACTTCGACCGTGTTTACTTGAAAAATGATTGCTTAACAAATTTTGTTGGAAACTATATATTTTTAACATGTGAATATTATGTGATATATTAATCTCTTAACGCGTTTGATATTATGTGATAGATGTCTACATCTAGAACAAGTCCCATTGACTCACCTAATAATAATGAAGAGTCAAATGTAAATTGGAATGATTCGTGGACTGATTCACAAGTTCCCGAAGAGGAACCGGAAGAAGAGTCGGAACCGGAAGAAGAATCGGAACCGGATGAAGAAATAGAACCGGTGGGGGAAATAATAAAACGGTTAAGTAAAAGAAAATCCTCAACCAACCGACCAAGGTTAATTATGGTCAATGGTGTTTCAGCCAAGGAAGCAAAATATTGGGAGGATTACCAATTCTCCGATGAATCGGATTCCGACGAGAATTCCGATGATGTTATAGAAATTACCCCAACTGAATTTAAAAAGGCAAAAGAAAATAATAAGGGAAAGGGCATAAAAATAGAGAAATCTAATTCCAACCCCGATGAACTTTATATGTATCGTCAACCCCGGAAGTCCTTAAGTTGTAACAATGACCCGGGAACCTCTAAACCACCAGGTTTTTCTAAACCAATGTGGATAACGACGGCTCGTATTAGGGGAAAATCATATATCCCTAGAAACTTGGCAAAACGAACCAAAACCGAAGAAGAAGAAACAAGCGAGTCGGAATAAGATAGTTGTATTCATGTGGTGTAATATATGTAATGTAGTGTGCTTATGCTTTATGATATATGTAAAAATTGCTTGTATTAATAAGTATTTTTTTTATGAATCTAACTCTTGTCTATTTTACAGTATAAAAACGCAAAATGGATAGACAACCCAATATTTTAAGAGACCTACCCGGAGACATGATTGATGAAATCTTGTCTAGAGTCGGTCAGAATTCCTCGGCACAACTATTTAAGGCGAGATCAGTTTGTAAGACATTCGAAGAATGTTCCAAGAATGTCTTGGTTTATAAGAGACTTTCGTTTGAAAGATGGGGGATATCACATTGGGAAACCCATAAGTTACGATGTGTTTACTTTGACGCATATATTGCGGGGAACCCAAATGCTATTTTACGCAATGGGTTAAGAAATTATTTTGACTCAATATATCCGAATATTGGACTTCGTGATTTAGAAAAATCGGCTAACATGCAACATAAAGAAGCATGTTATGCTTACGGATTAGTAATGTTCGCTTCTCACCAAAGTGAGAACAAGAACATCGGGCTACAACTATTAAACAAAACATTCCCACAAGTGACGGAGTCGGTAATTGGGGTAAGAAATGAGGTTTTTAGATTGTTACGGGACTGTTGGACATTACGTAACCCTCGTCCCTTTGACGACGTTACAACACGCTGTCTTATCAACGGCCATAACGGTTATGTTGCACAAGACCAAGGATGGGAAGTAGTCCTAGTAAAACCAGAATGCATGACTTGTTTCTGGACGTATGAATTACGTGTCTTTATTGCCTTTGCTGAACGGCTTGTGTACTAGCTAGAATTATCTTCACAACTATCTTGTATCAAAGTTATTGTGTGCTATATTTCATGCTTTATGTAAAATAAGCGGTATTGTAAGTTTGTAAAATATTGTATAAAAGTTTGAACGCGAAATATTATTATAATCAGTTTTTCATATAGAATTGTAGTAGTTGAATTGTATATTAGCTACTAAGTATGAACTTAACGGGTAGGTACTACCCGAATTTAAACTTATAAAACGCTAATATGAAGAAAAAGCTTTTATAAATGAGTTCATATTATGCTACGAAATACTATTAACTACTCTTAATATTCTGTATGATTAACTTGTTCCATTTAACTATTTTGAAGGAAATGGCACCGACTACTCGACACACCGTGAATATGAATGAAGAGGAATTCCGTACTTTTCTAGCTCCAAACATAGCCGCAGTACAGGCTGCGCTACATACCAACAATAACCTTGGATCTAGCAGTACAGGAAATCGTGTAGGATGCACCTACAAAGAATTCACTGCCTGCAAACCTTTGGAATTTGATGGAACCGAAGGACCGATCGGATTGAAACGGTGGACCGAGAAGGTTGAATCGGTGTTTGCCATAAGTAAGTGTACTGAAGAGGACAAAGTGAAGTACGCTACGCATACCTTCACAGGTTCTGCGTTAACATGGTGGAATACCTATCTAGAGCAAGTGGGACAAGACGATGCGTACGCACTACCGTGGTCAGCATTCAAGCACTTGATGAACGAGAAGTACCGTCCCAGAACCGAGGTCAATAAGCTCAAGACAGAACTTAGAGGGTTACGAACCCAAGGATTTGATATTACCACGTACGAAAGACGATTCACAGAATTGTGCCTATTGTGTCCGGGAGCATTCGAAGATGAGGAAGAGAAGATCGACGCGTTTGTGAAAGGATTACCGGAAAGAATCCAAGAAGATATAAGTTCACACGAGCCCGCCTCCATACAACAGGCATGTAGAATGGCTCACAAACTAGTGAACCAGATTGAAGAAAGAATTAAAGAACAGACTGCTGAAGAGGCCAATGTGAAGCAAGTCAAAAGAAAGTGGGAGGAAAGCGGTGATAAGAATCACCAATACAACAACAACAGCAATTATAACAATAATCGCAACAACTATCCTAACAATCGCAACATCAATCGCAACTACAACAAACGGCCCAACAATAACAACAACAACAACAACAACCACAACAATCATCTTAACAACAATAATAACCGCAACAACAACAACAATCAGAAGCAGCTATGCCAAAGGTGTGAAAAGTATCACTCGAGGTTCTGCACCAAATTTTGCAACAAGTGTAAAAGAAATGGTCATAGCGCGGCGAAGTGTGATGTCTACGGACCAGGGGTTAACAGAACGAAAGGAACAAATGGTGTCGGAACGAGTAATGGCGGAGCAAGTAGTGTCGGAGCAAGTTATGCCAATGTAGTTTGTTATAAATGTGGAAAACCGGGACACATTATTAGAAATTGCCCGAACCAGGAGAACACGAATGGACAAGGCCGTGGAAGAGTTTTTCAATATTAATGCGGCAGAGGCACAGGAAGACCCGGAGCTTGTTACGGGTACGTTTCTTATTGACAATAAATCTGCTTACGTTTTATTTGATTCGGGTGCGGATAGAAGCTATATGAGTAGAGATTTTTGTGCTAAATTAAGTTGTCCATTGACGCCTTTTGATAGTAAATTTTTACTCGAATTAGTAAATGGTAAATTAATTTCAGTAGATAATATATGTCGGAATCGAGAAATTAAACTGGTTAGCGAAACATTTAAGATTGATTTGATACCAGTAGAGTTAGGGAGTTTTGATGTGATAATCGGTATGGACTGGTTGAAAGAAGTGAAAGCAGAGATTGTTTGTTACAAAAATGCAATTCGCATTATACGAGAAAAAGGAAAACCCTTAATGGTGTACGGAGAAAAGGGCAACACGAAGCTACATCTTATTAGTAATTTGAAGGCACAAAAACTAATAAGAAAAGGTTGCTATGCTGTTCTAGCACACGTCGAGAAAGTACAAACTGAAGAAAAGAGCATCAATGATGTTCCCATCGCAAAAGAATTTCCTGATGTATTTCTGAAAGAATTACGGGGATTACCCCCACATCGATCCGTTGAATTTCAAATAGATCTTGTACCAGGAGCTGCACCAATAGCTCGTGCTCCTTACAGACTCGCACCCAGCGAGATGAAAGAACTACAAAGCCAATTACAAGAACTTTTAGAGCGTGGTTTCATTCGACCAAGCACATCACCGTGGGGAGCTCCTGTTTTGTTTGTCAAGAAGAAAGATGGTACATTCAGGTTGTGTATCGACTACCGAGAGTTGAACAAACTTACCATCAAGAACCGCTACCCACTACCGAGAATCGATGACTTATTTGATCAACTACAAGGCTCGTCTGTTTATTCAAAGATTGACTTACGTTCCGGGTATCATCAAATGCGGGTGAAAGAAGATGATATTCCAAAGACTGCTTTCAGAACACGTTACGGTCATTACGAGTTTATGGTCATGCCGTTTGGTTTAACTAATGCACCAGCTGTGTTCATGGACCTTATGAACCGAGTGTGTGGACCATACCTTGACAAGTTTGTCATTGTTTTCATTGATGACATACTTATTTACTCAAAGAATGACCAAGAACACGGTGAACATTTGAGAAAGGTGTTAGAAGTATTGAGGAAGGAAGAATTGTACGCTAAGTTTTCAAAGTGTGCATTTTGGTTGGAAGAAGTTCAATTCCTCGGTCACATAGTGAACAAAGAAGGTATTAAGGTGGATCCGGCAAAGATAGAAACTGTTGAAAAGTGGGAAACCCCGAAAACTCCGAAACACATACGCCAGTTTTTAGGACTAGCTGGTTACTACAGAAGGTTCATCCAAGACTTTTCCAGAATAGCAAAACCCTTGACTGCATTAACGCATAAAGGGAAGAAATTTGAATGGAATGATGAACAAGAGAAAGCGTTTCAGTTATTGAAGAAAAAGCTAACTACGGCACCTATATTGTCATTGCCTGAAGGGAATGATGATTTTGTGATTTATTGTGATGCATCAAAGCAAGGTCTCGGTTGTGTATTAATGCAACGAACGAAGGTGATTGCTTATGCGTCTAGACAATTGAAGATTCACGAACAAAATTATACGACGCATGATTTGGAATTAGGCGCAGTTGTTTTTGCATTAAAGACTTGGAGGCACTACTTATATGGGGTCAAAAGTATTATATATACCGACCACAAAAGTCTTCAACACATATTTAATCAGAAACAACTGAATATGAGGCAGCGTAGGTGGATTGAATTATTGAATGATTACGACTTTGAGATTCGTTACCACCCGGGGAAGGCAATGTGGTAGCCGATGCCTTGAGCAGGAAGGACAGAGAACCCATTCGAGTAAAATCTATGAATATAATGATTCATAATAACATTACTACTCAAATAAAGGAGGCGCAACAAGGAGTTTTAAAAGAGGGAAATTTAAAGGATGAAATACCCAAAGGATCGGAGAAGCATCTTAATATTCGGGAAGACGGAACCAGGTATAGGGCTGAAAGGATTTGGGTACCAAAATTTGGAGATATGAGAGAAATGGTACTTAGAGAAGCTCATAAAACCAGATACTCAATACATCCTGGAACGGGGAAGATGTACAAGGATCTCAAGAAACATTTTTGGTGGCCGGGTATGAAAGCCGATGTTGCTAAATACATAGGAGAATGTTTGACGTGTTCTAAGGTCAAAGCTGAGCATCAGAAACCATCAGGTCTACTTCAACAACCCGAAATCCCGGAATGGAAATGGGAAAACATTACCTTGGATTTCATCACTAAATTGCCAAGGACTGCAAGTGGTTTTGATACTATTTGGGTAATAGTTGATCGTCTCACCAAATCAGCACACTTCCTACCAATAAGAGAAGATGACAAGATGGAGAAGTTAGCACGACTGTATTTGAAGGAAGTCGTCTCCAGACATGGAATACCAATCTCTATTATCTCTGATAGGGATGGCAGATTTATTTCAAGATTCTGGCAGACATTACAGCAAGCATTAGGAACTCGTCTAGACATGAGTACTGCCTATCATCCACAAACTGATGGGCAGAGCGAAAGGACGATACAAACGCTTGAAGACATGCTACGAGCATGTGTTATTGATTTCGGAAACAGTTGGGATCGACATCTACCGTTAGCAGAATTTTCCTACAACAACAGCTACCATTCAAGCATTGAGATGGCGCCGTTTGAAGCACTTTATGGTAGAAAGTGCAGGTCTCCGATTTGTTGGAGTGAAGTGGGGGATAGACAAATTACGGGTCCGGAGATTATACAAGAAACTACCGAGAAGATCATCCAAATTCAACAACGGTTGAAAACCGCCCAAAGTCGACAAAAGAGCTACGCTGACATTAAAAGAAAAGATATAGAATTTGAAATTGGAGAGATGGTCATGCTTAAAGTTGCACCTTGGAAAGGCGTTGTTCGATTTGGTAAACGAGGGAAATTAAATCCAAGGTATATTGGACCATTCAAGATTATTGATCGTGTCGGAACAGTAGCTTACCGACTAAAATTACCTCAACAACTCGCGGCTGTACATAACACTTTCCACGTCTCGAATTTGAAGAAATGTTTTGCTAAAGAAGATCTCACTATTCCGTTAGATGAAATCCAAATCAACAAAAAACTTCAATTCATCGAAGAACCCGTCGAAATAATGGATCGTGTGGTTAAAAGACTTAAGCAAAACAAGATACCAATTGTTAAGGTTCGATGGAATGCTCGTAGAGGACCCGAGTTCACCTGGGAGCGTGAAGATCAGATGAAGAAGAAATACCCGCATCTATTTCCAGAAGATTCGTCAACACCTTCAACAGCTTAAAATTTCGGGACGAAATTTATTTAACGGGTAGGTACTGTAGTGACCTGAACTTTTCCATGTTTATATATATTAACTGAGATTGATATTTATATGATTAAATGTTTCCAACATGTTAAGCAATCAAACTTGTTAAGACTTGATTAATTGAAATAGGTTTCATATAGACAATTGACCACCCAAGTTGACCGGTGATTCACGAACGTTAAAACTTGCAAAAACTATATGATGACATATATATGGATATATATATAGTTAACATGATACTATGATAAGTAAACATATCATTAAGTATATTAACAATGAACTACATATGTAAAAACAAGACTACTAACTTAATGATTTTTAAACGAGACATATATGTAACGATTATCGTTGTAAAGACATTTAATGTATATATATCATATTAAGAGATATTCATACATGATAATATTATGATAATATAATAATTTAAAATCTCATTTGATATTATAAACATTGGGTTAACAACATTTAACAAGACCGTTAACCTAAAGGTTTAAAAACAACACTTACATGTAACGACTAACGATGACTTAACGACTCAGTTAAAATGTATATACAGGTAGTGTTTTAATATGTATTTATACACTTTTGAAAGACTTCAATACACTTATCAAAATACTTCTACTTAACAAAAATGCTTACAATTACATCCTCGTTCAGTTTCATCAACAATTCTACTCGTATGCACCCGTATTCGTACTCGTACAATACACAGCTTTTAGATGTATGTACTATTGGTATATACACTCCAATGATCAGCTCTTAGCAGCCCATGTGAGTCACCTAACACATGTGGGAACCATCATTTGGCAACTAGCATGAAATATCTCATAAAATTACAAAAATATGAGTAATCATTCATGACTTATTTACATGAAAACAAAATTACATATCCTTTATATCTAATCCATACACCAACGACCAAAAACACCTACAAACACTTTCATTCTTCAATTTTCTTCATCTAATTGATCTCTCTCAAGTTCTATCTTCAAGTTCTAAGTGTTCTTCATAAATTCCAAAAGTTCTAGTTTCATAAAATCAAGAATACTTTCAAGTTTGCTAGCTCAGTTCCAATCTTGTAAGGTGATCATCCAACCTCAAGAAATCTTTGTTTCTTACAGTAGGTTATCATTCTAATACAAGGTAATAATCATATTCAAACTTTGGTTCAATTTCTATAACTATAACAATCTTATTTCAAGTGATGATCTTACTTGAACTTGTTTTCGTATCATGATTCTGCTTCAAGAACTTCGAGCCATCCAAGGATCCATTGAAGCTAGATCCATTTTTCTCTTTTCCAGTAGGTTTATCCAAGGAACTTAAGGTAGTAATGATGTTCATAACATCATTCAATTCATACATATAAAGCTATCTTATTCGAAGGTTTAAACTTGTGATCACTAGAACATAGTTTAGTTAATTCTAAACTTGTTCGCAAACAAAAATTAATCCTTCTAACTTGACTTTTAAAATCAACTAAACACATGTTCTATATCTATATGATATGCTAACTTAATGATTTAAAACCTGGAAACACGAAAAACACCGTAAAACCGGATTTACGCCGTCGTAGTAACACCGCGGGCTGTTTTGGGTTAGTTAATTAAAAACTATGATAAACTTTGATTTAAAAGTTGTTATTCTGAGAAAATTATTTTTATTATGAACATGAAACTATATCCAAAAATTATGGTTAAACTCAAAGTGGAAGTATGTTTTCTAAAATGGTCATCTAGACGTCGTTCTTTCGACTGAAATGACTACCTTTACAAAAACGACTTGTAACTTATTTTTCCGACTATAAACCTATACTTTTTCTGTTTAGATTCATAAAATAGAGTTCAATATGAAACTATAGCAATTTGATTCACTCAAAACGGATTTAAAATGAAGAAGTTATGGGTAAAACAAGATTGGATAATTTTTCTCATTTTAGCTACGTGAAAATTGGTAACAAATCTATTCCAACCATAACTTAATCAACTTGTATTGTATATTATGTAATCTTGAGATACCATAGACACGTATACAATGTTTCGACCTATCATGTCAACACATATATATATATTTCGGAACAACCATAGACACTCTATATGTGAATGTTGGAGTTAGCTATACAGGGTTGAGGTTGATTCCAAAATATATTTAGTTTGAGTTGTGATCAATACTGAGATACGTATACACTGGGTCGTGGATTGATTCAAGATAATATTTATCGATTTATTTCTGTACATCTAACTGTGGACAACTAGTTGTAGGTTACTAACGAGGACAGCTGACTTAATAAACTTAAAACATCAAAATATATTAAAAGTGTTGTAAATATATTTTGAACATACTTTGATATATATGTATATATTGTTATAGGTTCGTGAATCAACCAGTGGCCAAGTCTTACTTCCCGACGAAGTAAAAATCTGTGAAAGTGAGTTATAGTCCCACTTTTAAAATCTAATATTTTTGGGATGAGAATACATGCAGGTTTTATAAATGATTTACAAAATAGACACAAGTACGTGAAACTACATTCTATGGTTGAATTATCGAAATCGAATATGCCCCTTGTTATTAAGTCTGGTAATCTAAGAATTAGGGAACAGACACCCTAATTGACGCGAATCCTAAAGATAGATCTATTGGGCTTAACAAACCCCATCCAAAGTACCGGATGCTTTAGTACTTCGAAATTTATATCATATCCGAAGGGTGTCCCGGAATGATGGGGATATTCTTATATATGCATCTTGTTAATGTCGGTTACCAGGTGTTCACCATATGAATGATTTTTATCTCTATGTATGGGATGTGTATTGAAATATGAAATCTTGTGGTCTATTATTATGATTTGATATATATAGGTTAAACCTATAACTCACCAACATTTTTGTTGACGTTTTAAGCATGTTTATTCTCAGGTGATTATTAAGAGCTTCCGCTGTCGCATACTTAAATAAGGACGAGATTTGGAGTCCATGCTTGTATGATATTGTGTAAAAACTGCATTCAAGAAACTTATTTTGTTGTAACATATTTGTATTGTAAACCATTATGTAATGGTCGTGTGTAAACAGGATATTTTAGATTATCATTATTTGATAATCTACGTAAAGCTTTTTAAACCTTTATTGATGAAATAAAGGTTATGGTTTGTTTTAAAATGAATGCAGTCTTTGAAAAACGTCTCATATAGAGGTCAAAACCTCGCAACGAAATCAATTAATATGGAACGTTTTTAATCAATAAGAACGGGACATTTCAAAAAGAGTGGTGGAGTTGGATGAAAGATTGGAAGTAAACTTGTGTTCTTGGAAGGATTCTTGAAGTGTTTTTGTAAGGGTTTTCTTATGGTGATTAAGTGATGTTTTTGAAACTAGATCTTCATGGTTGTGGGCTGAGATGGTTAAGGGTTTTAAGGCTCTTGAAAGTGTATTCCTAACTAGCAAAATGATGTAGCAAAATTGAAAATGGATGGAGTATATATGGTGGTGATGGTGGCGTGAATGATGAAGATCATGGACAAAATTTATGTTGTAATTTTGTGTAATTAGTCATACTATCATACAAAAGTAATTACCTTATACTTAAGGCATGAACAAGAGAGTTACCTTATACATAAGGCATGAACAAGGGCTGGTTGGTTGTGATTTGATGTGTATATACCAATAGTAAATACGTATAGAAGCTAGGTATGATACGAGTACATATACTCTAAATATACGTATAGAAATCTTGTGAAAACGGAACGAGGATTCAAATATAGTTATCTTTTGTGAATATACTTATATTGTTTTATGTATTTAAGTCCTTAAAAAGTGATTAAATACATTACATATACGATATATGTATAAACATTATAGGTCATAAGTATTTATGTCAAATAACGTTACGTATGGTTATTGTTTTGAAAACTTAAATTAGTAGTTTCAAAATATACTTATAACTTATTGTTATTAATACAAAATGAGGTATTACAACATTCTTAGATCATGTTAAATATGTATATATATATATATATATATATATACACAAACGTATAATTATCATATGTTATATAGTTCGTGATATCATCGGTCAACTAGACGGTCAAACGTTGTGTAAAACTCTTTTCAAAAACATAAGTCTCAACAATTTGGATTGCTTATCATGTTGGTAAGGTTTAATTTATGTAAATATTAATCTTATAAGTATAGAACGATCGAAAAAGTGCGGGTCATTACATATATACACTCAAATGATCAGCTCTTAGCAGCCCATGTGAGTCACCTAACACATGTGGGAACCATCATTTGGCAACTAGCATGAAATATCTCATAAAATTACAAAAATATGAGTAATCATTCATGACTTATTTACATGTAAACAAAATTACACATCCTTTATATCTAATCCATATACCAACAACCAAAAACACCTACAAATACTTTCATTCTTCAATTTTATTTATCTAATTAATCTCTCTTAAGTTCTATCTTCAAGTTCTAAGTGTTCTTCATAAATTCTACAAGTTCTAGTTTCATAAAATCAAGAATACTTCCAAGTTTGCTAGCTTACTTCCAATCTTGTAGAGTGATCATCCAACCTCAAGAAATCATTATTATTTACAGTAAGATATCTTTCTAATACAAGGTAATACTCATATTCAAACTTTGATTCAATTTCTATAACTATAACAATCTTATTTCGAGTGAAAATCTTACTTCAACTTGTTTTCGTGTCATGACTCTGCTTCAAAAACTTTCAAGCCATCCAAGGATCCTTTGAAGCTAGATCCATTTTTCTCATTTCCAGTAGCTTTATCCAGAAAACTTGAGGTAGTAATGATGTTCATAACATCATTCGATTCATACATATAAAGCTATCTTATTCGAAGGTTTAAACTTGTAATCACTAGAACATAGTTTAGTTAATTCTAACCTTGTTCGTAAACAAAAGTTAATCCTCCTAACTTGAATTTTAAAATCAACTAAACACATGTTCTATATCTATATGATATGCTAACTTAATGATTTAAAACCTGAAAACACGAAGAACACTGTAAAACCGGACAAATGCCGTCGTAGTAACACCGCGGGCTGTTTTGGGTTAGTTAATTAAAAACTATGATAAACTTTGATTTAAAAGTTGTTCTTCTGGGAAAATTATTTTTATTATGAACATGAAACTATATCCAAAAATCATGGTTAAACTCAAAGTGGAAGTATGTTTTCTAAAATGGTCATCTAGACGTCGTTCTTTCGACTAAAATGACTACCTTTATAAAAAAGACTTGTAACTTATATTTCTGACTATAAACCTATACTTTTTCAGTTTAGATTCATAAAATAGAGTTCAATATGAAACCATAGCAATTTGATTCACTCAAAACGAATTTAAAATGAAGAAGTTATGGGTAAAACAAGATTGGAAAATTTTTCTTATTGTAGCAACGTGAAAATTGGTAACAAATCTATATTAATCATATCCTAGCTAACTTATATTGTATTATACATGTATTCTAATATATTATGTAATCTTGGGATACCATAGACACGTATACAAATGTTTTGACATATCATATCGACCCATGTGTATATATTATTTGGAACAACCATAGACACTCTATATGCAGTAATGTGGGAGTTAGCTATACAGGGTTGAGGTTGATTCCAAAAATATATATACTTTGAGTTGTGATCTAGCTTGAGACGTGTATACACTGGGTCGTAGATTGATTCAAGATAATATATATCAATTTTGTTCTGTACATCTAACGTTGGACAACTAGTTGTAGGTTACTAACGAGGACAACTGACTTAATAAACTTAAAACATCAAAATGTATTAAAACTGTTGTAAATATATTTTGAATATACTTTGATATATATGTACATATTTGTTATAGGTTCGTGAATCGACCAGTGGCCAAGTCTTACTTCCCGACGAAGTAAAAATCTGTGAAAGTGAGTTATAGTCCCACTTTTAAAATCTAATATTTTTGGGATGAGAATACATGCAGGTTTTATAAATGATTTACAAAATAGACACAAGTACGTGAAACTACATTCTATGGTTGAATTATCGAAATCGAATATGCCCCTTTTTATTAAGTCTGGTAATCTAAGAATTAGGGAACAGACTCCCTAATTGACGCGAATCCTAAAGATAGATCTATTGGGCCTAACAAACCCCATCCAAAGTACCGGATGCTTTAGTACTTTGAAATTTATATCATATCCGAAGGGTGTCCCGGAATGATGGGGATATTCTTATATATGCATCTTGTTAATGTCGGTTACCAGGTGTTCACCATATGAATGATTTTTATCTCTATATATGGGATGTATATTGAAATATGAAATCTTGTGGTCTATTGTTACGATTTGATATATATAGGTTAAACCTATAACTCACCAACATTTTTGTTGATATTTAAAGCATGTTTATTCTCAGGTGAATATTAAGAGCTTCCGCTGTTGCATACTAAAATAAGGACAAGATTTGGAGTCCATGTTTGTATGATATTATGTAAAAACTGCATTCAAGAAACATATGTCGATGTAATATATTTCTATTGTAAACCATTATGTAATGGTCGTGTGTAAACAGTATATTTTAGATTATAATTATTTGATAATCTACGTAATGCTTTTGAAATCTTTATTGATAAAATAATGGTTATGGTTGTTTTAAAAATGAATGCAGTCTTTGAAAAACGTCTCATATAGATGTCAAAACCTCGCAACGAAATCAATTAATATGGAACGTTTATAATCAATATGAACGGGACATTTCAGGTGATAAGTTATGATGCCGACGATGTTGATGATGATTCATAGATGATAATGATAGGTTGACGATGATGATGATGCTGTAGGTTGATAATGATGATGATGATTACGGGATGATGATGATGGATATGATGATGTTATGTATGATGATGATAAAAGATAATGATATTCATGGATAATTAGGATGATGTGGGTATGAAGATGATGATGATGATTGTCATGTACTGCAACAATAATATGATGATACTAACTCCAAAGAAGTCATGATTTTGTTTTTACAGGATCCCACTTGCGTTTTTTTTATGGTATATTTCTCCTTTACGTTACTTTTAATATTAATTATTATTATTATTATTATTATTATTATTATTATTATTTATTAATATTATTATTATTAATATTATTATTATTATGTACTATGATTTTTTTTAGTTAATATAATTAGTATTTTTATTATTATCATCATTATCCTTAATATTAGTATTATCATTAACAATATTAAAAGAATCACTATAAGAATTATAATTACAATTATAAGTGCTAAACTGCTTTTGACGTATTAAATAAATAAAAGTGCGAGTTAAAACAAGAAAGTAATTAATGGTTCATTGGTTTAGTAGTGGGTTTGTTGGACAGGAGGTCGTGGGTTCAAAACCAGCCAACAATAAAATAATTTTTTTTTTTAAAAACCAAGGTCTTAGGTTTGAGCCCTGTCAAAGGTAGTTATTTTCTTTTTGGAGACTTTTCATATTTGAGGTAGTATTATTATTATTACTTTTATTATTATCAATACTAGTATTATTATTATTATTATTATTATTATTATTATTATTATTATTATTATTATTATTATTATTATTATTATTATTATTATTATTATTATTATCATCATCATCATTATTAATAGTATTATTATTATTATTATTAGTAAATCATTAAAAATATCATTTTTTATTATTATTATTTTATGTCATCATAACAAATAAACATCTCTAGGAATACATATATTATAAGATATTAATATAGTTATATATGAAAACATTTATACATTGTAGTATATAATATATATATATATATATATATATATATATATATATATATATATATATATATATATATATATATATATATATATATATATATATATATATATATATATATATATTCAAATCAATAATTAACATAACTTAAAACTTTAGTTGTTAATTATAAGTATAAGTGTTAATATATATACTTGATATAGGTTCGTGAATCCGAGGCCAACCCTGCGTTGTTCAATATAGTCATATGTATTTTTACTACAAAATACATTAGGTGAGTTCATTTGATTCCCTTTTACTCTTTATATTTTTGGGACTGAGAATACATGCGCTGTTTTTATAACTGCTTTATTAAATGTTTTTGAAATATATTTTTGAACTGCGAATACATGAAATGCTTTTATAAATGTTTGGCGAGATAGACACAAGCAAAATAATCCTCGAATGAATTATTATGCAGACAGAAGTTCTGCGGATTATTATTGAATTATGTGGACATGATAATTGCCACCATTGAATTATGTGGACATGATAATTGCCACTGTTGAATTATGTGGACATGATAATTGCCACCATTGAATTATGTGGATATGATAATTGTCACCAATTGATGTGAATGTTATATATCGAGAGAATGATTTTTATACACAGGTTATGTGTATGTTATTTTTGTGCACGAGATATGTGTACGGTTACTAAGATTTGTGAAAGATGATTTCGTACACGAGAAAGGTGTACTGTATTTAAAAGATATCGCATGTACATTATAGGTGGGTATAGGATTCGGGCCCATTTGTACCATGCATGATTTAAATCTTGTGGTCTATCAAAATGATGAATTTTATTGTTTTATGATAAACTTATGAACTCACCAACCTTTTGGTTGACACTTTAAAGCATGTTTATTCTCAGGTACGAAAGAAATCTTCCGCTGTGCATTTGCTCATATTACATGGAGTCGTTCATGGCATATAGAGGTCAGAACCTCGTAATGGGACCAACTGTTGAAGACTTTGTCCAGATGGATTAGGAGGGGTCACTACACCTAACTCGACTGTTATTAATTCAATTTTAAATGTTTCGTCAACCAGTTTAATTTCTCTATCCCGACATACTTTATCTGCTGTAATTAGTTTACCGTTTGCTAATTCGAGTAAAAATTTACTATCCAAAGGCGTCAATGGGCAACTTAATTTAGCACAAAAATCTCTACTCATATAACTTCTATCCACACCCAAATCAAATAAAACATAAGCAGATTTATCATCAATAAGAAACGTACCCGTAACAAGCTTCGGGTCTTCCTGCGCTTCTGCCAAATTAATATTGAAGACTCGTCCACGGCCTTGCCCATTATTATTCCCTTGATTAGGGCATGTTTTTCTGAAATGGCCCGGCTTTCCACATCCATAAAAAATAATGGAATTATTTGTTCTATTATTTTTATATGCCTTTGGTCCATAGACATCACACTTCGTTACACTATGTTCGGTTCTTTTACACTTTGTACACACTACTACACAGAACTTATCTGGATGATACCCTCCACACCTTAGACATTTATTGTTCTGATTGTTGTTGCCATTGTTGTGATTGATTTGGTTGTTGTTGCGATTGTTATTGTTGTTAGGACAGTTATTGTGGTTGTCGTTGTTGTTAGGATAGTTGTTGTTGCGTTTGTTTTTGCGAAAAATGGGGCGATTGTAGTTGTGATTGCTGTGTTGGTTGTTGAAGCGATAGTTACTGTTGTTTTGTTGGTTACTCTTATCACTGTTTTCTTCGCACTTCCTCTTGACTTGTTTCATGTTGGCTTCTTCGGCCGCCTGCTCTTTAATTCTTCCCTCAATCTGATTTATGAGTTTATGAGCCATTCGACTTGCTTTTTGTATGGAGGCGGGCTCGTGTGAACTCACATCTTCTTGAATCCTTTCTGGTAACCCTTTTACAAATGCGTCGATTTTCTCTTCTTCATCTTCGAATGCTACCGGACACAATAGGCACAACTCTGTGAATCATCGTTCGTACGTGGTAATATCAAATTCTTGTGTTTGTAACCCTCTAAGCTCTACCTTGAGCTTATTGACCTCATTTCTGGGCGGTACTGCTCGTTCATCAATTGCTTGAATGTTGACCACGGTAGTGCGTAAGCAACATCTTGTCCCACCTGCTCGAGGTAGGTGTTCCACCATGTTAACGCAGTAGCTATGAAGGTATGCGTAGCGTTCTTTACTTTGTCTTCTTCAGTACATTTACTTATGGCAAACACCGATTCAACCTTTTCAGTCCACCGTTTTAATCCAATTGGACCCTCGATTCCATCGAATTCTAAAGGTTTGCAGGCAGTGAATTCTTTGTAGGAGCATCCTACACGATTTCTTGTGGAATTAGTTCCACTGCTAGAACCAGAGTTATTGTTGTTATTTTGCATTGCAGCCTGCACTGCGGCTATGTTCGCAGTAAGGAAAACACGGAAGTCTTCCTCGCTCATGTTCAAGTTCTGATGAGTAGTCGGTGCCATTTTCTTCAAAAATAGCCAAAAGAATTAAGTTAATCATATAGAATATTAAGAGTAGTCAATAGTATTTCGTAGCATAGTATAAACTCATTTATAAAAGTTTTTTCTTCATATTAGCGTTTTATAGTTTTAATTCGGGTAGTACCTACCCGTTAAGTTCATACTTAGTAGCTAATATACAATTCAACTACTACAATTCCACACGAAAAAACTGATTATAATAAAATTTCGCGTTCAAATTTTATACAATATTTTACAAACTTACAATACCGCTATTATACATATAGGATGAAATATAGCACATAATAACTTTGCTACTCGGCAGCTATAAAGGCAATTCTAGTTAATACGCAGGTTGTTCAGCAAAAGAAATAAAGACACGTAATTCATAAGTCCAGAAACAAGTCATGCATTCTGGATTTACTAAGATGACTTCCCATCCTTGGTCTTGTGGAAAGTAACCGTTATGACCATTGGCTAGGCAGCATGTTGTAATGTCGTCAAAAGGACGAGGGTTTCGTAATGTCCAACAGCCCCGTAATAATCTAAAAACCTTGTTTCTCACCCCAACTACTGAATCCGTCACTTGTGGGAAGGTTTTATTTAAAAGTTGTAATCCGATGTTCTTTTTCTCACTTTGGTAAGAAGCGAACATCACTAACCCGTAAGTATAACATGCTTCTTTATGTTGCATGTTAGAAGCTCTTTCTAACTTACGAAATCCTATGTTGGGATATGTTGAGTCAAAATAGGTTCTTAACCCATAGCGTAAAATTGCATTTGGGTTCCCCGCATTTAACGCTTTAAAGAAAACACGGCGTAACTTACGGTCTCCCCAATGTGATATACGCCACCTATCAAAGGAAAGCCTTTTATAAATTAAGGCATTTCTGGAAAGTCTTTCAAATGTTTGACAAGTTAATTTCGCCATAACTAAATGTGCTGATAAATTCTGACCGACTCTAGATAAGATTTCCTCAATCATATCCTCTGGTAGGTCTTCTAAAATATTCGGTTGTCTACCCTTAACGTCCATTTTGTTTTTATACTGTAAAATAGAAAAGGATTAGATTCGTAAAAGATAATTATCAAACAATACAAGCAATTTTTACATAGAACATAAAAGTACAAGCACACTACATGAAGCGTCCCGTTCATATCGAATATAAACGTCACGTACTCATTGGTGTCATTGCGAGGTATTGACCTCTATATGTGACATTTTTCAAAATCTGCATACGTTTTTATAATACAAACCATAACCTTTATTATAATCGAAGGTTCAAACAGCATAATAATGATTATCGTTTAGTGATAATCTTAGTTTTACAAACTTCACATTTGATAATAACAATACGATTTCCAAATATTTCACATTACAAATCTTCCGATATGCAGTTTTATTTTTGACACAAATATGCATACTCCAAATCTTGCTTAAATTCGGCATAATGCAGCGGAAGCTTTTAATTATCACCTGAGAATAAACATGCTTAAAACGTCAACATAAAGTTGGTGAGATATAGGTTTAATGCTAGCAGCGTTATAAATATAGACCACAAGATTTCATATACACAAACGTTTTAATAAAAATATTTTAAGTGGTTGAGCACTTGATAACCATACTTAACATTTAATCAACGTCGCATATTCCCTTTATTATAAAATCTCACTACACCGTGCCAAGTATAGTAACCGAAATGAAGTACTGTGCAGCCGTTGAATTGAAAGGACCCGTTCATATACATTATAAACGATTCACAATAGTTGATTACATTGCGAGGTATTTGACCTCTATATGATACATTATACAAACATTGCATTCGTTTTTAAAAGACAATCTTTCTTTACATCAAAAATTGACAGGCATGCATACCATTTCATAATATCCACTATCCAACTATAAATTGATTTAATAATAATCTTTGATGAACTCAATGACTCGAATGCAACGTTCTTCGAAATATGCTATGAAAGACTCCAAGTAATATCTTTAAAATGAGCAAATGCACAGCGGAAGATTTCTTTAACACCTAAGAATAAACATGCTTTAAAGTGTCAACCAAAAGGTTGGTGAGTTCATTAGTTTATCATAATCATTTATTTCCATCATTTTAATAGACCACAAGAATTTCATTTCCAGTTCTCATTAATATACGTCCCATGCATAGAGACAAAAATAATCATTCATATGGTGAACACCTAGTAACCGACATTAATTAGATACATATAAGAATATCCCCTATCATTCCGGGATCCTCCTTCGGACATGATATACATTTCGAAGTACTAAAGCATCCGGTACTTTGGATGGGGTTTGTTAGGCCCAATAGATCTATCTTTAGGATTCGCGTCAATTAGGGTGTCTGTTCCCTAATTCTTAGATTAACAGACTTTAATAAAAAGGGGCATATTCGATTTCGATAATTCATCCATAGAATGTAGTTTCAATTACTTGTGTCTATTTCGTCAAACATTTATAAAAGCGCATGTATTCTCAGTCCCAAAAATATAAAGGGTAAAAAGATAAATGAAACTCACCATACGGTATTTTGTAGTAAAAATACATATAACGTCATTGAACAAGTGCAAGGTTGGCCTCGAATTCACGAACCTAAATTAATTATATATATTTATGTGTTGGTCAATATTTGTCTAACAAATTAGGTCAAGTCATAGTGTACCACAATCCTAATGCTCGAGACTAATATGCAAAAGTCAACAAAAGTAAATTTGACTCAAAATAATTTCCAAAAATCTATACACGATTAATATATAGTTTAAATATCGTCGTTTTATATTTTTAAATATTTTTAAAAGATTTAATAGAGTAAATAATATAATTTATTTATTAATAAATAAAGTTTTATATTAAATTTATATAATAAAATATACTTTTATATATATATTAAGTAATAAAATTTATAGGGTTCATTTAATATCATAAAGATAATATGATAGGTATTATTAAAGTAAGTTATTACACATAGTAAAATATGTTTGTATCACATATTTATTTGATAAAATAATATCTATAATGTTAGTAAGTAAAAGTTGTATTGTTTTGTAATAATAATTATTATTATAAAAATATCAATATTTATAATTACCAAGATGACATTATGATAAAACGATAATTCTAATTATGATAACTTTAATATTTACAATAATTTTTAATATTATCTTTAAAATAATAATTCTATTTAAAATAATAATAATAATAATGATATTTTATAGTAACAATGACATTTCTATTAAAATGATAATTTTTGTTAAAATGATAGTTTAATACTAACGATACTTTTAATAATAATTGTAATGATAGAAATAATAAGAATGATAATTTTATCAAAATCAATATCATATAATATTTTAATTTCATCATGATACTCTTACCCATTATTTCCTAATCGTTTCGTTTAATAGCTTTTAATCGTCTTTTATATCGTGTTCATAATAATGATAATAATAGTAATCAAAATAATTAGGTGTTACAAATATTTGTTTTAATTACACTAATATTAATAATGATAGTTACTATGACATTATTAACGATAATACTAATAATTATCTTAATGATAATATAGTAATAATAATAATAACAATAACAATAACCATTTTTAAATAATGATATATATTAATAATGATAATAATAATAATAATACCAATAATAATAATAATAATAATTGGATAATAATAACAATACTAATTATAACTTTAACCATAATAACGATAGTAATAATAAAATAAAATAAAAATAACATTTTTTAATGATAAATCCCTTTTATTGACAAAGATAATAATAATGATAATAATAACATAAAACTAGAATGACGATAAAAACGACGATAATAATAATCATTTTTTAATAAAAATATCGAAAATTCAATTGATTATAACTTCTAATCCGTTCATCGAAACCATTCGATATCTAAAGGAAAAGTTCTTAATTTTTCGCTAGCTTTCCAAGGACATGCATATCTTATACCTTATCTCAACCGCAAGTGTAACTAATTCAAGATTCAACCTAACCTGTCTAAGGGCAATATCAAAAGTACAAGCATGCATAATCCTAAATACTCAAGCACTAGTCAGGGATACACTATTAGTATGTAAAAGTTAAATTATGAGTACTCACGTATCAATATTGAGATTCAATATTGCAGGAAAGGTACGTAGACGCAACGGAAATGATAAACACTATATTGACCTCACGAGCATACCCATGAACCATACTCAATCACCTCCACAGCTATAACCCATAATTTCCTTAATCCTATCCCACTCGAAAAACAACTTCGAAATCACCCGGACAGCACTCCGTCGTAATATTTTATGTATACTAATAATATCTTGAAATAATACGGAGTAAATATATATATGTAAATCGATTGAGAGAGTTTAGAGAAAAATATTTTCAAGAATCTATGAAATAATGAAACCTATTGAATTCTATTTATAATAGATTTTTGAATTATTAAAGTGAATTATTAAAGTATGAATTATTAAAGTAAATTATTAAAGTATGAATTATTAAAGCGAATTATTAAAGTATAATTATTAAAGTGAATTATTAAAGTATGAATTATTAAAGTGAATTATTAAAGTATGAATTATTAAAGTGAATTATTAAAGTTAAAGTAAAGTAAAAATAAAGTAAAGGTAAAGTTTAAGTATAGTAAAAGTATAAAACTATGTACGTATAATACGCGTATAAATATATATAATATTAATTTAAATCGCTATATATACTTAATAAAATAAAATATAAATATCGTTATCTTTATCTTTATCATACTAGTTAAGTAATGAGTAGTCAAAAGTGGTTCTAGATATTTATATACGTTTTAATAATAAAGTTCTTTTTAAACTGAAAACGTTTTTGTACGTTTAAAACTAAATAGATCAATCGTGTCTTTATGAGACTCAATCTTCCACTATCCTTTGTCTAGTTCTCAATGATTCACAATTTATTCTTATTTATAAATCACTTTACCATTTTCCGAATATTGTTAAAATGGAAAGATTTCTCAAATCAACATGGGCCTTTCAACAGAGACTTGTAATCATAATTCAATATATCTGATAATTCAATCATTTGATCTTATCTTCTAATTCCATTGATAAATATTTTGAAACAGATACAATCATATAAAGTATTTAATCTAATATTTTTGTTTACATTTCAAGTTATAATATATACACATATGCATATATAATCATATTCGTTTAATGGTTCGTGAATCGTTGGAACTTGGTCGAGGTTGAATGAATGTATGAACATAGTTTAAAATTCTTGAAATTTAACTTAACAAATATTGCTTATCGTGTCGGAAACATATAAAGATTAAAGTTTAAATTTGGTTAGAAATTTTCGGGTTGTCACAGTACCTACCCGTTAAAGAAATTTCGTCCCGAAATTTGCGTGAAAAGGTCGTGAATGATAATAAGTATGTTTTCATGATGCATACAGGCTGAAAATTAGAGTTTTATCATCAGCGAATAATTTGGATAAATAATCCATTTATATGAAGAGTACGAATGAAGCTAACATAGAACAGTGAAATGAGTAAGTGTAGATTCATCTTATCATTTGACGTAGATATGATTGATTCTCAGATTTCAAGGGATTTGAAGAAAATCTTCTTAATAAGATTTGACTCTCCGGTAATCAAGGGAATTAGGATCCGCTTTAAATGCGATAGTCCATTTTAATTGTTCTGTCGGAGATTTTCTTATAAATTCACCTCCTTCGTTTCCTTACAACTCACACCTTCTGTTAATGCATTTTATGCAAGTCCCTAGACATCTACCCACGTCCATTGCAGGTACAACAGTTTACAGGCCACCATGATTGCTAGTTATTATCCTATCCGTGTTTGTATGTGGTTACAGGAACTGCAGGAATGAGATTTAGATGTTTGATTATGTTAGACTTAGTCAGACGTACGAGTGAAGCCTCACTAGTACGGCTGACAGGATCATACGCACGGTTGATGCTGAGCTAAGTCACAATTACAACCTAAATGAGAAGACAAGAGTGAGTGATCACTCGTACGGCTGATGAAGCCAACTAGTACGTGTGATGAATGAATCGTATGGGTGAGTCAACAGCAGAGGTATATAAAGTCTTATGTTCTTCATTTTAGGTTAAGCCTCTCATTTGTTACACACACTCATATCTAGTGAGCTCCTCTGATTCTCTATCAGTCCAAATCACCCAGGTGGTGAATAATAGCTCTAGGTGTTGATCTAATCACACTTGATTTAGTTGTGGTTTGACTAAATTAATAAAAAAAACTTAACCTATTCACTAGAGGGTTTGATTCACTTATTCCGCCATTGTGTGAGTTAAATCTGTTGATTTCTAAGTTCCTAGTCATGTTTCATCTCCTTCTATTCTTTCCTCCTCAACTCATATTTTAAAGTATTCATCAATATGCTCCATCCAGTTCTGATTCTCGATATACTTCTAACTTTCATTTCGGTCATTCTTCTTTTTCATCTACCGCCAGAAAAATCTATTTACTTCTACTATACTTTTGGGTTTATAGTGTTTCTAGTTCTCCCGTGTCTTTATATTGCTATATACATCGATATATATGGTTTATAATTTCTAGTTTATCGTTGGGCTTTATATGTTCCCTTATATTTCAAAGTCTCTGCTTCTGTCTTCTATAATCATTATCATTCACATTTAATGCTCTCTTTTATTTGCTGCAATTTATACTCCAATTTCTATTTCGGAGTTTTGTCCTTTCGTTTCTTCTTCTTGCGATTAAGCACCGCTTGTAATGGTCCAGAATTCACAGATATGAATTTCGGAATGAACATTGTTAATGTTCTAGGAAGGAAATTGTGATGGCACGA